>NC_090881.1:10364501-10374501 GCF_036669935.1 Montipora foliosa
TTTAGCCTCATTATCACAAAGCTATGATTTTGTACTCAGTTAGGCAAGAATAAAGTGCTGAATATTGAAAATGCATTGCATAATGAGCCACTGAAACTCTGGAAATTGGAACCCGCTGTAGCGGATAATCTCTGAGCAATAATACTTTGAGGTTCGAATCGGATCATTTGCGCCTTTGGCACGCAAGAATGTATCACTTTTTGATGGCTAAAAAGTGGCACGTTATCAAAGCTAAAAGGCTTTAAATTGGAAATTTACCTAAGGTTAGCAAATTATTTTCCCCTTTCAATGAAGTCAATTTGTAAATAACATAGTGCCTTCTGTCAGCAAAGTCATATGTTAATGAAAACATGTAAACAGTGACGCCAGGAAAGATACCCTTTTAAAGGCCAAAAACTATGAAAATACTAAAATCGTTGTAAGAGATCAAGCTTAGCGTTACCCGTGGCACACTGTAAGTTACCATTGGAAAAAAAGGCTTTCTTGTTGTTTTCTCTATAATCTGTCCTACTCTAAATAATCAAACGTTTTCTTTCGTCTCAGCCTATCGAACGCGTCACCCGCCACTTTAACCCTCTCAAGATCCCAGAGAAACTACAGAAGGAGCTGCCGTTCAAATCGAAACCAAAACTGATGAAGAAGAGAACCAAGCCGACCCTGGAAACCAAGCGAGCCGTTGTCATGGAGCCCAAAGAAAAGTCGGTGAGTAGGAAAAAATGCACGCTAGCTGTTCCAAGGTTTCACCAAACATTGGATATAATTGGTAGTGTGAAAACCGTCTTGGAGCTGAACTCGTAGTTTAGGCATCCTATGCTCATGTATAAATAGATTTGAAGAGGCTAATAGACCACCATTTCAGGTTTTGCTTTGACAGACTTGTTTTCATAGCGAGTTCAAGTGTGCGATCAGAATAGTATCCGTTCACAAGCAAAGAGGAATGACCAACCAGCTCCAATTTAAGAAGGAGCTGAGCTAAAATTACCTTTTGCAATGGAAACTGCGGCCTGAATCATTTTTGTCTTTTCACCTAGCAAAGAAGTGGGTCAGTACGCAGCTATTACAACGGTCCTTGGGATTGGCTCAGAAAACAATGGACCAAAACAAACGACCAATCAACGATGTACTCTAACCCTAAAAACAATAGGGTCAAAGAAGCGGGATTGATATGCTTTGACTGATTGATTGATTGATTGATTGATTAATCGATCGGCGTCAATCGAGTGATTGATTGAAGTAAATACTACCAAGAAAGGTAGTTCTAAGTGATTCTCGCACTTGACTGGACGATTTAAGAAATTGTCTGTATAGACCTTATTCCAAAATGGCCGTTATTTAAATATTCTTTTGTTTTTATTCAAATTAGCCCTTGATGCCTCGTTCTTGAGCTGAAAATTCAAAAGAATATTTTGCCTTGAACGAGGCATCAAGGTCTAATTTCAATAAAAACAAAAGAATATCTAAATAGCGGCCATTTTGGAATAAGGTGTATAGACACCTGTAAAATTGAGGTGTCTTCAACGAGATTGAATGCCAGTGCAATGCCCTACCAGCTGAATTTGACAGGTGTCTTTGAGAGACAATTGCTTAAATTGTCCAGTTAAGTGCGAGGATCGCTTGTACGTTGCGCATTATTGGTCGATTGATTGATTGATTGATTGATTGATTGATTGATCGATTGATTGATTTATTGCCGTTGTCGTTGTTCTTTTTAGGCGTTTACTCTCATGCAACAACTGAACACTGCAAACAAGGAGAGACTAAGAAAACGCAAGGAGAGTAAACAAGAAAAAAAGAAACTTTCCCGCGCAGAACAAGAGAAGAAGAATTTGAAGAGATTACAGAAACAGAAAGAGCAGAGAAGAAAGATCTTCAGAATGTTGGGACAGGCTGAGAAGCGGAAAAGGAACGCCAAAACATAATCGTCAAGCAACAAGCACGTTTTCGCAATGCACCTTAATTGTAGCACTGCTCGAATGTTATACTTCCTTGGGAGCCCGTCAACAGGCGACGATTCTGGTTTCCCTGTGGTTGTGTCCTTTAAACGTATTTACTGTGAAAAGCAAAATGATGCGTTTGTTTTTTCGCCTCGACACGACTTGAAGAATTAAAACAAAAGTAGGGCAGACGCATTTAACATCTGATGACCTTTGTCTTCTGTTGAAATGCCGCGCTTGGGCCTAATTCAGTAATAGATGCCTTAAATGTCCCAAACTATCGAGTGCGATAAAAACGACATTGTGTTTAGACATTCTTGTTTATGCACAGTTACGCGCTCACGTCCACACATACTTTATACACACACGCGCCTTTTGCAATGCTGGAAGTCCTATTGAGGCTTTTATATTGTCAGAGCTAGCTAGTTGAATGATTTAATTTTCTACAAGACCAAAAATAGGGAAGTCTGTTTACATTTTGTTTTTCTTACTGGCACAAGGCTATCGTTTTGTAATTAATTAGCCGAGAATAAAGTACTCAATATGAAAAGTTCATTGGATAATGAGGTCTTCGCTATTTCAACAAATCCCATAATACAGTTCATTTTGGGGGGTTATTTGCATTAAAAAGAATGGATATCCAGTTTAAGTATAAATGACTTGTACCCCCAAAACGTATTGCATTATAGGAATGGAAAAGTAGCGAATCTCTGTAAAGTTTAACCGGGAGTGAAGGCCTGGTTCCCAGGAGGGAAATGATAACCGGAAATAGGTCTGCCACGCAGACAAACCAAATCATATTTGAGCAATGAAACTTTGAAAATGCGAGATTTTACAAAGCATGCACTTTCGCCAAAGTGCGTTTTTATTGGCTGCAAAGCTAGCCATTTTGATACTCTTCGCGTTAGACATATCTGCTCTATATTTGGTCAGTGGTTTCCTTTGTGAATGTCTACTTCCAAATAAGGGAGTGGAATTGTAGGGCCTCACTTCCGCCATTTTGTTCTTTACGTAAATCGAGACGATTCAAGGTTCTAGGAGTTTCAAATGAGGCGTAGAGGTAAGTCGCTTCTTACTATAGTCCAAGTTTGTAACACTTCGAAACAAAATTAAGGTTCATTGAGAAAATAATTCATGTTAGAGCGTTAATTGTTGAACTGTACCTATGAGGTAAATCTTTCTGAAGAGGTGTCTTGGTAGCGCTGTCATTCAACGACTATCTTAATATCCCCTGGATTAATGTGGCAAAATTATAGGAAGAACTAAGGAGAGCAATATATAAGCAGTCGTGCTATTGACAAGAAATATCTTTTAAAAAAATCTCCAAAGGAAGTTGGAATACGTTCTATCGGCAGAATAAACTCCATAGCCATTATGCAAATGATGACCATTATAAAATACTTTTTCTACGATGGAGGAAATTCTTGTAGAAAAAATAGAATATTGATAATGGCTGTGTAAGAAATTTTAATTGAGGTGAAAAATGTGCTGCTTGTCATACATATTGGTAGGACTTTCTGCATGGATTTCCAGGTGACAAGTTTCTTTTCTACCAGTATCAGTTCAAACAAGACTTTGCTCAATGAAAAAGTGGTTGAGTGATCTCACATTTGGATTGCAAGATGTAGTCATCATATAGAGGCCCACTTTAAACGTCACATACAATTCCTGGTCACCTCCGGGAACTTACCAGGGCAAAGTTGCTAAGTAAATAACAAAGTTCCACTGTTTCAGAACGGGTATCACATTATTTTAAACATAAAACATGACATGTTATTTAATGACCTTACTTTAGATTATCCTATGAATTTCAAAACATTTCAAAAGGGAAATGCCAATCAAACTTTTGATCACACATTCCTGTGGGGCTGGGATAAAAATCGCATATGCTCTACAGGAACTACACAGGAAACTTGAACGAACTTGAACTTTAGTTCCTTGTAGTTTGGTGAATGAATGCAAAGCATCATAATATTCTTCTGCTGAGTGTATTGCATTGCAGTACATATATTTTATACCGACAGAAATGCTGGTGCCAAAATGGGCCAAACTGGAAGCAGACAGTATTTTCGAGATTCCTCCTAGATTAAAACCCCAAAGCAATCAGTTTTTCATGCAAATATCAAGGCTTGGTTCATGGCAATGGCAGAAAAATTACCCAAGAGGCATTAAATGTTAGTCTTCAGCCAATTGGATTTGGGTTCGTTTTTGGTACAGCCATTGTCTTAAGAGTTCTGAAATACATTTCTTATTTCTTCCTTTTATTCAACCTTCTGAATCCCAAGGATACCTTTCTTTACTTTTCTAACTGAATGTTTTTGTCAATTGTAATTAAACTAGAGAGGAATCAGAATTTAAAAGAAAAAATGTCACCTAGTTCTTTGATTGCACCTGACCTCACAGAGGTCGTGTTTGTGGAAAGAACAACAACCAAAAAGTCATATGGGAATTTGACTCTATTTTTATGCAAAACATGGGCTACTATCATTATACCGTTTTCTGTTGTTGTGGCACCAACAAGGCTGTCTTACCATTTGAGTGCAATCAAAGAATATTGCTCAACTTTTGTTAGCTTCAGGCTTGCTTCCGATCTATTTATTGACTATTTTCCCTGTATTTCTAAGGGACTGTCTTGTTTGCAGTTTTCAGCTCCATGTGTTCTACCAGTACTGAAAACACTATCGTAGATTGTTCCCCGAATTGAATTAGGTTCTCTGTGACTTTGGGGCATTGAGATTAGCTCAGTGTCTTTATAAAGCACCCCTACAAAGTGCCTCAATAAGCTATTTTGTCCTTTAGAGTGTGTCCTCAGCTCTTGGGGAAAAAATGATGGACATAAGTTTGAAACAAGCAAGACGTATGAGCTTGAAGTTGTGGAGTCTGAGTGTTTAGCCATGCCTAAAAAGGACATAAAGGCCCTAATCCAAGTTTGTAAAGAAATTGAAAAACAAGTTAAACTCAATGAGAAACAATACTGTGCAAACACCACACACCCTTTTAGTACTGGCAGAGCAGATAGAGCTGGCAAGAAAATTGAAAACAATATACACCCTTTAAAACAAAGTAAAATAATCAATAAGTACATGACAGGCAATCCTGGAGATATTTGGGTGATATTAGGAAGCTTTTTTTTTCTTTTCAATTGTTATTCCCTCTAATTTAGTTACGATTCATTTTAGCATTCAGTTGGAAAAGTAAAGGAAAGTTTCCTGTGGATTAAGAAGGTTTATGAATTGTTATTTAAGGAACTTGGTTTGTTATCATTGTTATTTTTCAACTACATGTAAGCAAGTGATGACTTGAGTAATCAAAGGAAGGTTAACGAGAAATGCATTTCACGATTCTTATGATAGGGGCTGTGTCGGAAAAAAAAAGTAACTGTAAGCAATACAAACAAAACTTGGTAAATATCAAGTGGGACTTTACAAATCCTTTTTACACAATCTGTCTTGTCCTCAAGCCACAACCAAAGCGGGGCCTGTCCTTTGATGAGAAGAGAACATGTACATGTAGACTTTTTCCTGACTATATCATAAAAGAACGACAAAAAAACCATAAGAGATGAGAAGTCCGGAAAGAAAATGGCCTTGGATATAAATAGGGAAGGCAAACGTACATGCAGTATGTTCTTAAAGTCATTTCATTAAACTTCAAGTTTCAGTCAAACATTACACTGTGATCATGTAATAGCTTACGCAAATACACCATTTTTTCTCTTACGTCACTCTTGCCAGCTGAATAATAAGCAACCTAAAGTTTCTCTGCAGTTTTCTCAAGCCCTGTTGTACAAAATACTGAATTTCCTGCACAAACTAAAGTCATGCTAAAAGTCTTCTTTTTTTCAAGGAAAAGAAAATTGACATTGTTACAGTCCTTAATTGGGAACCAAAGAGGAGGCTATCCCCTGGTTGGTAGAAACTTGTGTATCTGTCTCATATAAAAAGATCAGAAGTTCAGGAAGAAAATGACTTTGGAATTAAATAGAGAAGGCCAAGGTAGTAGGTTCTTAAATTTGATTAATGCATCAAGTTTGAATTAGGCATTACACTGTAATCATGTAATAGCTTACCCAAACATACCAAATCTTATTTAAGGACGCTCCTGCCAGTTGATAAATGAGCAACGCAGAGTTTCCTGTGCAATTGCCTCAATCCTTGTTGTTCAAAGTACTGAATTTCCTGCAGCAATTTAAGTCATCCTGGAGGCCTTCCATCTTTCAAGGAAAAAAAAAATTGGTAGTATTACCATCCTTAACCCAGATCCAAAGTGGAGGTTGTCCAATGGTTTGTAGAGACATGGACTTATTTTAGACTCTCTGATTAACAGATTAAGAGGTCGGGAAAGGAAATGACTGGGCAACTAAATAAACAAAGCAAAGGTACTATGTTCTTAAATTTGTTTTTGGCATTAAGTTTGAAAGAGGCATCATCGATATCATGTAATAGGTTACTGAAGCACACCAAATTGTATTTTAGGTCCATCCTGCCAGATGATAAATGAGAAACCTTCAGTTTCCTCCTCGATTGTTCTTTTTCCCCGTTATAGCAAGTAAAAGAATTTTGTGAGTCTTACAGTCCATAACTCAGAACTAAAGCTGAGGCTATGCTCTGGTTTCTAGAAACTTAAGCTCTTGTGTCTCACATCGACATGACAAACCCTTGAAGAAAATTCTGTTGGAATATATAGAGAAAGCAAAGGTAAAACATTGTTAAAATTGATCGAAGCATGGAATTTGAGTCAGACATTACACTGTTAGGATGTAGTAACTTACTTAAATACACCAAATGTTGTTTTAGGTCGCTTCTGCCAGCTGACAAATGAGCAAGCTAGAGTTTCCTCTGCGGCTGCCCCAATCCTTGACGTAATTGAAGGCATCCTCTAAGCCTTGCTTGTCTTAGAGCCCTTAACCCACAACCCAAGAGGAGGCCTTCCTCTAGTTTGTGCACGGCCATGGACTTAATCTGGACTGTGTCATCTTGACATATAAGAAATCTGCAAGGAAAGTGACTTTGGATTTAAAACAGACAAGGTAAAGGTAATATGATCTTGAATTTCAGTAAAGCATCAAGTTTGAATCAGGTATAACCCTGTAATCAAGTAATAGCTTACTGAAATAACATCTCCTTCTTTTTTTAGATCTTTTGCATCAGCTGAATAATGAGCAACCTAGAGTTTCCTCCTTGCGTACAATGCCCGGTCACATGCGGGACCTTTACATGCCTCAACAGCCAACTGTATAAACTTGACATATGGCGAAAATAAAGATGTTGTGCACATTGGATCGTTGTGGTTAAGTTAAGGCATAAATGAATCAATGCGCGTATTTGCCATAAAACTACACATTGTAAAAATGAATGATTGTGCACAAACTATACCGGAATGAGCTTTCCTCAGCGGAGAAAAGATCAGCGTAATTCTACGAAAGTTGAAATCGCTCGACAGAAAGATCACCATAATTCAAATTACCGGAGAAGGACTTTGGAAGTGGAGAAAAAATTCTTCCAAATCTGACGCTTTTGATGCCCCTATTGGCACTTTGCAGACTGGGTTATTCTCTGTTGCCACCAGCGAAATGTAGAATAGCAAAAAGCTTATATCAAAGCATAGAAGAATTTGCGAAGAAAATGAGTTCTAGGATTACTGGGAAAGCAGCTAGAGATCGCCTTAAGAAGAAGCCGAAATTGGAGCTTTGCCCAAGGATGTCATTGACTGTTTGAAGCAAAAACGTAAGGTCTTGTTCTAGAGTGTCTTGACAGATGAGAAATCCTTGAAGAAAATGCTGTTGGACATATCCAGAGAAGGCAAAGGTAGTACGTTGTTAAAATTCATTGAAACATCAAATTTGAATCATGTATTACACTGTTAGCATGTAGTAGCTTACTGAAATACACCAAATGTTGTTTTAGGTCGCTTCTGCCAGCTGATAAATGAGCAAGCTAGAGTTTCCTGTGCGACTCTCCCAATCCTTGACGTAATTGAAGGCAACCTCTAAGCCTTGCTTGTCTTAGAGCCCTTAACCCACAACCCAAGAGGAGGCATTCCTCTAGTTTGTGCACGGCCATGGAGTTAATCTGAACTGTGGCATATTGACATATAAGAAGTCTGCAAGGAAAGTGACTTTGGATTTAAATAGAGAAGGTAAAGCTAATATGATCTTGAATTTCAGTAAAGCTTCAATTTTGAATCAGGCATAACCTTGTAATCATGTAATAGCTTACTGAAATAACATCTTTCTTTTTTTTTTTTTAGATCTTTTGCATCAGCTGAATAATGAGCCACCTATGGTTTGCTCGTCGCGTACAATTCCTGGTTACATCCGGGTCCTTTACAGGCCTCAGTCGTGACCCAGCCAACTGTATAAACTTTAAATATGCCGAAAATAAAGATGTTGTGCACATTGGATCTTTGTGTTTAAGTTAAGGCATGAATGAATCAATGCGCGTATTTGCCATGAAACTACGCGTAGTAAAAATGAATGATTGTGCACAAACTAAACCGGAATGAGCTTTCCTCAGCGGAGAAAAGACCAGCGTAATTCTACAAAAGTTAAAATCGCTCGACGGAAAGATCACCATAATTCAAATTACCGGAGAAGGACTTTGGAAGTGGAGAAAAAATTCTTTCAAATATGACGCTTTTGATGCCCCTATTGGCACTTTGCAGACTCTGGGTTATTCTCTGTTGCCACCAACGAAATGTAGAATAGCGAAAAGCCTATATCAAAGCATAGAAGAATTTGCGAAGAAAATGAGTTCTAGGATTACTGGGAAAGCAGCTAGAGATCGCCTTAAGAAGAAGCCGAAATATGAGCTTTGCCCAAGGATTTCATTGACAGTTTGAAGCAAAAACGTAAGGTCTTGTTCTAGGGTGTCTTACATTGACAATTGAGAAATCCTTGAAGAAAATGCTGTTGGACATATCCAGAGAAGGCAAAGGTAGTACGTTGTTAAAATTCATTGAAACATCAAATTTGAATTAGGCATTGCACTGTTAGCATTTAGTAGCTTACTGAAATACACCAAATGTTGTTTTAGGTCGCTTCTGCCAGCTGACAAATGAGCAACTTAGAGTTTCCTCTGCGACTGCCCCAATCCTTGAAGTAATTGAAGTCATCCTCTAAGCCTTGCTTATCTTAGGGCCCTTAACCCACAACCCAAGAGGAGGCCTTCCTCTAGTCTGCGCACAGATATGGAGTTAATCTGGAATGTGTCATATTGACATAAGAGAAGTCTTTAAGGAAGTGACTTTGAATTTAAATAGAGAAGGCAAAGGTAATATGATTTTGAATTTTAGTAAAGCATCAAGTTTGAATCAGGCATAACCCTGTAATCCTGTAATAGCTCACTGAAATAACATCTTTTCTTTTTTTTTATAGATCTTTCCCGTTAGCTGAATAATGAGCAACCTAAAGTCTCCCCCTCACGTATAATTCCTGGTTACATCCGGGACCTTCACAGGCGTTAATCGTGACCCAGCCAACTGTATAAACTTGACATATGGCGAAAATAAAGATTTAGTGCTCATTCGATCGATGTGGGTAAGTTAAGGCATGAACGAATGTATGCGCGTATTTGCCATAAAACGACGCGTAGTGAAAATGATTGGTTGTGCAGAAACTATACCGGAATGGGCCTGGCTATACAGTAAAAACCCGCTTATAAGAACCTGGATGTTTTCAGTTAGCCTAAACAGGTTCTTATATAAATGGTACTTAAAACAAATTTAGGCTAACTAGGTTCTTAAAATAGGTTCTTATATTTTTAATATAAATTTTATTAATTTTGTACAATATAACTATGATCTCAAAATCATTTATATGCCAGAATATTTATATTTAATTTTAATAGAATATAAATATCATCTCAAAATCATTTGTGCATGATAATGCCTAAAGGCAGTACAGTGCCTCTATGTACTTAACAAAAAATATTCTTTAATAAATTCATAGTCAGTTCTATGACATGCTGTATTCAGCTGTATTCAAATGCTGTATTCATGACCAGTTCAAAGCAATCAACCTTTTGCCTTTTTTGAAATTCTCTATGCTGTAATATGGCTCTAGCCCT
>NC_090881.1:10379501-10384501 GCF_036669935.1 Montipora foliosa
CCAGCTGATAAATGAGCAAGCTAGAGTTTCCTGTGCGACTCTCCCAATCCTTGAAGTAATTGAAGTCATCCTCTAAGCCTTGCTTGTCTTAGAGCCCTTAACCCACAACCCAAGAGGAGGCCTTCCTCTAGTTTGCGCACGGCCATGGACTTAATCTAAACTGTGTCATATTGACATATAAGAAGTCTGCAAGGAAAGTGTCTTTGGATTTAAATAGAGAAGTTAAATCTAATATGATTAAGAATTTCAGTAAAGCATCAAGTTTGAATCAGGCATAACCCTGTAATCATGAAATATCTTACTAAAATAACATCTTTTTTTGATAGGTCTTTTCAAAGTGCTGGATAATGAGGAACCTAGAGTTTACTCGTCACGTATAATTCCTGTTTACATCTGGGACCTTCACAGGCGTAAATCGCGACCCTGGTAACTGTATAAACTTGAAATATGGCAAAAATAAAGATTTTTTGCGCATTCGATCGATGTGGGTAAGTTAAGGCATGAATGAATGTATATGCGTATTTACTATAAAACTACGCGTAGTAAAAATGAATGATTGTGCCGAAATTTTACAAAATGTGCTTTTCTCAGCGAAGAAAAGATCAGCGTAATTCGAGGAAAGTTAAAATCGCTCGAAAGAAAGATCACTATCATTTAAATTAGCAGAGAAGAGCTTTGGCAGTGGAGAAAAAATTCTTCCAAATCGGGTGCTTTTGATGCCCCTTATGGCGCTTTGCAAACAGTTGGTTATTCTCTGTTGCCAAAAGTGAAATGTAGAATAGCGAAAAGCCTATATCAAAGCATAGACGAATTTGCGAAGAAAATGAGTTCTAGGATTACTGGGAAAGCAGCTAGAGATGGCCTTAAGAAAAAGCCGAAATTGGAGCTTTGCCCAAGGATGTAATTGACTGTTTGAAGCAAAAACGTAAGGTCTTGTTCTAGAGTGTCTTGACAGATGAGAAATCCTTGAAGAAAATGCTGTTGGACATATCCAGAGAAGGAAAAGGTAGTACGTTGTTAAAATTTATTGAAACATCAAATTTGAATCATGTATTACACTGTTAGCATGTAGTAGCTTACTGAAATACACCAAATGTTGTTTTAGGTCGCTTCTGCCAGCTGATAAATGAGCAAGCTAGAGTTTCCTGTGCGACTCTCCCAATCCTTGAAGTAATTGAAGTCATCCTCTAAGCCTTGCTTGTCTTAGAGCCCTTAACCCACAACCCAAGAGGAGGCCTTCCTCTAGTTTGCGCACGGCCATGGACTTAATCTGAACTGTGTCATATTGACATATAAGAAGTCTGCAAGGAAAGTGTTTTTGGATTTAAATAGAGAAGTTAAATCTAATATGATCTTGAATTTCTGTAAAGCATCAACTTTGAATCAGGCATAACCCTGTATTCATGAAATAGCTTACTAAAATAACATTTTTTTTTTATAGATCTTTCCCAATCGCTGAATAATGAGGAACCTAGAGTTTAGTCGTCACGTATAATTCCTGGTTACATCCGGGACCTTCACAAGCCTCAATCGCGACCCTGTGTGACTCTCCCAATCCTTGAAGTAATTGAAGTAATCCTCTAAGCCTTGCTTGGCTTAGAGCAAGGAAAGGAAAGGAAAGTGTCGTTGGATTTAAATAGAGAAGTTGAATCTAATACGATCTTGAATTTCTGTAAAGCATCAACAATCGGCGACAAAATTAGTTGAGACAGTTGCTAACAGAGCACATTGGCAACGACACATTCATTGTTTGCAAAGAAAACTTGTCCAGAAAGTACGTTTCCGGGATACCCCTCCCTCCCCCACCCTAATCAATGTTGTACCGCTGTCGACAAGGCTCGTAGAAAACAGAAGAACACAACATTGTCCCGGGGGTGCAGGGGAGGGGGCCATTTGCGCCGCGGAGCTTGCAATCGACTCTAAAGGATAAGAGTGTCTCAACAATTTTGACGCCGATTGTCTGTATGAAAAAACTTTGTATGAAGTGTAATGACGACTTCTGATAAGCGTTTTTTTGCATTAATATATGAAATATACACATTTCAATAGCGTTTATGCGTTTTCATGTCATATAGGAATCAGAACATATATTAAATCACCTTTTTCTTTATTACGGTGATGTGGCAGTCACTGGTATGATTGCAGACATTTCAGTGTCGAACATAGTTTTCACACAGAACATTTTTAACGAGCTAAGGGCATGTATACGCTTGCCATCTATTTGCGAAGGGCGGAAACTGAATGATATTGTCAGGGGAAGTGATATCTCACGGGCTTCGATATACCGCATTCTAAAAAAAGAGAAATTTTAACGCAAGTAATCACTACCGAGAACGTCAATTACAACGGCCAAAATGTGGATGTCGAACGCGCAGCGAGGTTAAGTTCACGCCACAAACGCTTTTTATTGAGAGAAAGGACATCGTACTAAATAATGACAATTTCAAGACGATTTGTGCAGTGTTTTGGATTTGACATACCTTGAAATTAAGTGATACTTTCGGAACATTGCTTGACGTTTAGCATTCCCTTTTGAAATTCACCATACAGAATTCCATTTCAACTTGTTACAAGGGATATGACCCATAAAAAAGAGGAAAATATAAATAGCAAAGACAGTTTATAACTCCTGGGGCAAAAAAAGAGCAGCAAACAGTGCCGTACTCTGATTTTAGGAACTCCGCGGAGGAGTGGCCACGAGTAACCACGAGTAACCATAATTAACAAGTAGAATAATTACATTATCTTTTTATAATAATCTTGTGGTTACTCGTGGTTACTCGTGGTAAATGAGAAAATATTGTTTCTTTACTCCCAAAAACATTCATTTCCCACCAAAACCAGCTCTGCAAAGCATCTGCGACAAGCTGGAAAGTCTTTTTGCACCGACACAGCAATTTAAGCGTGGAAAGTAAATGTGTTCCCCGGCTGTAACAGCCACCATGTCTGTTTCGCGTTCATCTGCGACACCACTTCGACCAACAAAATCGGCTTCTTCTGATGAATTGGAATTAGAGACATAACCCTTTAACAAATCCATGCTTTAACGCTACTCACAAATAGCGTATTAAAGTGAACAGGGCCTTTGCACTTACGTCACAATCTTCGCTTCGCACAGGACAACGCATTTTTCACACTCGAAAACGAGAATAATAAACTATCCGCAATTTTTTAGACCTGTAAAAAGTCTTTCACTCATGTGGTCATATTGACGGACAGACTGGACTATAGGTGCCTGTATAAAGGGTATAAAGGAAGTTTTCTGAAACAGACAATCGGCGACAAAATTAGTTGAGACAGTTGCTAACAGAGCACACTGGCAACGACACATTCATTGTTTGCAAAGAAAACTTGTCCAGAAAGTACGTTTCCGGGATACCCCTCCCTCCCCCACCCTAATCAATGTTGTACCGCTGTCGACAAGGCTCGTAGAAAACAGAAAAACACAACATTGTCCCGGGGGTGCGGGGGAGGGGGCCATTTGCGCCGCGGAGCTTGCAATCGACTCTAAAGGATAAGAGTGTCTCAACAATTTTGACGCCGATTGAAGTTTGAATCAGGCATAACCCTGTAATCATGAAATAGCTTACTAAAACAACATCTTTTTTTTTTTTTTTATAGATCTTTCCGGTTCGCTGAATAATAGGGAACCTAGAGTTTACTGGTCACGTATAATTCCTGGTTACATCCGTTACCTTCACAGGCCTCAATCGCGACCCAGCTAACTGTATAAACTTGAAATATGGCAAAAATAAAGATTTTTTGCGCATTCGATCGATTTGGGTAAGTTAAGGCATGAATGAATGTATGTGCGTATTTACGGAATGTGCTTTTCTTTTCAGCGAAGAAAAGATCAGCGTAATTCCATGAAAGTTAAAATAGCTCGACAGAAAGATCATCATCATTTAGATTAGCTGAGAAGAGCTTTGGCTGTGGAGAAAAAATTCTTCCAAATCAGGTGCTTTTGATGCCCCTAATGGCGCTTTGCAAACAGTGGGTTATTCGCTGTTGCCAAAAGTGAAAAGTAGAAGAGCGAAAAGCCTATATCAAAGCATAGACAAATTTGCGAAGAAAATGAGTTCTAGGATTACTGGGAAAGCGGCTAGAGATCGCCTTAAGAAGAAGCCGAAATTGTAGCTTTGCCCAAGGATGTAATTGACTGTTTGAAGCAAAAACGTAAGGTCTTGTTCTAGAGTGTCTTGACAAATGAGAAATCCTTGAAGAAACTGCTGTTGGACATATCCAGAGAAGGAAAAGGTAGTACGTTGTTAAAATTCATTGAAACATCAAATTTGAATAATGTATTACACTGTTAGCATGTAGTAGCTTACTGAAATACACCAAATGTTGATTTAGGTCGCTTCTGCCAGCTGATAAATGAGCAAGCTAGAGTTTCCTGTGCGACTCTCTCAATCCTTGAAGTAATTGAAGTCATCCTCTAAGCCTTGCTTGTCTTAGAGCCCTTAACCCACAACCCAAGAGGAGGCCTTCCTCTAGTTTGCGCACGGCCATGGACTTAATCTGAACTGTGTCATATTGACATATAAGAAGTCTGCAAGGAAAGTGTCTTTAGATTTAAATAGAGAAGTTAAATCTAATATGATTAAGAATTTCAGTAAAGCATCAAGTTTGAATTAGGCATAACCCTGTTCATATTGACATATCAGAAGTCTGCAAGGAAAGTGTCTTTGGATTTAAATAGAGAAGTTAAATCTAATATGATCTTGAATTTCAGTAAATCATCAAGTTTGAATCAGGCATAACCCTGTAATCATGAAACAGCTTACTAAAACAACATATTTTTTTTTTATAGATCTTTCCCGTTCGCTGAATAATAGGGAACCTAGAGTTTACTGGTCACGTATAATTCCTGGTTACATCCGTTACCTTCACAGGCCTCAATCGCGACCCAGCTAACTGTATAAACTTGAAATATGGCAAAAATAAAGATTTTTTGCGCATTCGATCAATGTGGGTAAGTTAAGGGATGAATGAATGTA
>NC_090881.1:10397001-10416721 GCF_036669935.1 Montipora foliosa
AATAAATAGGTGCAAGCGGTTTTAGAGTACATTTGTAAGCTCTAGTTGTCAAAACCTCAAATTTGTTGACTTCACGTCGTTGTTATACAGAGTACCGCAAAAGTGGTAAATTCGTGCCGCACGTGAAGCACGATTATTTTTTCCTTTTTCAACCAATGATATTCTTGTTTGGTAGCGCTGCTGTTGCCGTTTCTTTGACTCCCTAAAGCTCGCCGCACACGATTAGGAAAGAGCTGAGCAAACTGCCTCGCGAGGAGGTTTGCTCAGGCGTTTCCTCGCGTGTGCGGGGAACTTTTGGTGAGAAAGTCGTCTCGTGAGGATAAAATCAAACATGTTTGATATTTTTGGCCTCGCGAGGCAAATTCATCACTGTGTGCAGCCATCGTGAGAATCGAGTTGAGCTCGGTGAATGAAGCGTCCAATAAAATACATGGCATTTTCACGTGGCATCAGTGGCGTCGGAGTTTCGTCCCCGACGCCATGGTGAACTACTGAAGTCGCGTGAGAATGCCATGTATTCTATTAAATGCTTGATTAACCGAATTCAGCTCCATTCTCACGATGGCCGCACACAGTGAGAAATTTGCCTCGTTTAGCCCAAAATATCAAACATGTTTGATGTTATGCTCACAGCCTCGCGAGGCGAATTTCTCCCCGCATTTTCTCCGCACACGTGAGGAAACGGCTGAACAAAACAACTCACGCACTGCCAGACTTTATCCAACTTTACAAGAAAGCCAAGAGTCCCCTGTCTAGCTCTTTTGTCTTCTTTAAAAACAAAGAAACGTCGTACCGTCAGGTATAGTTAATAGAGGGGAATAGTAATGTTCTCTTGTTTTCGCCTTAACCTTTCACAATAAAAATGGTTGTTTACTCCGTACTGGGGACTGAACTAACCAATTAAAACCTGTTGATTACGTAATTCATGCATAGTGTAGGGGTGCAAAACAAAAGATTGTGCACGGTCGTGAACTTTCCAACATAAATCTGGGCATCTTGCTCCTCTTATGTTTGCCGAGTTTCAAAACCACTCCCCTCTATTAACTATGGTTGTTTGAGATAAATGTTGCTTGTTATAGAGGCAAATACGATGTGCCCTATAATTTTGTTCCGCAACACACGCTATCAAAGGCTATGCTTATCAGTGAAATAACGAGCAAGGAGAAGTAAAGAGATCTGTTGAATCAAGCATTTCTGATATTTAACAGAAAACCTTGCGTAGTTTCGTCAAGAAGTAGATGAGTAGACGTCTGCACATGCGCACCTGTCAGGGGCCGTGTTTTCACGACAAACGTTGTCTCGCTTAGCATTCGTGAAAGTGGTTTGCTTGCAGACTTCCTTAAGCAACTTAAAATTGATACGTGTTTTCACGGGTAAGATTATACGTGGAGAGAGCAGCCAATGCAATAATAAAAATAGACGCCCGCTGTATTTCAGATTTGAAATTGTCCCTGGCTTGTTTCCTAAGCGAGGCGCTTAACTTTAAGCGAGTTTGCAAAGGAACAATTTTTACGGAATTTTCGGTTGTCACTCGCGAAGCAACCTGAAAAACCGCTCGTGCAAACACGACCAATTATATCGTTGTGCCAGGGCCTCGTTGCTTTTCCAAACAAAGGGCCTTTTGTTACTGTGTTTGGCACATTTGAATAACACAAATAATGTCTGGAAACAGAAATCTTCCCTATAGTTTAAGCCAAGTATTTGTGTTAATTTAAATTTGGTGCATCATGCAGTCACCGTCCAACCGTCAGCCTAATGAACAACATAGTTCTTACTTTGTGCCAAAGCTTGCCTATCGAGAATGATGCCAATTAGTTCTCCTTCAATGCAAACAGTCGAGCCCCTTTGCTTTCAATTTCCCTTCGATTGACGCAACTCTGTACTTTGGCTTACTGTGAAAACAACAAATATCCTTCGACCAATGAAAATCGACAATCCATTCATTGTCACATTAAACTGAAATGTTTAGTTTCAATGACGTCAATCTGCTTGAAAAGATAACACTAAAGTTGTTATTCCGGCTTTCCGACGTGGAACGCCTCTGTGCAATTATTTTTAAGTTCATCGAGAAAAATTTCGATCATTCCAATGATTTTGCCTTCACAAAACTGAATGATTTGATTCTTAACAGGGTCTACACCAGTGAAGCTAAACGAAGGATCTCTAATTTTATATCTACTGTAAATATGACTTAATGCAATGATCTTGTAAGAAAAAATAATGATAATTTTAACTCAAAATATTCATTTTGCTGTTCCTTTGCAATAGATACAAAAAGTACCGGCCTGCGAAAAACAAAAGAAAACATTTTTTTAAATCTTGCTTCAAAAGGATAATTGTTTTGGAGGTTTGGCACTGTGTCATTAAATGAATGTTAAATAACGGGTATTTCATTTCCCACACTTTGAAGAACCAATCAGATTAGGCTCTTAGGATACCATTTCTTTGAAGTGTCAATAGTTTTCCCAAACGACTGACGATATTCATGAGTTCGTAATTGGTCGGAACTAACATAAAAGTCCGACGGTAAGCCATATGTTCATTGTTAGAGCGTTGCCATAGACGTGCTCCCAGTTTTCACGATAAAGCGTCCTTCGCGCACAGTAAAAGACGCTAAGGACTTTAGTATATAAACGGAGCTGTTCTTCCTTTTCTTAAATCACGGTAAGTTAGAATTTATGAAATTCGATTAAAGTTTGTCGGGAAAATGAGGCATTACTTAAATTATTAATCTTACCTTTGTTGTGTATGATATTGATTTCCATCTTTCTGGCATCCCTTTTTCTGTTTTTAACCTCTCCATTTGAACTTTGAGGCTAGAGGAACATCATTTTAGAAACTTTGACGAACGATGTCACTAAATTCATTTTGCATGAATGTACGATTCAAAGTTTTTTTTTTTTACCTCAACGTATCACTGAGTTGAATGTAAAACTGTGTCATAAAATTGTGCAATACGCGCAGTGCTATGTGTTTCAGTTCTACTTATGTTTTATTATTGTTGTTATTTTTATTTTGCTTAGAATTGTAACCATATTCGTTGTCCTTTAAAACAAAGCGTGCATCAAAAACGTTGACATACATTTAAACGAAGGAAATACATTGACAGGCTCACTTTTCAATTTCACATGCCTGTTGACGGAAGAAAATTATCTTCCAACCGGAACTGCTTGAAGTCATAACTAGCTCATCGCATGGTTGTTATGGAATAGGAACCAAGAGGGATTGATTCGACCAAGTCCTCTAAAATCCCATTCTCCTTACAACCGTTCACTTTTATCATGATCATGCTAACTACTGCTATGAGCTAGAAGAAGAGTGGAAGGATTTGAGAGTACTATTCTAACCCCCCCCCCCCCCCCCCATTCCCTTTCCCTTTTTATTTTCTTTTTGCAGACGGCGTTTTAGTACGAGACTGACTGTGTTTTCTCAAATGAATAACTCAACATCAGGTTTGAATTATATTTTTTTCATTAGTATATGCTGCGCAAGTGAATAGTGCTTTCCGCACATTCTGAATCTGCAACTATGACAGAACTAAATCATAAACTTGCAGTTGTTTGCAAATTGTCTGACGAGTTGATAATGTTGCTTGTATTTTCATCTATAATAAGCAGATACATCTTGTGTTTTAGTCTGTATTGATTCAGAAGAAAACTTGTCTCTTTTTGCCAAAAAGCGTTTCTTAAATTGAAGGAACTGAACCAATGTTCACAATATTATATAAAACGAAAAGAAAAGGCGCGTATGCAGGTTTTCGGGTTTGCATAAAAGCAACTATTTTAAAATTGTTGTTTGATAAAGAATTATACCAGTGCTCCTATATGAGTCGTAGGCAACCATGTCAAAGGCACATTCTCGCGCTATTTTTAGTCTTTCAACACTTCACAAATGCAACGCAAACTACATTACTTCAATACTTCAATGAGTTTTCTGGGATGCAACGAAGTCATGAAAAAATTAGATTGGGTTGTGAGGAATAACCGCCAATAAGAGAAAATGGATGGCTCATCCTTTAAATTTTGTTTGATATCGGTTCTTTCGGTTGTTTGGAATGCTACACGTCCGAGATGAAGAATCAAGCTAAACTTGTGCACTGCCAATGATGTCAGGTAGACCTAACATTCCATACGAGGCCCTTGCATTGTTGTTATCATCATCATCATCATCATCATCATCATCATCAGCTATGTTCTTGACAAAGGTTTGCTTCCTTAAAGCAAAGGGCCGGGATCAAACCATGATCCTTTGGCGCTAAGGAGTTTTATTAATAAAACCCTTCTTAAATTATGTACCGTACCAACTAGTGTTATCTTCTGCAGCTCACTGTTACTAATATCTGTTTGTTCCTCCAGGCCTTTTTTTAAAGTTCCAAGTGCTCCCATTAGTATCGGAATAGTATATTATTATTATCATTATTATAAAGTTCCAACATCATGTTCTGGCTGTTGTCATTGCCGTCTTTTCTTCTGTTAGGCGAGTCATAACAAATGACCAAAGGCTAAAAGAATTATCTCTTCTTCACATTTCCAACACTTTCCTCAATATCCTTGCAGTTCCCAACAACAAGGCAGTTTTTTGCATTACTCCAACATTGAATGGTATCCCTAGTTTTCCAATCCATCTATCAAATCCTTTGGTGACCCTTCCAAGGGCTCCTATCACTACAGGTACGACTTCTACTATTTTGGGTTTCCATAGTCTTCCGATCTCTCTCTTCAAGTCCTGGTATTTTTTTCCCCTACTCTTACATCAGCTGGTACAGCAATATCGATGATTATCCCCTTTCGCTCTTTCTTGTCAATTACAATTATGTCTGGTCTTCTTGCCTCTATCACTATCATTATTATTATTATTATTATTATTATTATTATTATTATTATTATTATTATTATTATTATTATCATTAATTTGTTTTTTGCTTTTTTTTTATTTGGTAATCTTTCTTTTATTTATGATTAAGCATGTTTTTTCACCTAAGTGAAGACATTTAATTCAAATTCAAATGGAGAGTTCATTTAAATTTGTTAATTTGTCATCTCTCAGACCAATGCTCAGACAAATGTACAATTGTTTTTTTTTTTTCGAAATCCGGGAAAGTTTGCTTTTGTTTAATTAAACCTTTGTGAAGGCAAATGTTATTTAAATTACATCGGCTTCATTCTCAAACAGCGTTCGCCCAAAACTGGCCCGCATAGTTTTTAAAAGCCCTTTTAACTTTTATTTACCTAGTAGTGAAATATCACTTAGTACTGAGGAAAGGAGTGTTCGATTTCAATGTTTATTTGTATTTTCCTCGTTTTTGCAGTTTTTCTTAAATGTTTCTATATGGAAATGGTTTTGAAATTCGACAAGTTTATTTCTTTTATGTTTTTATTCACTGTTTTGGCCCTGAACGTGCACAAACGACACCCTTTTGTCAAAAAGACAGCCAATCAAAAGTTTCGGTTAATTTATTCAAAACACAGTTGTGAACCAAGAACAAAAGATTGTGCACAGTCACGGTCAAGTAAACATGACGGGGGATGTCAATGTTCTCACTTTTGAAGTTTCCGGAGTTTCATAGCCAGTCCATCTACATGACTTAAATTTATCAAGACTGAATGAGAAAGAAACTGAGGAAGGTTGTCTTTGTGAGAGCCAAAGGCCATACATCATTATGCCCGGTAGTAGTTGTCTGTGCAGATAGCTAGTGCCCCTGTCAAATTAAGAACCTATTTAAGAACCTAGGTAACCTAAAATCCCACTAAATACCATTTCTATAAAACCTATTTGGGCTAAGTTTGAAAAATCTAGGTTCTTATTGTACTAAAAACAAACCAAGATCGAGAGTCAGTTAAGAACGTCTTTGTTTTGTTCATCTGTTGTTTTTTGTTTGTTTTGTGAGTGGTATAAATAACTGTAAAAAAAGTAAAACTGTAGTCTAACAGGACAATCAACATGTACAATATGGTTTTGTTATTTCATGATACACTGAAGAAAAACTCGTTTTGTAGTCGAACTTAGCATCATGATACTACACAACTGTACGAACATGTTAGGAATAATTTCAGGTTCAAATCGCAAAAAAACATCCGTTCGTTAAAAAAAAAAGGATATAAACTGCAGACAAACATGTTATAATCAACGTTGCAAGTGAAAGTCTTATTTTTAGACTATTTACAATAGGCTTCAAAAATAAACTTCTAACGAAAGCGTTCAGTGCTTTCTGTTATTTATTTTGTATGTTCGAAGTCTGGCATAAATTTCTTGTGAACTGTAACATATCACGGAATATTGGACTCGAATTATTCTCCAGAAGGATTCATCGCCAGCATGTCTTCCCTTTAGTTATAACATAACGTAGTTATTTTTTTAAATAAAAAACTTCGGACATTTAAGTCGTACAACGAGAAAACAATAAAAATAAATATGGCGCCACCAAAGAGATATGAAAAGCTTGTGTCACAAGACCTTTACCCGAAATAATTGTGAGACAAATAACTTGGTAAGTTCTGATGACAGCGGAAAACATTTCATTCGCTAAAAAAAAGCGCGGAAGTCGATACAACACGATTAAGACGAATATGGAGCCATTATTTTTTCTTTCCTAGTATGGTGTAGGACGTCTGTCTCCTCAACCTGGTTTTAATGGCTTTTAATTACCTGGGACCCAACCCATTGAACTATTGTAGGTTCAGATGACAAGAGAAAAAAACCTAATTTCCGTAAGCCAACATGCATGCGAAATTGAAAACTGTGACATTTGTTAATGTCGAGTTCTTTTAAACCGAAAGCAGGCTTTAATGGATGCAAATTAAATTCGATGGTCGCTTTGTTTCAACTCTCAGTAGTATTCCCTTTCTCAACAAACGCAGAAAATGTTAATAAAAGAACCGAAGTCTTTTTATCACAATATTGATCCAGAAATGTGCTTGTAAATTTTTTTTGGACTGAAAAAGGCCTGAGGGGCCTAATAAAACGTTGGCTTTGCAATTTGCTGTGCCTCCCTTTTTCAACAACAGCAACAACATTATTGATGTCAAACACCCAACTATTATTACAGAGGAAATTAAAGATTTAGCTGACATGTGCATCCAAGCGAACATCCTTCCTCACAGTTTGTCTGCGAGAACTGACAAATGGTAGTGTGAGCAAGTTAAGAATCACTCAGGCATACCAACAAAAAAAAACAAAAACATGACAAGAGTGAGATTAAAAAAAATACAATGATAAAAAAATCCATACAATACACACCGCCTGTGCAACAGAAGACTGGTCAACATTTGTTTTATAGTAGTAGTTATCAATTATTTGCTGACGTGGAGCAAACAAAACAAAACAAAACTTTATTTCACAATGGCTTATTAGATCACATAAAAAGATATTTGTATGGCTAGTTACATTAAAGTTATCGAGGTATTAATGGTTAAATTAAACCATATTGATAACAATAGTGGAAATGCTTAGCGCCTAAATAAACCACACATTTTTCTTGTTAGAAACCAGACTTGTTAAGTTTCATTTTAAAATATAGACATCTACATACATACACAGCACACACACACACACACATTCACGAACACTTGTTGTGAAAAATATAAAGTAGAGGAATTATAAAAACTTAGATGTTACATTTCTTTCCTTAGTAAATACTGTTTAGCTTTTCTCGGGAAAATGAAAAAAATGAGTTTTTAATGTCATGTGGTAGTTTTTGCCAGTGGTCAGCTGCCAGAGTCGACAACGTTGTTTTTCCAATATTAGTCCTGAAGCGTGCTGTATAGAAGTTGTTATTTGAAGCATATCTAGTGTTGTATGTGTGAACATCACTAGCATAACGTAGATAAGAGGTAGATATCCACCACATTTAACGACAATGACATGAATAATTGCTCTTGCATGAACCACACAAGTTGAATAATCACCCTCGCTTATCCATAAAATTTATTGTTGGGTAGCCGAAGCGAAACGGGGCGCCATTTGTTTTTCTCCGTTTTCTGAGGACTGACTCTTCACCGCCAAGCTAGCCAATCAGAATGCGCGGAGAGCACTATTCACTTGTGTGGTTATACTTGTTTAATTAACATAAATTATGTTTAAATGTACTGTACCAAGAAAATATTGCGAGCACAGTCATGGCTCTGAAAAACATAGGCCCAGAAATGAACTGCCATATTTAATTACTTTTGCGTCAATATTTGTTTTGCATAAAGCAGGCTAACAAAATCTGTCGAGTGTAATCTGAAGTGATAGTTTGTACCCCATATGAACCATGTGAGCGTTAGCCCTACTTATGGAAATGGGCCCACACAAGGACAGAGAAAAACTCTGACCAGGGTGCGAATTGAACCCACTACCTGAAGATGTTAAAGTCATGGCAATGAACATGTACAAGTACGAGGAAGGCTTACGTTTCTACAAACGTTAGTCATAGTTTTTCTCTGTCCTTGTGTGGGCCCATTTCTATTGGTAGGTCTAACGCTCACAAGGTTCATATGGGGTACAAAACTAGCACTTCACATTACACTCTAATGAGTTAAGTCTGTTGAAATATAAAGTGCTACACGGCCAACGTTTGTAAAAACGTAACCCTTCCTCGTACTTTAACACAATTTGTACCTTGCTTAGTTAAGGAAAGGAAAGGAACTTTATTTAAGTGTCTAATCTTCTAGACCTGCAGAGCACTAATCGGGGACACTGTAAATTGAAATTAACAGGTTAACGTAAATCAAATCAAATTTCGGTTTTTGAGGAGAGGGGAAAACCGGAGTACCCGGCGAAAAAGCTCAAGGTAAAGAGTAGAGAACCAACAAACTCAACCCACATATGACACCGAGTCTGGGAATCGAACACGGGCCACATTAGTGGGAGGCGAGTGCTCTCACCACTGCGCCATCCCATCCCATCGCATTGTTGAGTGTTAAAATAGGATTTTTGTTCCTTTGTTTGTGACAGCAAGTCGCATATTTTGACGTCCCCCTTCCAGGTACTAACCCTGACGGAAAAGGCGGAAAAGGGTTAACTTCAGGAAACATTGGTCTTGGAAAGCTGTCAGAAGCTCAGTGTACAAACTTAAGCTTGTGGTGAAAAAAAGTTGTAAATGATCAACATGTCAGCCTTGAAGCCAAATGTTTCTCGATTTCCTTTTATTTTCGTCAATATTTCTGGGTTTAGTATTTTACTGAACCACATGTCTTCTCAGGGGGTATGTAGCAAAGATATCTACCATGGCACTGTAATGAATTACGATACCAAAACAAGATCGTGAACTATTAGAGCTACATATTACGCAAGGACAACTTGAAT
This sequence comes from Montipora foliosa, assembly GCF_036669935.1. Lineage (NCBI taxonomy): Eukaryota > Metazoa > Cnidaria > Anthozoa > Scleractinia > Acroporidae > Montipora > Montipora foliosa. Next base: position 10,406,287 of record NC_090881.1, read on the forward strand.
CTCCTGAAAAAAACAAAACGCAGCTCAGTTGACAGTTATGGAAAAACACTATCAAGTTACTTCACTACCATATGTGCGCAATGCGTTCCTACTTTAAAAAATATCCCGTATCTGTTTCAAAAGCTCGGGGTTTGAATTCCGTGGCAACCTTTCACAAGTGTACCAACGGCAGAGGCTCTGTGTTTTTTTTCAGTTCTCTGATGGAGATAGCGTGGCCGATAGAGCGACTTTCATATGATCTTGAAAAATAAACGTAAAAACAGAACGTAAACAAAAATGCAAAACATTTAATTGGTATATCAAACAAAAACAATTGAGCGCGAATTTTCATTGGCTTAACGAACGCGGATGCAAACAACGTCATCTCTCCTTGGAACTTTCTGGAAAGCGATCGGCATTTCCATTTGACGTCATTTGAAATGCAGTAATGTCGAACGACCTTCTCGATGGTGCGTACTGTAAAATCCCAAACGAAAACCAGCCAGAGGGTTACAATTTTTCAGCGTGAAAACGTTTCCTCGCCGATATGATGATGATGATGATGATGATGATGAACTTTACTTGAGTGTTATGTCATCTAGCCCTGGGTTGCTAATCGGAGACACTACATTGAAATCAAATCAAATGAAACAAATTACTAATTTTGAGTGTTTCTACTTATTCACAGATAGTGGTTTTGCCTCCAAGCCACAAACAGCTTCGATAGACACGAACATTAGCTGGCCAATGACAGTTGCGTTAACTTCTTTAGCAGCCGTTATTGCAGCCCTCGATTTGTTTGGGAATGTCATAGTCATTTACGTGATTCGCGCAAGAACGCCCATGCGCACAACGATTGATCTTCTGATTGCAAATCTAGCAGCCGCTGACCTCTTGATGATCCCAGTCATTGCGTATTTGGTAAAATTCTTTTATTACCAGTTTGAATGGTTTGGGGGCATTATGGGACAGATCACATGCCACTTGGCTCTCCTGCTCCACGCTCTCTCGGTCCTGAGCTCCGTTTGCACAATATCCGCCATTAGCATCGACCGCTTTTGTGCTGTGTATTTTCCTTTAAAGAAAATACTCACTAAGTCACGTGTTAAAGTGATCATTGCTTTAATATGGCTGCTTTCAATAGCTTGTGCACTCCCTGAATGCTTAGCTGCAAGAGTTTTTCTTGTCGAGGGCAATTACATTTGTGTTCCAGATTGGAAAGACAGTGCGCTATCGTCAGCCAACTATACCCTTATCTTCGTAGTTTTAAGCTACGTCTCTCCCTTGGTTACCACGACAACTCTTTACCTCCTCATCGGTGTGAGGCTGTGGAGAAGTGTGGCCCCAGGACACCAATCTGAAGAGGGAATTAAAAGAATAAAGGTGACGCGACGCAAACCCACTAAAATGCTATTCTGCATTGTCCTCGCTTTTGCATTATGTTGGCTTCCTCTTCATTCTGCGGAACTAATGCGGCGTTTCACACCAACAGTTTATTGGCTTCGCATTCCTTTTAATGTAGTCATCGTTTTACCATGGTTTGGTGTCGCTAACAGTGCCATCAACCCTTTCATTTATCCCATTTTCTGTGAGAAGTTCCGTTTGGAATTCAGAAGAATATTCTGCTCCCTTTGCTACAAGGAAGTCCACCGAAAAAAGTCCGACTTGTCGGTGTTTACTGGAATTGTTAAATGGAACATAAAAGTGGGTAAGAAAAAGCATGAAAAGGAAGAAAACAACACGACTGCGAGTTTAACCACAAACGCCTCTCTGGTCACCGCTCTTTAACCGATATTCACGCATAATTAATATATTTCATGTTAAAATCCGGCTTCGTACTGAAGAATCAGAAGCGAAAACTTGGGAACGGAACTGAAGTAAATCGGGAAGTGTCGTGCAGCAAACGAAGTGAACCGAGTAGGTGTCAAGAAGGCCGCCTTTACTGCCCAGATACCCGAATGGTTCACTTTCATCAAGCCCAGTAAATGAAGCACTAGAAACATCATGACCATGCCCCCCGCCTAAATGAGGCCTTAGATCCCTTTTAATAGAGCTTATTCTCACTGCAACATCGCCAGTGGTAAAGTATCATACGCCCATCTTTCTTTTTTCCAAACAATAAGCCAAGAAACAAGTAGCGATGATTTTGAGAAACAAAGACATGTAAAAACTGGCGATAAAATGTTAAATTTCCGACGTTTCGGCGACTTCATGACGCCATTGGCCGTGTTTCTACGACAGTCGTTGCCTCGCTTAACATTTTTAAAGTGGTTTGTTTGCAGACTTAAAAAGCGACTTAAAAATAATACGTGTTTTTACGGGTAAGATAAAATTAGGAGAGAGCACTTGCCAATGCAATTATGAAAATAATAAAATTAGCACGCCTGTTGTTATTCCGATTTGAATAACCGCAAGCGACTCCTCATTGGCCGAAAGTAATTGCCAACTCACTTAAGCTACCTGGTTTGGGTCGTGTTCTCTCCAACGGTTTTTCAGGTCACTTAGAGACTGACAACCGAAAATTTCGTGAAAACAGGCGTGCTATTTTTATTAGTGTGTGTAATCAAATGGCGACGAGTGAAATAAGGAAATAATTTCACGCGCGTTTTGTCAAAATTCTGATAATTTCCCGAGCCTTTAGGCAAGGGAAATTATCAGAATTTTGACAAAACGCAAGTGAAATTATTTCCTAATTTCACGAGAAAACCATTTGATTACCTTTTAATGTCGTTGGTGACAAATTACGCTCACAACCGTAATTGTAAAATCACTCGAGTACTTTATCCAACTTCTCGGGAAGAATCATCTCCAGGTTTTTCTCAAGGCTATTTTCGTCACACCACTTTCAGTTAATTGTGCTCTTTCACGTATTTAAATTTTCTGCCGCTTCTTTTAATTTCGTAACTTCTTCAATGGTCACAGTCTTAAATCTAGACGCCATCTTGGCTCTGATCGAGATACAAGAGATGTTACCATGGTAACTTTGTAATTTCACCTGTGAAATTATAAATAACGCTGAAATTTCGCGCCTCAATTAAGGAGTAATTTGTCACCCATGATATTACATGTATTTTAATTAAAGCATTCACAGGGATCGAGCTCTCTCCTCATTTAATCTTACCCGTGAAAACGCGAATTATTTTTTAAGTCGCTTAACGAAGTCTGCAAAGAAACCACTTTTAGGAATGTTAAGCGAGACAATGGCTGTCATGGAAGCACGGCCTTGGTGGCTTAAACGTAACGAGAATTCTTCTGAAATTTGCCGAGTCGCTTAACTTTAAGCGATTTGTGAAGCGATTTGTGCAGGATACGAAACGACAAGTATAAAATGAAAATCTTTGTAACTGCTGTTTGTTTTCTTTTCCTGCTGAAATTGAAATGGTCAAAGAGCAAAAACATTTATAAGTTATATCTGTTAGGAACTTGTATATTCATTTCCAACACCTTGATAATGGCCTCATGAGGACGCCGAAATGTCGAAAATTTAACATTTTAACGCTAGATTTACATGTCTATGTTACACAAGTAATGATATCGAGAACCACTTTTAAGAATTAGCCTGAAAAAAAAAAAGGAAACTGTCACTTGTTATTCCTCAAATGTTGGGGCTACTATATAGCTGAAAAAGGCTTAAAATTGGAGAGGTGACGAAGTTTAACGAGTTCTTTCAGGCTTTGAGGCAAGGTCACAATATGAAAACAATAACGTCACCACTATTGTGATCCAAGTGAGCCCTGACAAGTTTTGGTCGTCTCTGACTAAAAATTCCCAAAGAAGATTTCTACAGAAAATAATGATATTTAATGAGTGCCCACATTCACCCAATATTCTTAATCTGATTGGCTGTACCGTGATCTCTTGGTTAGTTTATTGATGTACTTTGAAAAAGTTTGGGAGGGTTGACTTTTTGTCGTAAAACTTCGCTGACGAGTACGCTTCTCTATTTTGAATAATCGCGTTAGGTTGTTTATTCATTTATTTCGTTTTTCAAATACGCGTGCTAGGATCCGTACTTCGGAAAAAAGGGGACTTAATCCGGAACAACTTCGACGTAAACGTGAACGTCTCTCCCAAATATAATCATAAGCATTTCGCGATTATTCTAGCTTGTTAGGAGTTGTGCAATACGGGCAAAGCATCCTGAAATTGGATGGGTACGAACGGTTTTAAAGTAAAGGTAGGAAATCAATGGTTAATTGTTGCAGGTCCATTTCATCGCCAGAACCGAAAATTTGCTGATCATTTACGTTATTAGGGAGTTTAAGCAAAGACGACGGTTACGGCAGCGAAAACGTCAGTCCAATATATAACTTAGTGCTATCGCTAGTATTTCGCAATTAGTCAGTCTTGTTTACCTTAAACAATACATTCGAACTATCTTGTAAATGGATGGGTACGAACGGTTTTAAAGCCAAAACAGAAAATGACTGTTTCATTGTTATATGCTCGCGTTCTCGTCAATTATATCACGTTGTTTTGTGGAGTACGTCAGAAAAATACACGGAAATTCGTGTTGCACGTGTAGCACGAGTATTTTTTTCTTTTTTAACCAATGGTATCCTTGCTTTATGGCGTTGTCGTTCTCGTAGTTGTCGTCGTTGCTTATAATAAATTAATTAATTAAACTTGCTAGTACCAGAGTACTAGACCAGCTTTGGCAAAAGCTCTTGGGATGGGTCCTCCCTTAAACACAAATGAGCCACGTCCTACGTGAAATATCGGCTGTTGATTTCTTTCTGATTTATGTTCCGCCTGTTCGGCCTTTGTACGCTTCTGAAATAAATTGAAAAGCCAGAGAATGACGTCATTCACAGAATGCTGCATATATTAGACTTATTAAAAAGGGTCTATAGCGATACAATAGACTACTTTGGCAATGTCAAATGTCCATGGAATCATGGGCAGTTCTCGTATTTGGTGGGGAAACGTTCAAAACTGAAGACTCAAATGAATGCTGGTCATTGGCCATTCTCCTCACCCACCTGAAGAACTAAGGAAGTAATGCATCGCAAAACAGTCTTTTAAAGAACGAGACAAGGGCCAATGGTTTTGACGACATTTGTTTTCAAGGACCACAATTCGCCTTGACTTCAAAGTAATAATTTACTCGTATGTTCTTGCGGTTCTGTGGCCCTTTATAAAACGAAATAGCAATTAAATAAGTAAATAAAGAAAAAAGAATAATAATAATAATAATAATAATAATAATAATAATAATAATAATAGTAACAATAATAATAAAGTAACATCCAACCTGACGTACATAGGGAAATGGCAAAATAGGCAAATAGCGGAATCATATTTGAAGGTGTGTACTGTCGCACTTTGTAATAATCGTTGCACTTTGTAATACCTGTCGCACTTCGTAATAACACTTGTCGCACTTTGTAATAAAAAAGCTGTCGCACTTTGTAATAACAGACCATCGCACTTTGTAATAAAAAAAGCTGTCGCACTTTAAAATAAACTTGAAATAGGTGGTCGGAGGACGCTCGTGATTGTTTAGGCCGCTCATGAGACGACCACCACATTAACACAGAATAATATAATATGCGCTTAATTTCCAACAACTAGGAAAGATGTGATTGTCACAATGACGTAATTTAATGAGTGTAGGTATTGGCAAAATCCAATTCCATTATTTTTCCTTCGAAGTGAAAAAGGTGTCTGACAAAATCAAGAAGTTGGAAACAATCCGCCATTTTAAATTAATTAAGTGTACTCCATTTTACTTGAAACCCAGAAATCGAGGCAATCGTCATTGAAAAATTGATCTGTTCTTCAGATGTTTAAAATCTAAAAAAAAAAAGGCCGAAACTTATAAAATTCGAAGAGAAATTATCACTGTGAAACTATTGAACCCATCTGCCAGTTGATCATCTTAAATTATTTTTTTAACGTCCCGGTTAACGGCGTTAACCATGGGCCAACATCTTTCCGCCAACTGTAGATGCAAAGGAAGTAATCGGTTCTTTGGGCGGCTGACTTGCATCGACCGACACTTGTTATCTCTATTTTATCCTCCCCAAGGGAGATGTGTACATGTCACAGCGGCACCCAACGACGGTTTCCCCCTAAATACATTGAAAACACTTTTTAGACTATCACTTTTAGATCTCTAGAAATGCATTCTAAGCTGGCGTAGCTTATAAGATTTTTTATCTTTTCGGTCATTCTAGGAGAAGTTATGTTTTTTTTCGAAATTACAAGGGCTTCAGTTTCATTTTACCAAGATTTTTGAAGTAATTTGACGTATTACGAAAGTGTAAATTTTTCTAATTCCTCTCTTCTTTCAATCCGAAAATTTTAGGTCTTTTTTTTGTTTTCTACGAAAAATAGCCCAGCCTGAGGAGTGAAATGCCGAAAAGCTAGACTTAAGAAAAACGTTGAAGAGTAATTCGATAAGCTTCGACCCACTACTTGTACACATGACATTCATCAGTCAAAGCCAAGTTGTATAGGTGTTGTCCAGTTTGGTGTTAATTTTCACGCCCAGACGTCTGGGTTGGTACCCTACACTTTTAAAGGCTGATACAATTAGAATACATAATTGTACTGTCAACATGGCTTTTAGATGTATTGCATTCCTTATAAGTTGCATTTTGTTAAAATACTGTATTTTATGGCGAAAAGGCGAAAGGAAAATATCTTCATCCTTTCAGTGAAGAGGCTTACAAGACTCTCTTGCTGCTGGTACAAGGAAGATTTAACCTGCCCGTAGCAGAACGTACACACGAACAAAAGAATGCCGTCGTGCGTTATTGCCGAAATCGTGATCGCTTCCATCGGGCCTCAAGCAACCCCAACCCTGTACTTTGAGGACAAAAAGTGATAAAGAAGTCAGCAATATCGGGTCTTGTCTCAAAAACGTTTGATGACGCAAAGTCTGGTGGATGCAAAAGCTGCAAAATCGAGCTGCTGCTGGTTTTTGTGGGTGTGAGCGAGAGAAATATACTGAGGGAGACAAACAGCAAAAAAAGTATCGCATTCATAACGTCAAGTTTACCAATAAAGCTACGCCAATTCCAGTTACCGCAAAATCCGTTCAAGCTCAACATCAAGTTGATCTCATGGACTTAAGCAAAGATGCTGTTGAACACGACAGGCGAGTGTACAGATATGTTTTGAGCCGATAATGATGGATGTTTTTAGCCAATATTCTTGCCTGCGCCCACTGGAAAAGAAAGCAAGTCATCATGTTAGCCAAACCCTTAAAGCGATCTATGCAGAACATGGTCCACCAGATCGCATTCAAAGCGACCGTGGATCGAGTTTGAAGGAAAAGTTAGACCTCTTTGTAAGGCATTAAAGATAAAATTAATTAAGTCGAGGCCTTACCGCACGCAGTCTCAGGGAAAGGTAGAGAGATCGCATAGACAATTGAGAAAAAAAGATTAATGTATGAATTGGTAACTCTGGGGAAGAAGGGAGTTAATTGGTTATCAAATGTCGATGACTACAATCGGATTTTGAACAACGAATGCAAGGAAGAGCTTGGCTGGAAAACTCTTTTTGAAATCTATTACGGACGGAAATATAAATCTATTAGTGAAGGCGTCTCTGGAATGTGTAGATTCGGATGGTAATGATGTAATTATTAGCGCACCAAGAAAACGAGAACTGACTTCATATAGGAAAAAAATGTCAAAAAAAATAAGGTACAGAGCTAAGCTTTATAGCGCAAAGCTTAACGATCGGATGGTGAGACGACACAAACGGCTCCACAACTCTGAAAACTTTAAACGCAAAGACAACGTTTTGATCCGTTACAGACTGCAAAAAGGGTGTAGCCTCCCACCAAAAGAGATTATGTGGCCGGTGAAAGGCACCGATGTTAAGAAGAGTAAAAAGAATCATGACATATATAAAGAAAGAGTTGTGCCGCCGAACTCTAACGAACAAATTGAAGAGTGGATCTCGGTGGAAAACATAGCGAGCATTCGGAAACGCCATCAGGGAACACAAGCAAGAAAAAGCAGGGATTTGCGAGAGCTTAGGAAAAAAATTGATGATGCCTTTAACTGCCTGCGATCGTTTTTTGGAGCGAGATTTTCCCCACATGAGTTTAACTCTTATGCATAACTCCTTAGGTTACGGAAACTGTCAGTTTGGAGCGCTGTGTTTTTGGTTAAATCGCCTGGGTATACACCGATCGCCGGAAAAAGTCCGTGAGGAGATTGTAGAATACCTGGAGAACAATCCAAGTGACAGCAAAGGCTTTCCTTTAGAACTACATGCAGGCGTGCCTTGGCCATATTACTTGCAGTCAATGGCAACGGATGGTACCTATGGTGACCAAATAACTTTACAAGCGGCAGCAGACTTGCATAACATTGAAGTTTTAGTTGTTTCAACTCTTGGGCATAATGTCACCACGCTGATTTCTCCGTCTGCGAGCATACCTTATGCAAGAGTGCATCTGGGACACTATTCGGAGCAGCACGGAGAACATTATATTTGTGTCGAAGGTGGGACTTCAGTTTCGGAGGAAGACCCACACCTGGCAGAAAGTTACGAATGTAACCAAGAAAAAGATGGTGATTCATTAAGTTCCCAAGAGACATAGGTGGTGCCCGCGAAACATAGAGAAGAGGCGTCGGCAGTGCCTACAGACAAATCCCCTGTACCAGTGGAGATCCGCTTTTTTGGAGATGTCAGCGTCGGGATGGTTCATCACTTCGACGATTTGACCTGTCACATGGATAGGCTTCCAAATGAATTCTAACCATAATCATTGATCAGGTCTTACTTTCTTCAAACTTTTCGTGGCCTAACCACGGATGCCAAGTTTATAATGAACTGTGCAACGTTAATACTCGTTTTCAAGATATGACCCAAAGGCTGGCTTTGAAGGTTCTGCCGCGTATTTATTTCTCTAGTCTCGGTGTAGCGGGAAAAGTCAGCGTAAAAAAAATCCTAAAAATGTTTGGACCTTCAAGCAGCGTTGTGCTTGAATTAAGGCGAATAATTTTTCCTGCGTTATATAGGTCTTGGATGGTTCCTCATCATGGACATATATTGGCGAAACAATTCAGTAGAATACTAACCTACATAGAGGATGGAAATTGAACATAAACGTCTGAGACTCATATGATTTGTTAGTATCATTGACTGTAATAATATTTGCTTTTCGTGTTCGCATTTTCTTAAGTTTCGTTATGTTTACCTGGGCCATACTTTGTGATGTCGCATTTTCTCATTGTTATGAATGATGCCGTTTCATGAAGGTTCCAGCGTAGTCGAAATTTCCACAACATTCATTAGTAGTGGTCATCGTGGCACAATGACGTGATATGCAATGTTTTAAAGAACTTTTTAGTGCGAAAATAATAGTGATAATAGTAATGATGATGACAATGATTGTGGCACCTGGTTGTGCTCTGAGTTAGTGATTTTTATTTGGTTTTATGAAATACAGTATAGCTTATTCATGGTATAAATACAATTCAAGTACTATCTCTGTATATGTCTCAAGTAATACCTCGCAGGTAACAAAATCATAGGTTTTCTAGTTGCTTATACGATCACGTTTCGCCTGAAGGACACCTTCGATTACTTTTACCAACAATTAATTAAATGTAATTCCAATACAACCTCCCATTTTAAACGACTGTCCCTGTCATAGGCGTAGACACTTTCTCTGTATCGATGAGTTGATGCGAACACTTATCATTTATTATTATTATTATTATTATTATTATTATTATTATTATTATTATTATTATTATTATTATTTTATATGTTGTTGTTGTTGTTGTTGTCGATGATGACACTTATTTCTGGGTTTACTTGTCCTCCGACCATCCATTTCAAGTTTATTACAAAGTGCGATGGTCTGTTATTACAACGTGTGACAATTTGATTACAAACTGCGACAGGTATTACAGAGTGCAACGATTATTACAAAGTGCGACAGTACAAGGTGTATTATCTTTAGCTTTACTCATCTATGGAATTCATAATAGTTGGTGCAGTCCTCCAAGTTCTGTTCATTTCTAGTATGGATGATGAGATGAGACGAGCTGTACATGTTGTAAAAAATTATAGCAATGTTACTAAGTAACTGAAAGAGAAAAACAAACAAAGACCAGGTAATGAAAAATTTGTGTGCAGTTATAACTCCACCTAATGTACAATTATCGGCATAAGAGATGCTGTCACCGTTGAAAAATGAGTCAAGTTACATTTGTTGAAGCCCTGCGCTCGCACACGGGCTGAGAGATCGACAACCGGAAATACGTCTGCGAGCGCAAGGCTACATTTGTTGGTAACTTATCCGGTGTAAAACCGCTAACAAAGTATAATCGCGTGGAATTTAGAAGTCAGTCGTGAGGATAGCGCGCGCACTCTGGATTATTCCCTTCCTGGCCTTGGTTTGGTTCATGCAAACTCGTTATATGCATTCCTACCTCGATTTTCTGTTCTGTAACGCATGGGTCTCGCTCATTCTTATTTT
>NC_090881.1:10421221-10436221 GCF_036669935.1 Montipora foliosa
TATTATTATTATTATTATTATTATTATTATTATCATTAATTTGTTTTTTGCTTTTTGTTTTATTTGGTAATCTTTCTTTTATTTATGATTAAGCATGTTTTTTACCCTAAGTGAAGACATTTAATTCAAATTCAAATGGTAGATGTTCATTTAAATTTGGTAATTTGTCATCTCTCAGACCAATGCTCATACAAATGTACAATTGGTTTTTTTTTTTCGAAATCGGGGGGAAAGTTTGCTTTTGTTTAATTAAACCTTTGTGAAGGCAAATGTTATTTAAATTACATCGGCTTCATTCTCAAACAGCGTTCGCCCAAAACTGGCCCGCATAGTTTTTAAAAGCCCTTTAACTTTTATTTACCTAGTAGTGAAATATCACTTAGTACTGAGGAAAGAAATGCGGGTTCGATTTGTTTTCACAATTGTTGTTTTTTTTGTTGTTTTATTGTATTTCCTCTTGTTTTTGGTTTCAGAGACTGTGTTTTTCTTAATGTTTCTATATGGAAATGGTTTTGAAATTAGACAAGTTTATTTCTTTTATGTTTTTATTCACTGTTTTGGCCCTGAACGTGCACAAACGACACCCTTTTGTCAAAAAGACAGCCAATCAAAAGTTTCGGTTAAATTATTCAAAACACAGTTGTGAACCAAGAACAAAAGATCGTGCACAGTCACGGTCAAGTAAACATGACGGGGGATGTCAATGTTCTCACTTTTGAAGTTTCCGGAGTTTCATAGCCAGTCCATCTACATGACTTAAATTTATCAAGACTGAATGAGAAAGAAACTGAGGAAGGTTGTCTTTGTGAGAGCCAAAGGCCATACATCATTATGCCCGGTAGTAGTTGTCTGTGCAGATAGCTAGTGCCCCTGTCAAATTAAGAACCTATTTAAGAAACCTAGGTAACCTAAAATCCCACTAAATACCATTTCTATAAAACCTATTTGGGCTAAGTTTGAAAAAATCTAGGTTCTTATTGTCCTAAAAACAAACCAAGATCGAGAGTCAGTTAAGAACGTCTTTGTTTTGTTCATCTGTTGTTTTTTTTGTTTGTTTGTGAGTGGTATAAATAACTGTAAAAAAAGTAAAACTGTAGTCTAACAGGACAATCAACATGTACAATATGGTTTTGTTATTTCATGATACACTGAAGAAAAACTCGTTTTGTAGTCGAACTTAGCATCATGATACTACACAACTGTACGAACATGTTAGGAATAATTTCAGGTTCAAATCGCAAAAAAACATCCGTTCGTTAAAAAAAAAAGGATATAAACTGCAGACAAACATGTTATAATCAACGTTGCAAGTGAAAGTCTTATTTTTAGACTATTTACAATAGGCTTCAAAAATAAACTTCTAACGAAAGCGTTCAGTGCTTTCTGTTATTTATTTTGTATGTTCGAAGTCTGGCATAAATTTCTTTTGAACTGTAACATATCACGGAATATGGACTCGAATTATTCTCCAGAAGGATTCATCGCCAGCATGTCTTCCCTTTAGTTATAACATAACGTAGTTATTTTTTTAAATAAAAAACTTCGGACATTTAAGTCGTACAACGAGAAAACAATAAAAATAAATATGGCGCCACCAAAGAGATATGAAAAGCTTGTGTCACAAGACCTTTACCCGAAATAATTGTGAGACAAATAACTTGGTAAGTTCTGATGACAGCGGAAAACATTTCATTCGCTAAAAAAAGCGCGGAAGTCGATACAACACGATTAAGACGAATATGGAGCCATTATTTTTTCTTTCCTAGTATGGTGTAGGACGTTCTGTCTCCTCAACCTGGTTTTAATGGCTTTTAATTACCTGGGACCCAACCCATTGAACTATTGTAGGTTCAGATGACAAGAGAAAAAAACCTAATTTCCGTAAGCCAACATGCATGCGAAATTGAAAACTGTGACATTTGTTAATGTCGAGTTCTTTTAAAAACCGAAAGCAGGCTTTAATGGATGCAAATTAAATTCGATGGTCGCTTTGTTTCAACTCTCAGTAGTATTCCCTTTCTCAACAAACGCAGAAAATGTTTAATAAAAGAACCGAAGTCTTTTTTATCACAATATTGATCCAGAAATGTGCTTGTAAATTTTTTTTGGACTGAAAAAGGCCTGAGGGGCCTAATAAAACGTTGGCTTTGCAATTTGCTGTGCCTCCCTTTTTCAACAACAGCAACACATTATTGATGTCAAACACCCAACTATTATTACAGAGGAAATTAAAGATTTAGCTGACATGTGCATCCAAGCGAACATCCTTCCTCACAGTTTGTCTGCGAGAACTGACAAATGGTAGTGTGAGCAAGTTAAGAATCACTCAGGCATACCAACAAAAAAAAAACAAAACATGACAAGAGTGAGATTAAAAAAAATACAATGATAAAAAAAATCCATACAATACACACCGCCTGTGCAACAGAAGACTGGTCAACATTTGTTTTATAGTAGTAGTTATCAATTATTTGCTGACGTGGAGCAAACAAAACAAAACAAAACTTTATTTCACAATGGCTTATTAGATCACATAAAAAGATATTTGTATGGCTAGTTACATTAAAGTTATCGAGGTATTAATGGTTAAATTAAACCATATTGATAACAATAGTGGAAATGCTTAGCGCCTAAATAAACCACACATTTTTCTTGTTAGAAACCAGACTTGTTAAGTTTCATTTTAAAATATAGACATCTACATACATACACAGCACACACACACACACACATTCACGAACACTTGTTGTGAAAAATATAAAGTAGAGGAATTATAAAAACTTAGATGTTACATTTCTTTCCTTAGTAAATACTGTTTAGCTTTTCTCGGGAAAATGAAAAAAATGAGTTTTTAATGTCATGTGGTAGTTTTTGCCAGTGGTCAGCTGCCAGAGTCGACAACGTTGTTTTTCCAATATTAGTCCTGAAGCGTGCTGTATAGAAGTTGTTATTTGAAGCATATCTAGTGTTGTATGTGTGAACATCACTAGCATAACGTAGATAAGAGGTAGATATCCACCACATTTAACGACAATGACATGAATAATTGCTCTTGCATGAACCACACAAGTTGAATAATCACCCTCGCTTATCCATAAAATTTATTGTTGGGTAGCCGAAGCGAAACGGGGCGCCATTTGTTTTTCTCCGTTTTCTGAGGACTGACTCTTCACCGCCAAGCTAGCCAATCAGAATGCGCGGAGAGCACTATTCACTTGTGTGGTTATACTTGTTTAATTAACATAAATTATGTTTAAATGTACTGTACCAAGAAAATATTGCGAGCACAGTCATGGCTCTGAAAAACATAGGCCCAGAAATGAACTGCCATATTTAATTACTTTTGCGTCAATATTTGTTTTGCATAAAGCAGGCTAACAAAATCTGTCGAGTGTAATCTGAAGTGATAGTTTGTACCCCATATGAACCATGTGAGCGTTAGCCCTACTTATGGAAATGGGCCCACACAAGGACAGAGAAAAACTCTGACCAGGGTGCGAATTGAACCCACTACCTGAAGATGTTAAAGTCATGGCAATGAACATGTACAAGTACGAGGAAGGCTTACGTTTCTACAAACGTTAGTCATAGTTTTTCTCTGTCCTTGTGTGGGCCCATTTCTATTGGTAGGTCTAACGCTCACAAGGTTCATATGGGGTACAAAACTAGCACTTCACATTACACTCTAATGAGTTAAGTCTGTTGAAATATAAAGTGCTACACGGCCAACGTTTGTAAAAACGTAACCCTTCCTCGTACTTTAACACAATTTGTACCTTGCTTAGTTAAGGAAAGGAAAGGAACTTTATTTAAGTGTCTAATCTTCTAGACCTGCAGAGCACTAATCGGGGACACTGTAAATTGAAATTAACAGGTTAACGTAAATCAAATCAAATTTCGGTTTTTGAGGAGAGGGGAAAACCGGAGTACCCGGCGAAAAAGCTCAAGGTAAAGAGTAGAGAACCAACAAACTCAACCCACATATGACACCGAGTCTGGGAATCGAACACGGGCCACATTAGTGGGAGGCGAGTGCTCTCACCACTGCGCCATCCCATCCCATCGCATTGTTGAGTGTTAAAATAGGATTTTTGTTCCTTTGTTTGTGACAGCAAGTCGCATATTTTGACGTCCCCCTTCCAGGTACTAACCCTGACGGAAAAGGCGGAAAAGGGTTAACTTCAGGAAACATTGGTCTTGGAAAGCTGTCAGAAGCTCAGTGTACAAACTTAAGCTTGTGGTGAAAAAAAGTTGTAAATGATCAACATGTCAGCCTTGAAGCCAAATGTTTCTCGATTTCCTTTTATTTTCGTCAATATTTCTGGGTTTAGTATTTTACTGAACCACATGTCTTCTCAGGGGGTATGTAGCAAAGATATCTACCATGGCACTGTAATGAATTACGATACCAAAACAAGATCGTGAACTATTAGAGCTACATATTACGCAAGGACAACTTGAATCTCCTGAAAAAAACAAAACGCAGCTCAGTTGACAGTTATGGAAAAACACTATCAAGTTACTTCACTACCATATGTGCGCAATGCGTTCCTACTTTAAAAAATATCCCGTATCTGTTTCAAAAGCTCGGGGTTTGAATTCCGTGGCAACCTTTCACAAGTGTACCAACGGCAGAGGCTCTGTGTTTTTTTTCAGTTCTCTGATGGAGATAGCGTGGCCGATAGAGCGACTTTCATATGATCTTGAAAATAAACGTAAAAACAGAACGTAAACAAAAATGCAAAACATTTAATTGGTATATCAAACAAAAACAATTGAGCGCGAATTTTCATTGGCTTAACGAACGCGGATGCAAACAACGTCATCTCTCCTTGGAACTTTCTGGAAAGCGATCGGCATTTCCATTTGACGTCATTTGAAATGCAGTAATGTCGAACGACCTTCTCGATGGTGCGTACTGTAAAATCCCAAACGAAAACCAGCCAGAGGGTTACAATTTTTCAGCGTGAAAACGTTTCCTCGCCGATATGATGATGATGATGATGATGATGATGAACTTTACTTGAGTGTTATGTCATCTAGCCCTGGGTTGCTAATCGGAGACACTACATTGAAATCAAATCAAATGAAACAAATTACTAATTTTGAGTGTTTCTACTTATTCACAGATAGTGGTTTTGCCTCCAAGCCACAAACAGCTTCGATAGACACGAACATTAGCTGGCCAATGACAGTTGCGTTAACTTCTTTAGCAGCCGTTATTGCAGCCCTCGATTTGTTTGGGAATGTCATAGTCATTTACGTGATTCGCGCAAGAACGCCCATGCGCACAACGATTGATCTTCTGATTGCAAATCTAGCAGCCGCTGACCTCTTGATGATCCCAGTCATTGCGTATTTGGTAAAATTCTTTTATTACCAGTTTGAATGGTTTGGGGGCATTATGGGACAGATCACATGCCACTTGGCTCTCCTGCTCCACGCTCTCTCGGTCCTGAGCTCCGTTTGCACAATATCCGCCATTAGCATCGACCGCTTTTGTGCTGTGTATTTTCCTTTAAAGAAAATACTCACTAAGTCACGTGTTAAAGTGATCATTGCTTTAATATGGCTGCTTTCAATAGCTTGTGCACTCCCTGAATGCTTAGCTGCAAGAGTTTTTCTTGTCGAGGGCAATTACATTTGTGTTCCAGATTGGAAAGACAGTGCGCTATCGTCAGCCAACTATACCCTTATCTTCGTAGTTTTAAGCTACGTCTCTCCCTTGGTTACCACGACAACTCTTTACCTCCTCATCGGTGTGAGGCTGTGGAGAAGTGTGGCCCCAGGACACCAATCTGAAGAGGGAATTAAAAGAATAAAGGTGACGCGACGCAAACCCACTAAAATGCTATTCTGCATTGTCCTCGCTTTTGCATTATGTTGGCTTCCTCTTCATTCTGCGGAACTAATGCGGCGTTTCACACCAACAGTTTATTGGCTTCGCATTCCTTTTAATGTAGTCATCGTTTTACCATGGTTTGGTGTCGCTAACAGTGCCATCAACCCTTTCATTTATCCCATTTTCTGTGAGAAGTTCCGTTTGGAATTCAGAAGAATATTCTGCTCCCTTTGCTACAAGGAAGTCCACCGAAAAAAGTCCGACTTGTCGGTGTTTACTGGAATTGTTAAATGGAACATAAAAGTGGGTAAGAAAAAGCATGAAAAGGAAGAAAACAACACGACTGCGAGTTTAACCACAAACGCCTCTCTGGTCACCGCTCTTTAACCGATATTCACGCATAATTAATATATTTCATGTTAAAATCCGGCTTCGTACTGAAGAATCAGAAGCGAAAACTTGGGAACGGAACTGAAGTAAATCGGGAAGTGTCGTGCAGCAAACGAAGTGAACCGAGTAGGTGTCAAGAAGGCCGCCTTTACTGCCCAGATACCCGAATGGTTCACTTTCATCAAGCCCAGTAAATGAAGCACTAGAAACATCATGACCATGCCCCCCGCCTAAATGAGGCCTTAGATCCCTTTTAATAGAGCTTATTCTCACTGCAACATCGCCAGTGGTAAAGTATCATACGCCCATCTTTCTTTTTTCCAAACAATAAGCCAAGAAACAAGTAGCGATGATTTTGAGAAACAAAGACATGTAAAAACTGGCGATAAAATGTTAAATTTCCGACGTTTCGGCGACTTCATGACGCCATTGGCCGTGTTTCTACGACAGTCGTTGCCTCGCTTAACATTTTTAAAGTGGTTTGTTTGCAGACTTAAAAAGCGACTTAAAAATAATACGTGTTTTTACGGGTAAGATAAAATTAGGAGAGAGCACTTGCCAATGCAATTATGAAAATAATAAAATTAGCACGCCTGTTGTTATTCCGATTTGAATAACCGCAAGCGACTCCTCATTGGCCGAAAGTAATTGCCAACTCACTTAAGCTACCTGGTTTGGGTCGTGTTCTCTCCAACGGTTTTTCAGGTCACTTAGAGACTGACAACCGAAAATTTCGTGAAAACAGGCGTGCTATTTTTATTAGTGTGTGTAATCAAATGGCGACGAGTGAAATAAGGAAATAATTTCACGCGCGTTTTGTCAAAATTCTGATAATTTCCCGAGCCTTTAGGCAAGGGAAATTATCAGAATTTTGACAAAACGCAAGTGAAATTATTTCCTAATTTCACGAGAAAACCATTTGATTACCTTTTAATGTCGTTGGTGACAAATTACGCTCACAACCGTAATTGTAAAATCACTCGAGTACTTTATCCAACTTCTCGGGAAGAATCATCTCCAGGTTTTTCTCAAGGCTATTTTCGTCACACCACTTTCAGTTAATTGTGCTCTTTCACGTATTTAAATTTTCTGCCGCTTCTTTTAATTTCGTAACTTCTTCAATGGTCACAGTCTTAAATCTAGACGCCATCTTGGCTCTGATCGAGATACAAGAGATGTTACCATGGTAACTTTGTAATTTCACCTGTGAAATTATAAATAACGCTGAAATTTCGCGCCTCAATTAAGGAGTAATTTGTCACCCATGATATTACATGTATTTTAATTAAAGCATTCACAGGGATCGAGCTCTCTCCTCATTTAATCTTACCCGTGAAAACGCGAATTATTTTTTAAGTCGCTTAACGAAGTCTGCAAAGAAACCACTTTTAGGAATGTTAAGCGAGACAATGGCTGTCATGGAAGCACGGCCTTGGTGGCTTAAACGTAACGAGAATTCTTCTGAAATTTGCCGAGTCGCTTAACTTTAAGCGATTTGTGAAGCGATTTGTGCAGGATACGAAACGACAAGTATAAAATGAAAATCTTTGTAACTGCTGTTTGTTTTCTTTTCCTGCTGAAATTGAAATGGTCAAAGAGCAAAAACATTTATAAGTTATATCTGTTAGGAACTTGTATATTCATTTCCAACACCTTGATAATGGCCTCATGAGGACGCCGAAATGTCGAAAATTTAACATTTTAACGCTAGATTTACATGTCTATGTTACACAAGTAATGATATCGAGAACCACTTTTAAGAATTAGCCTGAAAAAAAAAAAAGGAAACTGTCACTTGTTATTCCTCAAATGTTGGGGCTACTATATAGCTGAAAAAGGCTTAAAATTGGAGAGGTGACGAAGTTTAACGAGTTCTTTCAGGCTTTGAGGCAAGGTCACAATATGAAAACAATAACGTCACCACTATTGTGATCCAAGTGAGCCCTGACAAGTTTTGGTCGTCTCTGACTAAAAATTCCCAAAGAAGATTTCTACAGAAAATAATGATATTTAATGAGTGCCCACATTCACCCAATATTCTTAATCTGATTGGCTGTACCGTGATCTCTTGGTTAGTTTATTGATGTACTTTGAAAAAGTTTGGGAGGGTTGACTTTTTGTCGTAAAACTTCGCTGACGAGTACGCTTCTCTATTTTGAATAATCGCGTTAGGTTGTTTATTCATTTATTTCGTTTTTCAAATACGCGTGCTAGGATCCGTACTTCGGAAAAAAGGGGACTTAATCCGGAACAACTTCGACGTAAACGTGAACGTCTCTCCCAAATATAATCATAAGCATTTCGCGATTATTCTAGCTTGTTAGGAGTTGTGCAATACGGGCAAAGCATCCTGAAATTGGATGGGTACGAACGGTTTTAAAGTAAAGGTAGGAAATCAATGGTTAATTGTTGCAGGTCCATTTCATCGCCAGAACCGAAAATTTGCTGATCATTTACGTTATTAGGGAGTTTAAGCAAAGACGACGGTTACGGCAGCGAAAACGTCAGTCCAATATATAACTTAGTGCTATCGCTAGTATTTCGCAATTAGTCAGTCTTGTTTACCTTAAACAATACATTCGAACTATCTTGTAAATGGATGTGGGTACGAACGGTTTTAAAGCCAAAACAGAAAATGACTGTTTCATTGTTATATGCTCGCGTTCTCGTCAATTATATCACGTTGTTTTGTGGAGTACGTCAGAAAAATACACGGAAATTCGTGTTGCACGTGTAGCACGAGTATTTTTTTCTTTTTTAACCAATGGTATCCTTGCTTTATGGCGTTGTCGTTCTCGTAGTTGTCGTCGTTGCTTATAATAAATTAATTAATTAAACTTGCTAGTACCAGAGTACTAGACCAGCTTTGGCAAAAGCTCTTGGGATGGGTCCTCCCTTAAACACAAATGAGCCACGTCCTACGTGAAATATCGGCTGTTGATTTCTTTCTGATTTATGTTCCGCCTGTTCGGCCTTTGTACGCTTCTGAAATAAATTGAAAAGCCAGAGAATGACGTCATTCACAGAATGCTGCATATATTAGACTTATTAAAAAGGGTCTATAGCGATACAATAGACTACTTTGGCAATGTCAAATGTCCATGGAATCATGGGCAGTTCTCGTATTTGGTGGGGAAACGTTCAAAACTGAAGACTCAAATGAATGCTGGTCATTGGCCATTCTCCTCACCCACCTGAAGAACTAAGGAAGTAATGCATCGCAAAACAGTCTTTTAAAGAACGAGACAAGGGCCAATGGTTTTGACGACATTTGTTTTCAAGGACCACAATTCGCCTTGACTTCAAAGTAATAATTTACTCGTATGTTCTTGCGGTTCTGTGGCCCTTTATAAAACGAAATAGCAATTAAATAAGTAAATAAATAAAGAAAAAAGAATAATAATAATAATAATAATAATAATAATAATAATAATAATAATAATAATAATAGTAACAATAATAATAAAGTAACATCCAACCTGACGTACATAGGGAAATGGCAAAATAGGCAAATAGCGGAATCATATTTGAAGGTGTGTACTGTCGCACTTTGTAATAATCGTTGCACTTTGTAATACCTGTCGCACTTCGTAATAACACTTGTCGCACTTTGTAATAAAAAAGCTGTCGCACTTTGTAATAACAGACCATCGCACTTTGTAATAAAAAAAGCTGTCGCACTTTAAAATAAACTTGAAATAGGTGGTCGGAGGACGCTCGTGATTGTTTAGGCCGCTCATGAGACGACCACCACATTAACACAGAATAATATAATATGCGCTTAATTTCCAACAACTAGGAAAGATGTGATTGTCACAATGACGTAATTTAATGAGTGTAGGTATTGGCAAAATCCAATTCCATTATTTTTCCTTCGAAGTGAAAAAGGTGTCTGACAAAATCAAGAAGTTGGAAACAATCCGCCATTTTAAATTAATTAAGTGTACTCCATTTTACTTGAAACCCAGAAATCGAGGCAATCGTCATTGAAAAATTGATCTGTTCTTCAAGATGTTTAAAAATCTAAAAAAAAAAAGGCCGAAACTTATAAAATTCGAAGAGAAATTATCACTGTGAAACTATTGAACCCATCTGCCAGTTGATCATTTTAAATTATTTTTTTAACGTCCCGGTTAACGGCGTTAACCATGGGCCAACATCTTTCCGCCAACTGGAGATGCAAAGGAAGTAATCGGTTCTTTGGCGGCTGACTTGCATCGACCGACACTTGTTATCTCTATTTTATCCTACCCAAGGGAGATGTGTACATGTCACAGCGGCACCCAACGACGGTTTCCCCCTAAATACATTGAAAACACTTTTTAGACTATCACTTTTAGATCTCTAGAAATGCATTCTAAGCTGGCGTAGCTTATAAGATTTTTTATCTTTTCGGTCATTCTAGGAGAAGTTATGTTTTTTTCGAAATTACAAGGGCTTCAGTTTCATTTTACCAAGATTTTTGAAGTAATTTGACGTATTACGAAAGTGTAAATTTTTCTAATTCCTCTCTTCTTTCAATCCGAAAATTTTAGGTCTTTTTTTTGTTTTCTACGAAAAATAGCCCAGCCTGAGGAGTGAAATGCCGAAAAGCTAGACTTAAGAAAAACGTTGAAGAGTAATTCGATAAGCTTCGACCCACTACTTGTACACATGACATTCATCAGTCAAAGCCAAGTTGTATAGGTGTTGTCCAGTTTGGTGTTAATTTTCACGCCCAGACGTCTGGGTTGGTACCCTACACTTTTAAAGGCTGATACAATTAGAATACATAATTGTACTGTCAACATGGCTTTTAGATGTATTGCATTCCTTATAAGTTGCATTTTGTTAAAATACTGTATTTATGGCGAAAAGGCGAAAGGAAAATATCTTCATCCTTTCAGTGAAGAGGCTTACAAGACTCTCTTGCTGCTGGTACAAGGAAGATTTAACCTGCCCGTAGCAGAACGTACACACGAACAAAAGAATGCCGTCGTGCGTTATTGCCGAAATCGTGATCGCTTCCATCTTGGGCCTCAAGCAACCCCAACCCTGTACTTTGAGGACAAAAAGGTGATAAAGAAGTCAGCAATATCGGGTCTTGTCTCAAAAACGTTTGATGACGCAAAGTCTGGTGGATGCAAAAAGCTGCAAAATCGAGCTGCTGCTGGTTTTGTGGGTGTGAGCGAGAGAAATATACTGAGGGAGACAAACAGCAAAATAAAGTATCGCATTCATAACGTCAAGTTTACCAATAAAGCTACGCCAATTCCAGTTACCGCAAAATCCGTTCAAGCTCAACATCAAGTTGATCTCATGGACTTAAGCAAAGATGCTGTTGAACACGACAGGCGAGTGTACAGATATGTTTTGAGCCGATAATGATGGATGTTTTTAGCCAATATTCTTGCCTGCGCCCACTGGAAAAGAAAGCAAGTCATCATGTTAGCCAAACCCTTAAAGCGATCTATGCAGAACATGGTCCACCAGATCGCATTCAAAGCGACCGTGGATCGGAGTTTGAAGGAAAAGTTAGACCTCTTTGTAAGGCATTAAAGATAAAATTAATTAAGTCGAGGCCTTACCGCACGCAGTCTCAGGGAAAGGTAGAGAGATCGCATAGACAATTGAGAAAAAAGATTAATGTATGAATTGGTAACTCTGGGGAAGAAGGGAGTTAATTGGTTATCAAATGTCGATGACTACAATCGGATTTTGAACAACGAATGCAAGGAAGAGCTTGGCTGGAAAACTCTTTTTGAAATCTATTACGGACGGAAATATAATCTATTAGTGAAGGCGTCTCTGGAATGTGTAGATTCGGATGGTAATGATGTAATTATTAGCGCACCAAGAAAACGAGAACTGACTTCATATAGGAAAAAAATGTCAAAAAAAATAAGGTACAGAGCTAAGCTTTATAGCGCAAAGCTTAACGATCGGATGGTGAGACGACACAAACGGCTCCACAACTCTGAAAACTTTAAACTCAAAGACAACGTTTTGATCCGTTACAGACTGCAAAAAGGGGGTAGCCTCCCACCAAAAAAGAGATTTGTGGCCGGTGAAAGGCACCGATGTTAAGAAGAGTAAAAAGAATCATGACATATATAAAGAAAGAGTTGTGCCGCCGAACTCTAACGAACAAATTGAAGAGTGGATCTCGGTGGAAAACATAGCGAGCATTCGGAAACGCCAGTCAGGGAACACAAGCAAGAAAAAGCAGGGATTTGCGAGAGCTTAGGAAAAAATTGATGATGCCTTTAACTGCCTGCGATCGTTTTTTGGAGCGAGATTTTCCCCACATGAGTTTAACTCTGATGCATAACTCCTTAGGTGACGGAAACTGTCAGTTTGGAGCGCTGTGTTTTTGGTTAAATCGCCTGGGTATACACCGATCGCCGGAAAAAGTCCGTGAGGAGATTGTAGAATACCTGGAGAACAATCCAAGTGACAGCAAAGGCTTTCCTTTAGAACTACATGCAGGCGTGCCTTGGCCATATTACTTGCAGTCAATGGCAACGGATGGTACCTATGGTGACCAAATAACTTTACAAGCGGCAGCAGACTTGCATAACATTGAAGTTTTAGTTGTTTCAACTCTTGGGCATAATGTCACCACGCTGATTTCTCCGTCTGCGAGCATACCTTATGCAAGAGTGCATCTGGGACACTATTCGGAGCAGCACGGAGAACATTATATTTGTGTCGAAGGTGGGACTTCAGTTTCGGAGGAAGACCCACACCTGGCAGAAAGTTACGAATGTAACCAAGAAAAAGATGGTGATTCATTAAGTTCCCAAGAGACATAGGTGGTGCCCGCGAAACATAGAGAAGAGGCGTCGGCAGTGCCTACAGACAAATCCCCTGTACCAGTGGAGATCCGCTTTGTTGGAGATGTCAGCGTCGGGATGGTCAATCACTTCGACGATTTGACCTGTCACATGGATAGGCTTCCAAATGAAATTCTAACCATAATCATTGATCAGGTCTTACTTTCTTCAAACTTTTCGTGGCCTAACCACGGATGCCAAGTTTATAATGAACTGTGCAACGTTAATACTCGTTTTCAAGATATGACCCAAAGGCTGGCTTTGAAGGTTCTGCCGCGTATTTATTTCTCTAGTCTCGGTGTAGCGGGAAAAGTCAGCGTAAAAAAAATCCTAAAAATGTTTGGACCTTCAAGCAGCGTTGTGCTTGAATTAAGGCGAATAATTTTTCCTGCGTTATATAGGTCTTGGATGGTTCCTCATCATGGACATATATTGGCGAAACAATTCAGTAGAATACTAACCTACATAGAGGATGGAAATTGAACATAAACGTCTGAGACTCATATGATTTGTTAGTATCATTGACTGTAATAATATTTGCTTTTCGTGTTCGCATTTTCTTTAAGTTTCGTTATGTTACCTGGGCCATACTTTGTGATGTCGCATTTTCTCATTGTTATGAATGATGCCGTTTCATGAAGGTTCCAGCGTATTCGAAATTTCCACAACATTCATTAGTAGTGGTCATCGTGGCACAATGACGTGATATGCAATGTTTTAAAGAACTTTTTAGTGCGAAAATAATAGTGATAATAGTAATGATGATGACAATGATTGTGGCACCTGGTTGTGCTCTGAGTTAGTGATTTTTATTTGGTTTTATGAAATACAGTATAGCTTATTCATGGTAATAAATACAAATCAAGTAATATCTCTGTATATGTCTCAAGTAATACCTCGCAGGTAACAAAATCATAGGTTTCTAGTTGCTTATACGATCACGTTTCGCCTGAAGGACACCTTCGATTACTTTTACCAACAATTAATTAAATGTAATTCCAATACAAACTCCCATTTTAAACGACTGTCCCTGTCATAGGCGTAGACACTTTCTCTGTATCGATGAGTTGATGCGAACACTTATCATTATTATTATTATTATTATTATTATTATTATTATTATTATTATTATTATTATTATTATTATTATTGTTGTTGTTGTTGTTGTTGTCGATGATGACACTTATTTCTGGGTTTACTTGTCCTCCGACCATCCATTTCAAGTTTATTACAAAGTGCGATGGTCTGTTATTACAACGTGTGACAATTTGATTACAAACTGCGACAGGTATTACAGAGTGCAACGATTATTACAAAGTGCGACAGTACAAGGTGTATTATCTTTAGCTTTACTCATCTATGGAATTCATAATAGTTGGTGCAGTCCTCCAAGTTCTGTTCATTTCTAGTATGAGATGATGAGATGAGACGAGCTGTACATGTTGTAAAAAATTATAGCAATGTTACTAAGTAACTGAAAGAGAAAAACAAACAAAGACCAGGTAATGAAAGATTTGTGTGCAGTTTATAACTCCACCTAATGTACAATTATCGGATAAGAGATGCTGTCACCGTTGAAAAAGGAGTCAAGTTACATTTGTTGAAGCCTGCGCTCGCACACGGGCGGAGAGAAGCGACAACCGGAAATACGTCTGCGAGCGCAGGCTACATTTGTAGGAGTAACTTATCCGTTGT
This sequence comes from Montipora foliosa, assembly GCF_036669935.1. NCBI lineage: Eukaryota > Metazoa > Cnidaria > Anthozoa > Scleractinia > Acroporidae > Montipora > Montipora foliosa. Next base: position 10,435,964 of record NC_090881.1, read on the forward strand.
AACCGCTAACAAAGTATAAGCGCGTGGAATTTAGAAGTCAGTCGTGAAGATAGCGCGCCACTCTGGATTATTCTTCCTGCCTTGGTTTGGTTCATGCAACTCGTTATATGCATTCCTACCTCGATTTTCTGTTCTGTAACGCTGTCTCGCTCATTCTTATTTTCCAGTATTTTTAGTTTTTCCAATGGTAGACAGTTCGACAGCTCGCGTGGAATCCAATTGCAATCTGCTTTGACCGCAGCACCGTTTAATGATTCG
>NC_090881.1:10443721-10461221 GCF_036669935.1 Montipora foliosa
GTAGTAAAACAAAGTGTTTGATGGCTTATTGCGACCCCGGGGGGGGGACTCCCATATGAAACAGACGGGGATGCTCGTCGGAAATTTTGAATTTAACCCCTAAAGGAGACCATTATTAAAGGAGACCAATCTAGGCGTGGCTTAAGCAAATTTTGACCCCTAAAAGAGACCGTTTAAAAACACAAAAATACGACACGCAATGAGTTTTAATGCTAAAAAGGCATAATCATCGAATGCTTTTATCTAAAACGAAAATTTAAAAGGAAATTTGACTTCTGTTTCTCTTCGCGTAATTCTGTGTTACTTCGCGGAACCCTAAACGAGACCTTGGTGGCATAAAATATTGGCGCTTTGCCCGGAACACCCTAAGCGAGACCAAAATCCAAAATTTACACCCCTAAGCGAGACGACGAGCATCCCCGTCTGTTTCATATGGGAGTCCCCCCCCCCGGGATTGCGACACCATTCTTAGTGATTATAATAACAATCTATCTGGCTCGGGTTGCTCGAAGCATGGTTAGCGCCAACCAGCGTTAAATACCATATAAACCTATAGGTTTTGATACCTCTTAACCAACGATTAGCGCTAACCAGGCTTCGAGCAACCGGCCCCTGATGACTAGTGAAAGTTCTAATTGGTGAAATATCATTCATTCTGTACCTTTTACAACTCTGATTGGTCCCATGTAATTTTTTCAGGGGGTTTGCCAAATATTCATATTTCAACTCGCTTTAAGACAAACACGAAAAATGGCAATGAAGGACTGGCCAAACGGTAGACCTGGTCTAACGCTTGCAACATTTCAACGCAACATCTTGCAACATTGTTGCGTGATGTTGCGACATGTGTTGAACGAGCTTGCCAAATTCACGCAACATTTCCGACATTTTCAAAGCAACATGAAGATGTTTTTTGTGCCCCAGGCCTCTGACGCGCAACAACTGGACCTAGCGGCATTTCCTAGTGCAACAGTGTTGCGCGAATGGAGCCAAACGAGTACAACATCATGCAACATCCAAAATGTTGCACGAAAAATTTGACCGTTTTAAACTTGATCCAACATCATGTCGCAACATACCGTAACAGGGTGGCCAAACATATGCAACATGTTGTGCCCAACAATGTTGCAAGATGTTGTGTTGAAATGGTGCGAGTGTTTGACCAGGCCTTTAAATATGTTAAAACATTGCTGGGAGGAAAAACTTTTCTTTTTGTACTTGGCCACCTTGTTTTGTGCCGTTTTAACATGTTTTCACGTGTCGGAGACGATTTGGATTTTGTCAAACAGTTGTTAAAACATTGTAAAACATGTGTTTTGTTCTCGTGAGTTGGTGACCGATGTTATGCACGTTTGGACAAACACGTTTGACACACGCATGCAGACTGAGCATACTAATTTGTTATATCCATGGATATGGTTTCGTATCACGTGTACATTTCTTTCAAGAAGGAGAAAGAAGAGGACCACAATTCTTTGCCTTTTTTGATTTCAAAAAAAGATGTTTTAGGATGTGTTATGCCGTTTAACAACTCAGTAAAACATCAACATGTTTTACCATAAAACTCATGTTTAAGCACATTTTACCGCAAAACATTTATTGTTTGGACTGAGGCCTTAACAATGGTAATATTTAAACAAAATATTAGCTTAAGAGTTTGAGTAAAATCACCTATGCAAAATAGACAGCTGATGTCACCGTGTCGTTTGGTGGCGTTGCTTTTTAATAAAATTGACGCAAAGTTGACATTTTCTTCCACCCCTGCCATTGTTATTATAGCGTCAAAGGTATTAATAATTCTTTTTTATTTGTCTATTGAAGACACAAAGAATCAAAACACCTGTTCCTTTCAGAAGCAAAGCAACCGAAACTGACGCTCGTTGTTAATTCTAACGTCTCTGTTCTCAAAGTATTCCGACTTATTCATTTTGTCATTTCACTGAAAACACTAAAATGCAATACATGCTATCAAATTGTTATCCTTAATTATAGCTTAAACGGCTTAAATAACTACCATAGACATAAATCCCCGGGGGGGGGGGGGGGGCACTCGATGTATCGCTGGTTGGGGAGGTGCGGCGCGGCCACTCATACCCTGACCCTGTTTAAGACAAATATTGCTGATTTTCCTACCCATTTTAAGACAGAATTTCGATTTTTGATACCCTGTTTAAGACATTTAACCCAGTTTAAGACAAAAATTGATAAATAGATACCCTGATTAAGACAAAAAATGATAAATTCGATAACCTGTTCAAGACAAAATCCCGAAAAACATTGCCTGGCTGGCCGCACGTTCCCATTAAGCCCTTATAAGGGTTTGCCCCCCCCCCCCCCCCCCCGGGCATAAATCCTGCAAGAGAAGACCCAACGAATATTTAAAAAAAATTACAGTAGAACATGCTTCGTAATTTCCGTTTTTGGGCTTAAATCCATTTTCTTGGTGAATCAAAGTTTGTAATATTCCACGCCTCATAAAATATATTTTCATTTTTCCTTGTGCTTGCTCTGTCTTTAATATGTGATCTCATACAATCCTTCGTCAGCATTGTTGAAATATATATATATTTTTTATTATTTTTTTATTTTTTATTTTTCATCAAATTTTTAAATCTGCGAGAAAATCAGATGAATTTTCCGGTAGTTAAAATAATTAGAAAAAAAGACATTGGTACCAATGGAAGTAGTATTTAAAGATAAAGTATTTAAAATTGTCAATGGCAAACCCAAATTAAGCTGTGAATCGATTAGCTGACCATCAGGCCCTAGTTTTTCAAACGATGGATAGCGCTATCCAGCGGATAAACACTAGCAAAATCGATTGAGTTATCCATTGGATAGTGATTTATCCGGTGGATAGCGCTATCCGTCGACGTTTGAACAAGTGGGGCTAGCTGTGTACGTGCCATGCACAAAGCGTCAGTGAAAATTGCTTGCACTTTGCTTGCGTATAATTTTATCTAGTTAAATTTATTGTTTTTCTTTTCTGGTTTTATTATTATTTTTTTTTACTTTTACTGCTATCCTGCCTACTCTATAGTATAAAAGCCTTACTTGTTTGTAATTCCATTCCGTATTTTTCAATATATGAATAAAAAACTCTTTTTTTTTTGAAAATTCAAAATTGTCAAATGAGAGTCACTTGCCAAAACTGAGCTTAGCCGCGATATAGCTCTGGTAAAGTTTATCATAACCCTTGTTCTTGTGATTTAAAAACAAACAGGTAGGCCTTTTCCATTTCCAAATAAAACTTCATATAATCTTTGACTTAGCGGATTGATTTGTCACGGCATTGCCGCAAGATTATTAGCTGTGTGTTTGAAATGATTCTATGCTTTTCCCATAGATGTTATAGATTTTATATAGAGACAATTGTTTCTCATGCTGAAATAAATAACAACTTAAATTTAAAAACAAATTTGATTTCAGAAGACGACTAAGAGTGATGGCAGGTGTATGATAGGCTCCTTTTGATGGACAATCTTGGACAAAAGCTAAGTCAGCGAAGTTTGCATGGGAACAAGCTGAATTCAAATGATGTTATTAAACTTGGTGATTTGGTTCACTGGGAGCTATATGACACCTTTTCGGATACAACTTTCATCAAATAAAAAAAATATGGTAAGGATCTACTGTGGGAAAGGCACTCATGGGTTTGGTTGCAAATGAGAAAATTAATTGAAAATTTGAGTAGCTTCAGACCATAGTTAGTAGAGGGGAATGGTCATGAAGGCCGGCAAACTTCAAAGGGAGAACTAGCTTCATCTTCCTCTAAAATCGCTAAAATAGCATCAAAATCGTCTCCCCACACGAACATTTCCTCCGAGTCCTCCGCCATTTTGTTTTCAGCTGTGCACCTTCGCGATCACGTGATAGGTTCCTTCAAGTTGTAAGAGCGCCTTTAAAGTTTTCCGGCCTTCATAACCATTCCCCTCTACTAACTATGTTCAAACTCTGTAAGATATCCTCAGCATGCACAATCTAAGCAGTAGTTAGCATGGTTTTGAAGTTGTTGGATTAACTTTTTTGTTTTTATTTTGTTTTTTCAATCCAACACGATGCAAATTTCTGCAAAGTTTGCTGTAGACATAGAAAAATATATTTCCATAATACAAGGCATTTTTCTTACGGCTAAGCATACCGTGAGGTCGGCCGGCCGAACGTTTACCGAACGTTTACCGGTAACCTTCTTTTTTTCCCGTCCGTTTACACCATTTTCGGAAACTAGGATTTTCCCCAGAAAACTTACCTGCTGGTTTGATTAACTGTTACATATAGCCCAATCCTACCCTAATTCTACGCTGACATGAACAATATCTTTAGGTGCCTTTTCTAGATGAAGCTGAACTTGCTAGAATCCGGATAATAGGGAATAAGAAAACAAATTTCTTAAGTTGAGTCAATCTCCAAGGTAGATTATCAAGATCAGAAAGTTGTTTTAGCCAAACAAATATCAAATGCTAGGAAAAAGGTCTTAACAAATACGTTTGACGTTCGAATCATTTGACTGAGACTAAGTTCTTTAGTTTTCTACATTCGGTACATTTGCAACTGAAAGTATGTATGTTCTCTTATTAGTATTAATATCATTATGTAGCCCAACTACAAGCTACTTTATGGCATCGATCAGCGATGAGTTGAAGGTAATTGCACGATTTCATCGACTACGTGGGCTTTTGTGAATCGTAGCAAATTGGGACCTTTAAAAATTATCTTGCAAGCGGTTCTAAACTGGGTGGATCTTATAGAATATACCCAGGGGTTGATCGCTGAGGAAAAATAAGCCACAAGGCAAACCCAAAGCCACACTCTACGCTCCAATATAACAAATGTTCTCTTGTCTTCTGGATTTTCTGAACCAGATATTCTGAGCTGAATTGCCGCTGTCACAAGACTTGGACTCCACAGAAAGATGAAAAGAAGAATCACTATTGCTACTGTAAAAGCGGACTTTCTTTGACTGATCAGGGCATTGTTGTCTCTCCAAGCGCTTGATACATCTCCCGCTCTTCTGATAGTGTTTTGGCGGGCAATCTTTCTCACCTGAATCCTAGCCGCTTTAAGAATACTCCAGTAACAGAACGTTATGACAATTCCTGGTATTATGCAAGTCACAACTGCCATGACGAGCCAAAGTATTGATAGATGCTGTGGCTCTTTCGTGAAAATACGCACACTGGCAAAAATCACAGAGACTACCCACACAGATATTGTAGCGATCAAGCACTTTTTGCGAGAAGATAATTCCGGATATCTTAAGCCAAAGTTCACCGCGATGTAACGATCGACACTGATGGCTGTTAAACCAAATGTAGTCGCAACTACAGCCTGAATCCAGGCAAAATCTTCAACCGTGTTAAAGACAGATCCCTCAAGACGGCGCTCAGGATTGAGGTAGCTAAATACTATTGACTTATAGGCTAAGAGAGGATTAAGGAAAACCCCAACCGCCAAATCGGCCGCTGCTAATGAAGCTATGAAAAAGTTGGATATTGTATGCAAGGCCTTCGTGCGATAAATAGCTGTTAAAACAACAGCGTTGCCCACAATAGCCATCATAGCTGACACACAGCTCAGTAGGACAAGAACTATGAATTCCGAAGACTTTGCTGTTATCAAGAAGGCTGTCTCGTTCATAGCTTGTGTGATTCAAGGCTTTGTTTTCCATAGAATGTCTGATGCAGTTCGTTGTTGTCTTGAAGGCAATTTTTGCCAGCTGCATTCATCTAAGAATTAACATCGAAACAGATTTTCATTCAAAATTAGCCTTCATTAAATAAACAAAAAATTCACTGCTTCATCTTGACAAGATATACGTCGAGCCAATCATAGATCTTCAAAAAAATTAATCTGTGGCATGATCGATTAAAATATATAGAAATGGGATCCATGCAACCAGGTTCTTTATTTGGGAACTTATGACACAGTTAACCCTTACCCGAAAGATCCACATGTCTTGAAAGGCTTCTTGAAATTTGAAGCAATTGTTAACAAATGTCTTAATTTCCGAATCGCTTTCAAAAACATAGCCACGAAATTAAAGCAACTGAGAAATTTGTTTTGCCAAGCAAATCCTTTGTCATGAATTTTCTTTCCATTATTTGCTTTGCCGTCAGGCTATGTTTACTAATAGATCATGAGAAAATTGAATGCCCAAAAAACGACAAGCATCTACATAGGTCAATATAAAAGAAAAACGACGGCAAATATTTCGTCCGTGAAGGGCTAAAGCTAAAATAAAGAAAACACCAGACACACGGTGTTGAATTACATGCAAATCATCGGTTTCATTTGTTGTTCTTCAGATGAATTATCGAAGACTCCGTTATGAGGGCTAATGATACGCTGGTGCACTCAGCAATTATTCTTGCAGCTTGCCCCGTAATTTATTGAGGCAACAGTTCTCACATTGCGAAACAAGTTGCACGTTTCATGCAACTTAGGTTGTCCTGAAGATGCTCGGCAACTTTGGGGCAACCTTCCCGATTTCGGGAAACTTTCTTTTTTCTGTCAAGCAACGTCTTTTATTTAAAGACAACAACTCAGTCGAAGCCGCAAACCAAAGGAAAGAGCCATAATAATCTTTAGACGCTGTACAGTTCTACCTTCTTGTGCACGTTGCCTAGTCTTAAACAGTACTGGTTAGTATTTAAAGTGCCCATAACCCCAAAATACTTTTTTCGCTAAAATGAATCTTTGCACCTGTTCGAAACGCAATGCGGCCATTTTTTTCATTTTTCTAACAAATCCTGTCATTTTATAGGCTTCGAAAGTTGCGAAAATCCAAGCATCTTTTGTTCACGACCAAGTCAGAAGGGGAGTGAGTCTATTCCCGTTTTGACGTCACAAACTGATTTACATGTCATTAACTCTTTGTAAAAATGCATGCAAAGTAGTTTGTGACGTCAAAACAGGAATAGACCCACTCCCCTTCTCACTCGGTCGTGAACAAAAGATGCTTGGATTTTCGCAACTTTCGAAGCCTATAAATGGCAGGATTTGTTCGAAAAAGGAAAAAATGGCCGGCAATACATTTCGAACAGGTACAAAGATTCATTTTAGCGAATAAAACATTTTGGGGTTATGGGCACTTTAAGGCTATTCAGCTGGTCAGCAGTGCGTGAAAAATATGGCGGACAACAGCACTTAAGAATAAGATCGGTAAACCGAAGAAGAGACCCTTGAAAAAGGCATAGCATAATGAACATGGTGCCAAAGTGATAAAGGTATGTTCTAAACATGCCCAAACATGCTCTCAGAAGAATCACAGAGCACACAGTTGAGGGGTTAAATTAATTGTTTTATTGAAGTTAAAAAGCTCAGGAGTCCGGCAGGAACATTGAAAAATGGTTCTTTTATGGCCTCTTTTTGCTGTAAATATATGGCAAATTTCGGAGCAATTTCCGAGAAACTTTCAGATTTTTTTAAGCAACTTGTGAGCAACTTTCCGGAATATTTCGAGCAACCTCTTTAGAAAAAAAAAAAGGAAAAATAAAATTTTGGAGCATTTTGTGTTCAGCCTTAATACAACTTGTCTGGCTAGCCTTCGATGATCACATAAGGATAAAGTATGCCATAAACCACTTCAGCACAAGTTGCATTACGTAATGCTTGAAATATTCGTTGAAACGTTGCGTGAAGCGTTGCGGAAACTAGAACTAATTCTACTTTCCGAAACGGTTTCTGCAACCTTTCTCGTAACGTTTCTTGCTGTTGCAAGGTATGTTACATTCTCTTAACCAATAATCCCCTTGCTTTGGGGCGTTGTCCTTTCCGTAACCGTCATTGCTTCTTCGACTTCCTAATTCTTTCAACCTCTCTAAACAAATTGCCTTCGCTGAGTGGAATAGACTGGTGCCTAGAGAACAACTTAACTCCTCACTCGGCAAAGTGCGAGGCAATGCTACTGATGAAAAAAAAAAAACCTTTCATTGGGCCGCTCAATTTAATCGCTATTGTAGAGATGATCAGATCGAATAGGTCAACAAAACCTGTCTCTTGCGCAACGACAACGGCCGACGGCAACAGGAATGTCAAAATTTTGCATATTTAGTTTTTCACTTTTTTCCAATGCATTTCTTCGCCGTCGTCTGCAAAACAGCAACGTGAAATAGCCAAATTTGAGGTTTTGTCAAGGACGACAGCACTTGAAGATATTTTTTTATTTCCTCCCCTAAATTAGTTAAGCGCCATTCCGACCAATGTCATTCTTGAAGAACTATCTCACCCTTGTCATATTACAGAGATTGAAACAGTCGCGAAGTCATTACAATAACGCAAATTTATATTTTGAGATGATGTTCTCGCCGCGGTCGCCGTTATCGTAGTTTGATGAAGAGATCTCTCGTCAGATCACCTTGTAGTTGCAAAAATAAGTTTGGTAAACAAATTGAACCTTTTGATAAGGATTTGTTTTTATTTTAATTAATAAAGAAGCCATATTATATTTATACTTTAGGCTTATCATCTCCTCACACAGTTTTATACGGCGTTATCGTGTGGGAAGGCACCATAAATGTGGAGCAACTAAATTCCTTAGAATTGACCCCTTGAAGAGCAGATGGAACATATTTTAACGTGACTTGCGATTTTCCATGTTTTGACGTTTATGAGAATTCCAGTACGCTAAGCTACCTATACAAATTCAGGGTAATGAAACTTTACTAAAGGATATTTGCGGTGAAGCATCTCCTGCATTATCGTGCCTAGGGATTAAAACGTGCAAGGCCCATGACCTCAGACTGAGAACTGTCCGTCCAGCCTGCAAGCAGGCGCCTCCATTGAAAATTGGGCGCGGTCAACATATAGAGGCTTCGTGACTAGTCACTAAGCCCCCATATTTCGACCGAGCACTATTTAAAACGGTAGTTACTGCCCCTCGTTTTAAGAGTTCTTTCCTTAAAAATCTCAATCAGTTATAGATGGGGGGGGGGGGGGGGGGGAAGGGGAAAGGTAAAAGAGATGTATTACGAAATTTTAGAAAGTAGATAACGTCAGTTTTCACGGGCTGCTTACCGTCTTTGGCTTTTTCTGGTAACGTGAAAGAGGACAGATAATACACCAAGGAACTATACTTTTGCGGCCAGTCAGCACTGTCGCTCGGAGGTATTACAAGAAGTTTAAATCCTACAACTAATGCATTAGATATCTTCCACTTCGGCAAATTAGAGGACACAACAACAGTTTAGAGTACTTAAGAACATTGATTTTATTTTATTTTACCAAAAAAAAAAAACACAAGAATGCTGTTCTTTTAATTTCTTTTACTCTTTACTAATTCGTTTGAACTTTGTAAAGAGATCGAAATCCAACTCGGAGTATTTGATGACATATGAATATGTTCATTATGTCACGTTACATCTAGAAATATAAAAGTTTTCTTAGCATTACGGAACTTTAGTTTATGCTAAATGCCTCCAAGGACAGAAATACAAGGAACGGTTACGTTTTTTGCAAACGTTGGCCGTGTAGCACGTATACTCATAATTAATAGAGGGGACTGGTTTTGAAGCTCGGCAACATCAAAGGAGCAAACAAAGTTGCCAAGATTTAGGGCAGCAACTTGTGAAAACACAGTCAAGTAATATTAATATTTAATTTTAGGAGAAACAATTGCGATTACTTGTTAATAACATAGGGGGCAAAATTTTCTTAACATTCTTAACATCGAAAAACAATCGGACAAGTCGAGTAAAAACACCCGTTCGCTCGCAAGCAAAGCAAACAAACAGACAAACAAGTCAAGTATCAGTACAGATGATTGCTATTTATATCCATTACAGAGAAAAAAATCGAGTTTTAAGCTTTTCGTGAGAAAAAGCTCTTGCGCTATTCCTCTTATTAATCAATAATTCACCTTCCGGAGTATCTAGTTCTTGATCCTTTATGGCCTTTTGGCGAATGCAATGCTAACATAGTAAAAGACAAATTGAAAATGAAGAAACCAACTAAACGTGGAAGCAATGCGTTGAGTCAATCAGGTGCGGGTATATTTGCCTCTCGACCAATCGTGAGCGAGTAATTTTGTTCTCTTCACAAAGAAAATAATTTGCCCTCCATGTTATTAACAATGGTATACTTCAACAGACTTAACTATTAGAGGGTAATGTGAAGTGCTAGGTCTCTATCTATATAGACATATAGACCATGTGAGCGTTAGCCCTACTAATGGAATTGGACCCACACAAGAATAGAGAAAGCTCTAACCATGATGGGAATTGAACTCACAACCTTTGCAAAAACGTAACCCTGCCTTGCACTTGTACGAAGTCATTGCCGTGACCTTGATAGCGGAGCTCCGGTGCGGTGCACCATAGTTAAGAAATTATGGTAACCCATCGATGCGAGAAATGTGGGTTTTATAGCCATGACGTCATCAACCGTCCGTACGTACGTTTACCCGTCCACGTATGCCAATGTGACAATGTGTATTACGCTAGTTTACAACATACATCACTGATATTGGACATCCATGTTTTGATCAATTGATACCTGTCAAAACAAGGTACCCGCTGACCGGTATCACGTGACCATATCGCGGGCTCAAGTTTAGAGCTCACCGAGATCAGCTTTTTTTTGAGTTGATCGCTGACCAGGTACTGGTTTTCGATTGGATTGTTAGCTCAACCCAGGTTAACCCGAGGCTTCATTTTTCGCACGCTTTTTGTGCCTCGACGTGGCTACACGGCAATACTACGTCAACTATAGTTTCCACACAGTCAACGCTTTTCTTGTTTAAGGGAAAAACGGTTTGGGAAAAGTTTCCTTTGTGCATTGTTTGCTGGTTTCAATCCAGTTTGACATATCATGATAGCTGTGGTCCACACTGGTGGCTACGCAGTTATTGAAGTCAAGCATCGCAGGGGTATAAACTTGCCTTTAATTTGTTTGTCTGCTGCTTTTTTTCTCTGTATTGCAATTTTTGGCATATATTTAGAAGCTCTGATAAGGTTGCATTATGCCTGGAGGACCTATGACTAAAACAGAAAGGAAAGGCCTCTCTGTAAAGGTCAGCCTCGACCTAAAAAAATGTTCATCAGTATACTAAAGAAAGTGTAAACCCTAACCCTAACATTACACACAGATGTGAAATTTTTTGATGATAAGGGGCGTGTATAATCCTGTTTTCAAATTTGAATATATGAGAAGTCTAAGTCCTTTTGTCCAGGGTTGTTGACCTTTTCAGCAGTTGCTCGTAACATTCATCAAATAATTGTTTATGTCAAAACGCAAACACAAAGATGCCTTTTCTTCCCAATTTATTAATTTGACAACAAAAATGCGAGCCTTCTGTAAACCGATTTTATCCATAGTAAATCCAATAAATCCCTTGCAGATATTATTTCCATCAGCTGACTCTGTGAACAGCAGTTTCTCATCTTGCTCATCTGAAAAATAAAGTCAAATTAAACAAAAACAAAAGAAAAGAATAAAAGAAATGCATACATAACAACTGTCCTTAGCTGGCAGATGTCAAAAATTATGAAAAACATAAGTCAAAAACGTCAAAAGCCGAAAGAAGTTTGCAAAAGTGAGTGGACATGTGTCATGAAAGTAATGAAGACGAGAGACTGACACAATTGAAGACAGATTTAGGTTTCAAGTCAAGTTATGATCCTCGCAGTTATGCGATAGCTTAAAGAAGCCTGAAAAATTCAGGACTTCAACGGGGTTTGAACTCGTGACCTCGCAATACCGGTGCGACGCTCTAAACAACTGAGCTATGAAACCAATGACGTTGGGAGCTGGTCATTTATGGGTTCCAATTAATATTCCCGACCAGCTTCCAACGTCAGTGGCTTCATAGCTCAGTCGGTTAGAGCGTTGCACCGGTATCGAGAGGTCACGGGTTCAAACCCCGTTGAAGTCCTGAAATTTTCAGGCTTCTTTACGCAATTGCAAAAAATTGCGTTCATAACTGCAAGGATCATAGCTTCACTTGATTTCATATCCGCAGTTCATGTATGATCCATTTCATATATCACTTCATCGTTTCACACTACAACTAAGGTTGGCAGTCATACAAACTGAGCCTTGTGCCAAAAGTCCGGCAAAAGGGCTTCAACATTTGCTTAAACACTCGTTTGCATTTTCAAGTGTAAAACGCTGTTGACCCGCTCGGATGGCAGACGGTTTCATCTTATTATCAGTAACATTTGCCAAATGATTCAAAGCTTCACCAGAGGCCTGGTATTTATCCTACGGCTGTTTCTATGGATAAGGGCAAGTATACATCGTTTAGAGGCCGATTAATGCTTATGACCATACCTAACAATGTTGAAATATGGTGGTAAACTCTACAACAACTTCGATTAAACATGTTTCAACACAGCTAGGGTATAATAAGGTAACAAACGGTTTGGAAATTAATGATGTTCAACAAAATTGAACGAGGCTGTCTCTGTAAAATCGGTCCGGCCGATCCGCTTTGAAAATAGATTTCGCTCATTTCGAGTGTATTGCAAGACTTCCATGTGCTTATACTAAAACCACAATCCGCTTGATCGGATCTTTTAAAGTATTGAAGTTCTGAGGGATTTTTGGTTCATTCGATCGAACTCTCCTGGCGTCCTATATCGAGGCTTCCATTTCACACAAATTTGAAGATCAATTAATCAAGAACTAACGAAGCCTGTCTAAAACAAAAACGATGGCCAGCTACTTCATGCCTTTTGAATACAACGGTGACTTTCATTAACACTGAGATTGAATGATGCTACCAGTGAGACCTAAAGGCACCCATATCATACAGCCTAATCAGACACGCGAACACCGATCAACTTCAAACTCTATTTATGAAAAAGTGAGACGGTCTTTTTCAATCAAACCAACGCAGCTAGAACGTAAGTACCATACATAATGTCATTACGGAGAGAAACCTTAGGGTCCGTCCTTGACGGAATATTTATAGCTCTCTGAATTTGTCTAATTCCGGGGATCTCCAAGTTTTGGCTCCACATTGAAAGACTCGTTAACAGGGAGTGTTGCACCAACTTCGCACGCAGATAGATCTAAAACAACCGTAAATAAACAAAAAAATACATTTAAATGCATTACAGGTCAAAATGAAGGGGAATAAACTTTCTTTTAACGGCTTCAGCTTGGCTTACCTGCGACAGATAAATGTTTCAGTGTTCAAATTTTGCTCCATGATTTTACAAAAAAAAAGGACGATCTCTGCTGCCCAAGCACTGGATCCATGAAGGTGCAAATCAAGTTTGGGTATCTAAGTTGCCTTTTCTCTGCCAGTATCATTCTTACATGGAAGTTTTCCCTCGACAAAACGGTGAACATCAATTAAGATCGCCGCCATATTTACCTGTTGGGACAACCGCTGACCAAATTCAATCATAGCACTTGTGAGGTAAAGTAAGGTAATAAGAGTTGGCAAATTGCTTCCTTTGCGTCAGTCTGAATACTCTTTTAGAAAAACGAATATTTTATCGCTATGTAAACCTGTTACTTCTACTTATGGCCTCAACTCCTTTCGTTACTTTGCGTCTAAGAACTGGAACTCCCTACCTGATAATGTAAGATCAGAGTCTACTTTATCTGGTTTTAGAAAACTCCTCGAAGCAATCTCCTTTTAGATTTAACAGTATATTTAACATTTTTTCATGTATGTAAATAGGTTTTTAATCATGTAGATAGATTTACTTTATGTATGTATGTAGATTTTTGTGTATTATATAGATTTTCTCTTTTTTGTTCTCGAAGATATTAGCCTTCAGGCTACTCTGAAATTCGAGTTTAAATAAAGTTCATGTATGTATGTATGTATGTATGTATGTATGTCACTTACGAGATGTTTTGCAATTGTCTGCAGGTTTAGCGAGGAGGAATTCTAAACAATGACAACTTTTATTGCAATCAAAGTCCTCACTGACACCTTCCTTCCCTCGGTACCTCACAGGTGTTATGATTAAATTTGGTCAGTGGTTGTCCAAAACGTAAATATGGCGGCAATCTTCATTGGTGTTCACCGTTTTGTCACATGTAACTAGAGACAGCGCGTCACCTACGACTTGTCCCTCAAATTTTCATGAAAATTACATGACGGGTGGCTTACATCATACTTACAAAAAATGAAGAAACACAAACATTTTGTAAAATCTAACCATTCTTGAAAAAGTGCGTAGGCTTAAAAAGTGTATATCAGTGCTACAAACCCACAAATGTCAACTTTGCGTGCATTGGAACGTTTTGCTCCGTTGATTGGGTGACGCGCTGTCTCTAGTCGCTTCTCGTTTTGTCGAGGAAAAAACTTCGATGTAAGAATGATAATGGCAGACAAAAAGCAACTTAGATACCTAAACTTTTTTCTCACCTTCAGGAATCCAGTGCTTGGGCAGCAGAAATCGTCCTCTTTTTGTAAAATCATGGAGCGAAATTCGAACACTGAAGCATTTATCTGTGGCAGGTAAGCCAAGGTGAAGCCGTTAAAGGAGGGTTATTCCCCTTCAATTGACCTGTAATGTGTTTAAAAGTATTTGTCGTTTATTTAGAGTTGTTTTAGGTCTATCTGCGTGCGAGGTTGGTGCAACGCTCTCTGTTAACCAGTCTAATGTGGAGATAACCGAAATTAGGCAAGTTCGAAGAGCTATAACTATTCCATCAAGGACGGGTCGCAAGGTTTCTCTCCGTAATGACATTATGTATGGTATTTATTTTCTAGCTGCGTTGGTTTGATTGAATTTGACCGCCTTACTTTCTCATAAATAGGGTTTGAAGTTGATGGGTGTTCGCGTGTTTGATCAGGCTGTATGGCAGGGCTGCCTTTAAGTCCCGCTGGTAGCTTTATTCAGTCTCAGTGTAAATGAAAGTCATCTTTGTGTAAAAAAAAGGCATGAAGTAACTGGCCGTTGTTTTTGTTTTGTACAGGCTTCGTAAGTTCGTGATAATTTGATCTTCAAAGTTGGGTCAAATTGAAGCCTCGATATGGGGCGCCAGGAGCGTTCGAGCAAATGAATCAAAAATCCCTCAAAAGTCAAATAATTTAAAAGATCCGATCAAGTGGATTGTGTTTTTTAGTATAGGCGCATGAAAGTCTTGGAACGCACAATAAATGAGCGAAATCTATTCTTCAAACCGGATCGGCCGGACCGCTTCTACGGAGACAGCCTCTCAAAGCCATTTACCTGGGCCTGAACATGCTTGTCAAACTAACCATACAATTGGGCGGGATAATTAAAAAAACTGTCGATCTGTTTACCCCTAAGAGAACAATCAACCCTCTTGTTCGGATGCGGACAGCATGTCATTCTATATCCCGTTACGGGTTACCGATCTGGATCATTGAAATACTTATGCTGTAATTTCTGCATTTGTTAGTCTTTTCCACTACGTTTTGACCTAACACACAGGCAGTCCAAACTCCACGCGAAGGAATCATCTAAATGTGACAAACCTTTCAAATCAACTGTAATGTTAAATTATCAACAAAGTTAAAAAGTTAAAAGAAATGTAAGATTTTTCAAGTCATTTAAGAAGTTCGATTACTTGACAAATTTCTCTTGTAAAGCCAAAGCTAAAACCTTACAAATTTTCTAGTAAAATTATTTTTGTCATATATGATTCAATATTCTTTGTGCTACATACCTTAAGAAGTTCAAGAACACTTCAAATGTTGCAAAAGTCCTCAGAGCAGCACTGCGCTACGCATGGGATACTGTAGGTTCCATCTTGACAGCGAGTTGACAATGACAAGCATTCAT
Source organism: Montipora foliosa (assembly GCF_036669935.1). NCBI lineage: Eukaryota > Metazoa > Cnidaria > Anthozoa > Scleractinia > Acroporidae > Montipora > Montipora foliosa. The sequence goes on from NC_090881.1 coordinate 10,459,435, forward strand.
CACTCGAATGAGAAGCGCGGTGGCCTCATGGTTAGTATGCTCGACACCGGATCGAGTGGTCTGGGTTCGGGGCCTGGCCGGGGACATTGTGTTGTGTTCTTGGGCAAGACACTTTACTCTCACGGTGCCTCTCTCCACCCAGGTGTATAAATGGGTACCGGCGTAATGCTGGGGGTAACCCTGCGATGGACTAGCATCCCATCCAGCGGGGAGTATAAATACTCCTAGTCGCTTCATGCTACTGAAACCGGAGATAAGCGCCGGCCTGATGAGCCTTCTGGCTCGTAAGCAGAGACTTTTACTTTTTTTTACATACCTTAAGAAGTTCAAGAACACTTCAAATGTTGCAAAAGTCCTCAGAGCAGCACTGCGCTACGCATGGGATACTGTAGGTTCCATCTTGACAGCGAGTTGACAATGACAAGCATTCATCACTCGAAAAGCATCCTAAGTGAAGTAAAAATTATAGATAGGTAATTTGACGAACAAAGAAAAAAAGATCATTAAAATACCATTCAATAGAAAATAAAATGTCACCCTAAAAAAGACACGTGGAAAAAGCAACTTTCCAAGCGTCTAACAACGTTAAGACTTTTTTAATGAAGTGGAAGATGAGTTTTAGGAAGAAGAAGTGAATTTTCAATGCAGTGTCTCAACCTTTTTTCAACTGCTTATAGCTCTCCAGTGAGTTGCAGTAGCTCAATGGGTAGAGCATCCGACCAGGGTTACGGAGCTCGTAAGTTCGAATCCTGCCTCAGGCGATGATTGTTTATACGAACACCCCTTTTAGAGTTGTCAGATTTAAAGCTGCTCTTTTTCTCAAAAATTGCAAAGCAAGGAAGATAAATTTTTTTGTTAAATTATAAAGGAAAGTTTCATTGGCAGTTGCGTGAAATTAACCACAAGCAGCATGATATTACCCCTTTCATGATAATCAATGTCAGTGCGATATCCATGGACGCATACTGCAGTTGAGAGAGGCCCACCAAGGTCTGGAGACCGGCATGAACGGTTTGTCATAGACGAAGAACAATACGCTAATGGACCTTCACAAAAGTAGCAATCCAAGCTCAAAACTGTAAAATAAAACAGGAATTTGACAAGAAATTAGATAAAATGAATCAGGTCAAAAACAAATGGTACCTAAGGCAGGTAAAGCTTATGCCAAGGATCCTTTGGTGGGATCATATTTTGTCTTTCCTCTACCTCTTTTGGTGGAGGCTACACTTAACAAGTGAATTCCACGGTACATTATACGCTAAAAACCGATATCGCAAGAGTCACAAAGCGATGAGTACGATATCGGTTTTCGAGTGAAATTTACTTTGGAATTCATCACTTTGGCAATGAACTTTTCTTGAAGCGCATGAGCTTTAAAAGAAAACAAGAAATAAAACGTTTGTCAGTTCAAGGTAAAAACAGAGTTTTACTGATGTACTTTATTCCACTTTATCTCTAAAAACGAGATCATTCACATTTTGATGTAATTCATTAAAACACGCCAGGTTGGCTTGGAACAAGAATTGGCAAAATACGGCAATGCAACCAAGAAAGGACGAACTTGAAATAAGATCCGCTCTATTACTTAAATACCGTTTCGGTGCTTTACACAATTTTTTGAAAACACAAGCTAGTGAAATCTCCCCCTAATTTACAAGAACTCATTGCCATTACGTGTTCATAACATAAGGGCAAAATTTTCTTGTCACTGTCAGGACACATAGAAAACCAGTTGGAAAACGGATTAGAAAGCAATTGTTCGCTCGCATTTTAGAGCAAAGCGAACA
>NC_090881.1:10466221-10471221 GCF_036669935.1 Montipora foliosa
ATCCATGCTTATAAAATGGGAGAAGCCCGATCTCAACTAGCAGGTGAAACACATTAACCTAACTCTCTCCCTGTAAAGACTAAGCGTCCCCCTGGAAAATACCACAAAGTTGATGTGCTGATTATCTAACAGGCGTTACCCGGTGTTACTAAACAAATGGTGGGAACTGTCACAAGATGAATTTGTTTGCGGTGAAAAAAGCAGCAAGCAAAAATGAACAAAAAGCGAGTGCTAGTGGTAAGACAGGGCCTAAAATATATGTTCCCCTAAAAAAAATGTCCCTTGTGTCGCCATCCCTCGAACTCGCCTCGTTAAGAATCTAAACTATTTGCTTCTTAACGGTGACATCTGTCATACCTTAATTATACTGTCAAAAGTATTAACCCCAATCCGCAAAAATAGAAATCTTGAATACTGAAATTATTTTAAATTTTTAAAGTTAACTTAACTTATATATCTTTGGTGTGATTTTCAAAGCATCATTGTTCCTAGCACATTCTCTTCCAGGTGACATTGCTCAGGAATAGTCAGCGCTAACCCGCATTTAAGACGATATGGTAACAAAGGTGGCAATCCTACCTTTCATGACACCTACAATAAAGGAAAGACGAATTAACGAGGATTATAAATAATATATATTGTTAAGTATTGAAAGAAGTATTGTGAAGTTAAAACTATCGAATTAAAATAAGTAGATTAAATGAAAGCAGCTGGACCTATCACAATCCTGAAAGAGCGGCAGCTAAGAGATGAAGTTACAAACACCTAATGGGGATAATGAATTCAAGATGCAACATAGTTGAATACTCCAGTCCTAAATCCGACCAGAAACTTATCAGGAGGACACCATACCAGCTAATTATGGTGTCTTATCCTCGACTGACACAGCACAGCTACGGTGGGCTCCCTCCATCATCATTTCACATTCCAACCATACTTAGACGTAACTGCAACGAAATCAGTGAGTAGGAATGGCGCAGTGGTGAGAGCACTTGCCTCCCACCAATGCAGCTCAGGTTCGATTCCCAGACTCGGCGTCTTATGTGGGTTGAGTTTGTTGCTTACCTTCTCTGCACTGAGAGGTTTTTCTCCGGGACTCCGGTGTTCCCCTCTCCTCAAAAACCAATAGGCCACTTCGAAAAATACCATAATACTCTTTGCTTGTCCCCCCAAATTTTGTATAAGCATTGTTTCCAGTTTCTCTTGGGACTTACAATGGTCCCAAGAGAAAACAAAAACAATGCCTATTCAAAATTTGGGCGGATAAACAAAGAGTATTATGGTATTTTCCAAAGTGGCCTAATATTAGTGCTCCAGCGCAAGAAGACTAGACACTTAAATAAAGTTCCTTTCTGACACTTGTTACTCTTTATGAGCACAAATGCAGGGTTGTCTGTTTAAAGACCCTATAATGTATAAATTCAGTGAGCCCTCAATGGTATATAACATTACCAAGTGACAGCGACAAAGCAAAGACCACCAGAAACTTCATGACCTCAATCGTTTAGCAAGGACTGAAAAATTAAATAAAATAACAAATGTCTAAATTTTCTTTGTGCTATTTTTCCGTACGTTATCTAGATTCCATGTACCGTATGGGCCTTGAAAAGGCTATTCGTAGCCGCCGCACTTATCACTTTGCGCTGTTAGGACCTCCCAGCCAGTAAATAACATTTATCAGACAGTATCTCAATGCCTGTCGAGAAGACAACGTGGAAGCTCTCTTGACAAGTTTCCCAGACCCGTAAATAACCTTTGCTTTCATCGTTTTTCATCGTACTTAAAGTAATCTCACGCAGAGCAAAATTATTTCAGAGGCTTTTGAAATAATCACTTCCAGGCTAGCCGGAAAACCTTCCAAGGCAACTACCAGGTATTATGTGTTTCGGACGTTCCGGCCAGCAAGCGAGACTTGTTATGGACAAAACTTCAGTGAATATTCCATAAAAATGAGACTAACTGCGACATTTTTATCTTAATAACAGTTTAATATCTGTGTGCAGAGCCAACTGCAAACTACATGCTATTTCTGACAGTTGTAGACTGTGAAATTGGCAGAAATAGATATTTTGCCGCCACGGACCAGACGACTGGGTCCGGTTGTCTGGTGGGGATTATGGGTAAGTTCTTGTACAAGTAGTCAACCGTTAGGAAGTTGAATCAGTCTAGGTTCAGCTTTCTTCCCGTGCTCTTTTTGTTATCTCTTCCCCTTAGGCTCGATAGGGTAGTGGCACTTTCATAGGGTTTGGAGAATACGTTCCCTCATTCCCTCAGGGTTTTGGGTTTTCGTATCCTGGAAGAGCCCAGTCTACCTTTCCTGTAATAAATTTTTAGTAGGTCAATACCATCAAATATGCTAACATATTGTTATGCGGGAGCGGAGATTCCATGCATAAGGCAAACAAAATAAATCGGCTTGTGGCGCTTCCTATCCCACATGCATGCCTAGGTATCTATACAGTTGTGTTGTGACTGTGTTAGTCGAGTTGTGTCTGATTGGGTAGTTGAGTCAAAATTTGATAGCGCTTACAATTAACTTAAATCTAAGACTTTTCTCTTAAAGTGAAAGTTCAGGAAAGAAAATTGTTCAATTCTTCTCCATTAAAGTTTTCACCGACTGATCCATAAGTTTCTCCTAAGTTATGGCTGAAGTGATTGGCGTGATAATCGTGGTTCTAACGCAACGCTAAAATACTCAGTGCATTTTCTTTTATTCTTAACGCTTCGCTTTTAGCGGGCCAAAATTGACACAGCTTTGACACAGTCAAAACATATGATTGAGCTTCCTATGCGGGTCTAATTTTGTTCAGGAAAATATTAATTATGCTAGGGTAGACAGAATTTAAGCCTTTCGTCCTAAAGTGAAAGGAAGCAGACTGAGGTGGAACAACTTTATAGCCACAATTTCGTTCAGGCATGACAAATGGCACATTTCTTCTTTAGTTTTAACCAACTGCTCTATAAATTTCCCCTGAGTTATGGCTGAAATAGTTTACGTGATAGCTGCGGTTCCAACGCCACGCTAATTAAAAATGCTGAGTGCAATATCCTTGACGCGTCGCTTTTAGCGGTACAAGTTGACACTTTGTCACACTCAAAACGAATGGTCCAGCTTCCTATGAGAGTTTATTTTTGTTCTGGAAAATATATGCTAGGGTAGATGCAGGACCCTCTATTTGACCGAAATTTTCACTTTGAATTGGAATCCTTTGTGGTTAAATCTTCGACGGGACGTAAAGATGACATAAAATACGAAGTGATGACGAAAGATAGTTATAAATACTACGGGAAAAGTTTATATTTTTGCGAACGAGGTTGCTCAATATCCATCATTTTCCTCAGCTAGTTTCCGTGGTACCTAAGTGAGCTTTTTGAGATTTTGCAAAACGCAAGAACAGCGGAACTTTTAAATATAATTTTTGAAATAAAAGTTATGACAGGAATATTTAAGGCAAAAAGTATACATATGAAATTTGGATTCTATCGTCGGATTCTTGATATTTCTGGGCAGTGGCTGTTAAAAAATGAAACTATACAACTGTTAATGTTTCCTTTGTCTAGTTTTCAACCTAAAGGAGAATATTCGGGCCGTTTTAAAGTTAACAGGTAAATCCATCAATAGGATTTAATTAAGAATCTGGTTAAGTTTTATTCTTTACAAAAAAGTTCTTTTATCCCTGCATAATCAGAACTTTTCAGATTGTCTTCGGGGAAGCGATACACTGTTGCGAGTTCTTCTTCCAAAAAAAAATTTTTGCGTACATTTGTCCGATTATGGGAAAGAGAAAAATACTTCCACTGGAACATCTGGACTCCCGTGGAATACAATTCATGGAAAGAAAAGGATTGCATGAGAAAAGTTGAGTAATGCGATCAGAACCTCTCCTACTTACCTTGATACCCTTTTAGCTTTATAGCTTTTAGCCAACAGGTCAGAATCCGCAAAGCCTTTCTTCGGTTATATTGACAAAATAATTTGAAAAGTGTTGCAAAATTGACACAGTGACATTTCCAAGGAGATTCTTATGATTGCCATTAGTTCGATTAATGCTGTGTTTACAGTTAAGCGTTTATGGCGGTAAATATATTAATTCCCAACAGATGACGATTCTTGAGCGATAGAAATGTCTTGCTTTAACTTGAGAGTCACGTTTGTCCAACGTTTAAAATTAGCCACTTGTTTGGTTTTATCAACACCCTTCCGTTCGTTTATAAACGATTCTGAAAGTTTTCACACCCCCAACAATGAAGAAAAAGCTATGCGGCGTCAAGGTTCAAAACCTCTCAATCGGAAGCGATCATGAGCCAATATATATAGACATCTGCTTTATTTAGTCACAACTTTTCTTTTTTCAAAGTGTATGTTTTTATTTCTTTCCCAGAAATCTATTAAGGCTACCGTATACCTTCAAGGGTGTCTCGCATCCCCATATCAAATTAAAGCTTGCAGAGCTGGCTATCAAACTATATCAAGAATTTTGAAATTAAAGGCATTGTCGCATTTTTCACGACCTGTATATGCGAACGTCCGAATCGCCTTTTCAAAGCTACAAGTCAAAGCAAATCTTTTTTTTCGCTATTTTATTTTGTTCCTTCGTTTCCATACCCAAAGCGCTAAAAAATGTGTCTGCGTTTTGACAACTCAGTTACAGTGAAAAGTTATAGAACGTTTTCGAAATAGTATTTTAGAAAAACGTGAGGTGTTCGTACAGAAAATTCTCTCAGAGAAAAAAAATGTCTTGTAATAAAAGAAATTCGCAGGCACCTTTTGGCTGTTTATATGTTAATGTAGCCCCTGCCAAATTTTGGGGGCAATCAGACAAATTCCGTTTGGGTTTTAGCTCTTTAAAGTGTCCACTTCAACTGAAATAATTGATTCCATTGAGGAAACAGCGCTAAGACTGTGAATGACACGGGTAATTTTTACTTCCAGCCAAAACGCAAAACCCACATTTCTCCGCCAATATTTAATGTTTTTGAATAATTTCTTTTTTTAAATT
>NC_090881.1:10483721-10496221 GCF_036669935.1 Montipora foliosa
CGAGGTGACCTCTAAACTCCACAATTTGCCGTCTGTAACAACTTCGATCTAGCTGTAAATATCGGACACCAGCAAAGCTCTGCTTTCTATTACGGAAAGCTGATTATTTTATATATTTAAGAGTAACTCTTCTTTAATACATCACAGGTTCAACGATTGAGTTCTACAAAATAATTACTGAGTTATGAATGTTTCAAACTACCTTAGATCTAGAGCTAAGACTACTACAGCTGAAAAGTACTTATACAACGCTAACACATCATAGAATAAAACTTTTGGGCACTCGCTTGCGTTCGCCGTAAAAGGATTGGTTAGTTTCACAATTAGTCGGCGCCATTTTGACATAAAAGGAACCGCCGTTCCAACTATTTTTTGATTGCAAGTTTGAGAAAAATCCTTCTCTTGAGAAAAATATTTATATAGATAAGTCAGTTACTTCATCCTAAATGCCGTTGAACCTTCAAGGTCTTGCATGTACGAAAATTAGCCTGTTTGTGAAGAATAAACAAGAGAAGACAAGTGAGACTCGTCGTCTACATATTCACTTATGCAAATTAGCAACCAAATTAGTGTGGTCTGTTCCTCACCAATACACTTGGGTACAGAATAATGTTTATGATCAGCATTATGTTCTGAGCTAGTGTGCAGTAGGTTATCGCATTGAGCACAGTGAATCCTTTTTCATGACAACGTAGTGCCGTGTTCTTGGTACGGGCCGGTCGCGCAACAGTCAACAGGGGCAAAGAGGAAAAAAAATATGTTATTTGCATTAATGCCATCGTAAATTTCCATGAAATACCACCTCTTGGCTTGCAGCTTTCGTATTTAATTTTAACGTTTACGGCAAGTCGGCAAGCGAGTCATTTGAGAAAACAGGGCGCGGTCTGGATTAGACGACCCATGGAAAAGACGTGTGAGGCCATGGCTTCCCTGATAAACCCTAAAGAAAGTTAGATGGTGAGTTCGACGAGATTGAAAGGGTTCAATCAGTACCCAACAAATGGCTTTACAACTATTAGTCATTCATCAAAAAATGAAAAATACAAAACAGACACACACACACACACGCACAAAAAACAGTTCAGTTTGCATTGGTTTTGCCTCTTTATTTCCAGACGATGTAACTTGTTGAGATTTGAATGGACCAGTAGTGCTCTAATTAAAGCATTTGCATTCTTGAACAAATGACATCAATAGATCAATCAGGTCCTTTTTTCTCTTGATTTAAATGGTACTTCATAATGGCGCAAGATAACCTTGAGCACTGTCACGTTAAATTGATGCAGCTTATTTTTCTTTGCACACCCGCACAAGTTGAAGGTGTCGTATGAAAGGGGATACTGTGGCCTCAGTTCCTCTGAGATGTGCTCCATCAGCCGCTGCTCCTCTTCTTCTTCTTCGTCTAGAAAGAGTTCCTTTGAACTTTGCTCACCTTCAGGAGAGGTTGCTTGTTGTCTTCTTCTGTTTGCAGACAGGCGTGAAAAACTTTTCTCCACTCTTCTCGCTCAAATAACCTTCTGTTCTGCTCATCTCTTCCCTTCCGCATATCATTGGAAACTTGCTGAGGGTCAGCTTTTAGCCCTGACTGTTCTCCGAGGTCAAACTTTGCCGTCAGGTAGTTTTTAACTTTCTCGGGGAATATAGTTGATCTCGCTCGTTGCTTGGTTAGGCCCAGCCCATAATAACACAGCTCGTGGTGAGCGCCGGTTCACTTTTACTCTGGTGGACAGGTTCGCAAGATTCATCTTCAGTGATGAGGACTGTTTTGGTAAATCTCTCCACCCAATCTCTACGAATCGTATCGTAAAGCGTTTCTAACTGTCTTTCAGCCTCAACGCAGTGATCCCGTACATCTAAATTCGCTTCAAGTTCTGAAAACAGCTGAAAACTCTTCCCACACCCAGACTCCAAACATTCAAAAATTTCAATGTCCGAATTGTCCAAATCGTGATGACGATTGCTTTCATCTGAATCCTCCGCCACAGAATCTCTGCTTTGGTATACACGTGAATTATGAAAAGGGAAAACTCTTCCTTAACTATGAGACAAGTGTCCCCTTGATCTTTTGTCACCAGCTGGTCGAATGAGATTTCCTTGCCACGCCCAATTCTGTAGGACTTCCACACACGAATAGTTTTTTCGTCAATCTGGATGTTATGCAGTTTGCTGAAACCATCTATTTTGTTCACTTCTAGGGTTAACTTCGCTTTGTCAACCTCACAAACACTCGCGGAGGTACCCTTCACTGGTTGTTCAGATTGTGCGCTTCTCATGTCCCCCGCTGTCAGAATGTCGTGTCCTTCGTCGCATAAACGGCGGATGCATGTTTTCATAGGGCACAAGATCCGATCACAAACGTCTTTGCCATATTGCGGTTCAGAAAAATCATAGCGACAAACGTCAACACCAACCCGTTCACCAACGCTCCTTGCTGCAGCGATTAGAGAACTATTATGGTAGCAACCAGCTTCATCTGATCTCAAATAAACTTGGGTGATGTGAGGCTTCTTGGCGTTAAGTTTTCCTAATGTGTTTTCTAGAATAGAACATACAGCGAACCAATCCTGTTAGCATGCATCAAACAGATTGGCATATTATTGCATCTCCAGCTTTCCACTGACGTCAAGATCGCCTGTGATTACCGTCGATATGTGCCAACTCAATCCTCTCTTACCGAACCAGTCGGACTGTTTTTCTCGATATCTAACCTGAAGAAACTTCATCGCCCAATTCATTATTATCAGCGCACAAAAAGTTGGATTCACACTTATAATCTTCAATTGATCTTGCTTTACAGCTTCTTGGTTAACAGAACGAACAACATTCGCCTTCCAGGACAAGATATCTGCCTTTGCCAGCTTGAAGTCGTATAGCAGATCTTCTCGTTGTTCATTGCTGTAAGGAATCCCCAGGGCACTTTGAATTCTATCTTCGACTTCATCGAATGCGTTTCGAAGGTCTTGGCAGTCACTGCAGCTTTCTGTGTGTTGAGGGGAGCATTTCTCTTGGAAGTCAGGATCTTGTTCGTCACTAAGTGCGAAATTGCGACAATGATCAGGACAAAAGGCTTCGTCAGGGTTGCAATGAACAAAAAAATTGGTTTTCAAATAGCGTTTCCCATTCCTTAGCCTTTCCTTGATTTCAGTGCACCATTGCCTGTCCATCCCTCTTTTCTCTAGATCATCGACTATCGATTCAATTTTATGGAAACCTGCAGAGGCATCGGCGGCCGTATTGTCGAGGCCTCGTGAAGACTTTCGCTGCGAAGCTTGTCCTACTTCCAGAATCTTGAAGAGGGTAGTGCGACTTAGAGGTTCAAATCTCTCCTCCTGACAGAACTGCATGTACTGACTAATCATTGTAGAACGAGTTACTGAACGGACAACGTTTGGCATCTCCATTGTCTGGTCACTGTCTAGCTTAAGTAACTTAGTTCCGTAGGATACATCCTAATAAAGTACGGGCGATTAATAAACTCAACGAAATGATCAACTTTGCTCATATCAATGCGGACACGATGGTATTTCTTCTCCTCAGGAGCCAAGCCTGGACCCATCACTCTTGCATGACACCGCGCTCTCTGTATCTGACGTGTAGACAGTTTTCCATATGGTGCATGAAGTTTCTTCAGTGTGCTCACCGAATACTTGTACGCATATAGGCTGAGAATTTGCGTCTTGGTGATTTGGCTTTTAGCATTCTTGTAAGCGCTCATCAAGGCTTTGAGCACATCATTGGCTTCTGCTACGTCATCCATTTCTCCTAAGGTGGCCATGGCATTAAAAAGCACCTTCCCGTAGTCTGGGGCTATCACTTCGCACACAAGCATGGAGTCTACTTTGGCCTTTTCGATGAAGCACTGTCGATGTTCTGAAGTACATTTTTCCCATGAGACAAGCTGAGATTTTAGAGGTTTTCTTTCCCAAGGAATATTTCTTGCAACCTCGTCCATTGCAGCGTTATAGGTGCTCCCTAATTCAGGTCTATGACCGGAGGTTACTTCAGGAATCAAGACAGGACTCCAACAAGGACTGGAATGTGGGTTCGAGGCAGGCGTGGGGAACTGGCGAAATGGCGTTGTCTGCATTTCAGCAGCATGTGCTCGTATGGCTGTTCTTGCTTCAGCTTTAGCAACTCTGGAGGATCGAAATATTATCTATTTTACCGTGAGGTATAGGCGGGGTTTATAAAACATGTTAACTGTATCACTAAAGAGGGGCATTAAGGGACCGGTTTATGTAGAGGGGAGGGGAGAGACAAGGGGGTTCAGGGCTATTTTCCATTTGCAAAGACGGAGGAACTATGTTTGTTTAGGTCTGGGTTGAAGGAGGTCAGTATGTAAATTTTGCAAGAGGACTTCTTAGTGCCATGTCGGAAAATGAAAATCATCACAATTCATCAGTTGGGCAGGTCACATTACGGATTTACTACAGTTAAATAATTATTAATGTACATTGCCTTTAATTTAATCCTTTATATTTTCTTCAACATTCCAGAATGGCCTGCTAACTATTTCTCTGCACGAAAAACTTCTCTTCAAATAATCAGGGTGCAGTTGTGGACGAACTAATTTTTTTTCAGTATTCCTTAGATGATAAGCACTTTGATTATCACCATAAACAAACCTTGATTGCAGAACTTCTGGTGTCATATCATTCAATGTCTTATGCATCATGATAGAAAAAGGGTCCACGCAAACTGAGTGATCTTTGCCTTAACTGCTCGCTCTCAGCATGTGACTTGGCACTAAATTAGCTGCTTCTGTGGTCTAGGACCTCGAACGCAATAAACATAATCAACAAACCTCCCAGTATCTGCTTCTTCCTGGTTAGACAAGACTTTAGCAGAGCTCTGCCATCCAGTTGCCGCCAGTCGCTCAGCATGCTTCTTACGGCAAGTGGTGCATAGCTATGTGTGAATAATAACAACAATGCGTACGATAAATAACAGGAAACTATTCCTGAATGGTAGTAGAAAGACTCAGAAAGGGACAAACTATGCGGAGGAGTTCACACTATGGTACGTGCAGCCTAGCACTGGTTTTATATTCTCCAATATTGTTTGCCATTCAGGCTAGTAAAAAACGAAAACAACGGAGAGTATATAGTTGGTATTGGTTGCTAAACAGTAAAAAGAAGTACATTTTAGTTTTAGGTATACACCAATGAAAAACAACATCACCTAAACCCTGAATAACACTGGTATTAGGGCTAAACGGGACTCGCCGCAAGAATTAACCTAGGCCAAAGTGTACTTACGTGATCCGACAGCAGTATTTCTTTGAAAAATAAGCTTTATTTCGTCGGCCACTTGGAAGGTAATGACGTGGCTGCCCTTCACACTTGCAATCCTGTGTGGTCAGGGTATTGGCAGGATCTCAGACCACGCCAAAATGGTCCCAGTAGATGTCTGTGCCTGGGCAGATGGTCGATCCCTTCAGTTGGGAGCTTGACAAGTGCTGCATTCCCGCTCTTGAAATGATCAGTTTAACCTCTGTAACGTCACTACACTTCGACAAGTGGCATCTAGTCAAATGCCCAGATATGTCTGCATTGCGCTCTGATAGCAAAACATGCGCAAGTTCGTCCCTACTAGACCCACATGGCGTTTTCAATAGTTCGTGGAACGAACAATCTGAGTAGATGGAGGACATTTTTAAAGCGAACACCGAAGACTTGTCGATAAAATCTGTTTTGCTTTTGTTTGCAAATCTCCCTCGACAATCTTGTTCAATTTAATTTAATTAAGATAATTAAAGAGAGAATTTGTTTGCGATCATAATGTACTAGGGTAAAATTATGGCGTAAACGAGAAAAAAAAAAGCGATTTTCTTTTAAAATTAATCGTCTGTGGATATTCTCTATTTATTCTCTTACCCTGTATTAATATACATCTCAAGATGTTTGTTTGCCAAGTAATTCCCTCAGAAACTGATAAAAATCATTTAACAGAATAAGCACGGAAAACGGAACTGATAAATTTTTCTTTTCTTGGCGACCCTAAAAAACCTGGCCATACACGTATCAATGAATTTTGTCCTCTCAAAAATAGCATAAACATAACGTAAGAACCGTGCGTGTCTTGTCTTCTCGAAACAGAGGTGAGAGATGATTTCATGCAGACTGGAACGCCTAAATTGCTCTGTTGTAAACATGCCGGTTCACAGCACCAGTGAAGTCGTCCCTCTGGCCTTTCTGTGGACGAATTCCAGGACCTACCGATACAATTTGAGCAAGTTTTGAAAGCTAAAAACTTCAATCGATGCTGTATTTTGCCGGTAGGACTGGGTGGCTCCACACTCATAAGAAAATCTATGAAATGAGAGGGGGGGGGGGGGGGGGAGGGGTCTTCCCTTGTCATGGAACGGCCGAATTACCCAGAATTCCTTTTGGGCATGGAGGAGGCAAGCGGAGACTGGTCCTCATCAAATGAGGAAAAAGTAGCGAGAAGAAGATTTCTAGGCGGATACTAAGGAGTAGCCAAGGTGCGTGCTGTTAACGTAGACTTTTTATCATAGGAAATTCGGCCTGGCCTTCAGTAATTTCTTGTCAAAGAAACGGTATAATGTAAGTAAGAGAGTAATGAGATTTATATTTGCGATTACCTGTCCTCTTACGTACCACTTAAGTCAAACTCTACCTCTCTATGCAATAAGCGCATTCAAAATTTCCTCATATTATTTTATAAAAGTAGTTAAAAAAAGAAAAGGCTTGTCCTGCATATATGAAAAATACGTTTTCTCTTCCGTTCTCTTCTTTTGCATGATCTTCGTGGAAATTACATTCTGGCCCTCAATAAACCTAGAACAACCAGTTATGGTCTTAGTTCTTTTTCTTACGTATTAGCTAAGTATGTTGCGAAAAGCGCTACCTGATTTTTCGCATACCACTGAGTTTACTGGTTTTAAACTGATCCAGGAGCGGATTTTGTACGGCGACTTCTCGTTTTGATAATATATCTTTAAATATTATTTAACATTTAGTTATGTATCTGTATATATTATGTATGTTAGCTGTAATGTCTCGAAGATATTATTCTGAAATTCGAGATAAACTAAAGTGTTATGCATGCATGTATGTTACCTTCGGCAGGACGCATGCGTGCACTTTGTAATCTGCGACTCCAGTGCTTACCATATGACAGATAAAATGACTTTTCTCTTGAATATATAAGCCATCGAAATCTTACATTAAATTGTAATGACAAGGGCGGTTTGGAGCTGTGAGTAGGCGTGGGATTTGTCTCATATGGTTTAGGGGCCGACATATCCCTCCCTCAATGCCGTATCGGGAGGCGAGGTCGGTAGCAGAAAGCAGCGAAGGGCCAACTGCGTCCAAAAGCGATCGCACGGGCCGAAATCCCGGGATGACTCGTTTGGTACGACGCTCCAGCGCCACGTCTGGAGGTACTGCATATTTTTCTCGTCTCGTCTTCAAACATTCCGTCAGCGCATGCGTGCGTAAATGTTCAGCCTCTCCGATACCTACAATACTAGACATATTTAGTTGGAACACTTAGGGAATGGTCAGAATCATCGTGTTACAAGATCGTAGCTTATACCACATCCCCCACCCCCAATTCAATGTTGTGTGAGAATTTTTCGGGCGACAACTAGTAGTTGTGGAAATCAACATTGAAGGAAGGGGGAAACGGGTGTGGGTGATCTAACAAATGTGACGAGTATTGTATGTCAATACCTACTTAACCTAAAAATTTTAATAATACAGCTTTCTAGTCCAGTTAACAAATGATTTTACTTCCTTAAATCTCTTCCATTTTTTTTAACAAGTCCATTTTATTTAATTTGAAATAAATATGTTTTTCTGTCTTATATTTGTTGACTAAAACTTTCCTTAAGTGGCTTTAAGGGAGGTTTGAATCCTTTACAACTCCACAAGTATGATTTTCCACGAATTCATATACAATTAATTAGATCCAACTTCTCCTTTAATAGCCCTAGTTTGACATCACAATAAGCGACCGAGAGACCTCCGAAACTCTTTAGTATATTTAGATTGTTGTCACTAACTTCATTCCAAAAAGCGTTCGAAAAAGAACAAGCAATCATTATAAGGGATATAGTTCCTGTCGCGCCTAATGACAAAAAGAGCCAATTGCAATTGGAAATGTATCCTATCTTACATAGGAGGTCATTCGTGCACAGGATAGAATTTAACACTTTTTACTGATAGGAGCGTGTTACATTACAACACTAGCTACTACCAACGGATCGTACTGGGAAGCTGGTTTACTATCCTACAACAGAGACCAATAAACCGATGCCTACATCTTCCCGCACCCTAAAATCGACTCATCGACGACATCAACAACAGACAAACATCACTCTGATTCACTCCATCACAGTACTGCCCAACGTATTCTACGATACAAGTACAGACCTTACACCCATTGACGGATCACAATACACCAATCATTGTTTAGTCTTCACATCCAAGTACATCTAGGCTCAACTGACAGTCGACCGATAACATCACGACTAAGTTGACATCTACGACCGGAGTTCTCAAAGTATCCACGGACGTTGCACAAATCACTTGACTCTGAAGAAGACTTCCGCTCAGGTTGTCGAAACGTCAGTCGATGTCATCTAAAACAGTCCTACCTTACTTAAATCTAAAATTGGGTACGTTTATCCGCAATCTGAAAGGAACAGATTTCTTGAGACCAGTCCATACTAGGAAATTCGATTTTGTTAAACCCGCACCTCTGACATCGTTAAAAGACTCGATGTTGGACAGCAGATCACTTGTATATTTTACATGCTTATCGAAATAATATGTTTATATAATACACTTTTACCGTCAATTTTTATCTTAGTCTTTGTTATTCCACATCGTATTTATACAAGTTGTCGGGATCTTCAAGTTCTCTTACATTTGACCACCATACTACTAATTTTCGATAAAAAGCTTTTGAAACGCATACTTGATTTGGCTCATAATTATATGGATATAGAAAAAGACCCCCTTGGCTCTTGGCTTTTCCGTTGCATAAAAAAAAAATAATAATACAAAGCTGGGATATATCAGTTTAAGAAGACGAACTGCTTTGATAATGTTTACCTTTCCACGACTTGGAAATTATTAAGTTCTCAATTTTTTTTAACCTTTGTTTAAAGTTTTTTTTGTCAACTACAAGCTGTACATCACAGCAATTCCTAAAAAAAATGACGAATGTTTTCCAATTAACCGCAAGTGGTTGATCTTCACAGTTGTGAAGGGACCCAACCCACATTGCTTCCGTTTTCGTGACATTAATTTTTATCCCAGAAGCTTTCTCAAAACCTTCAAGTAATTTAATCAAAGCTCTATCCGAATCCAAGTCTGATAAGACAGCAGTTGTGACATCAGCAAACTGCAGCAGTTTATTTTATAAACCCAGCCCTTTATTGTTATTCCTTTAACACTCTCTTGGTTTCCGATAGCTATCGTCTGTGTTTCAACTGCAGTCACAAACAGATATGGGGAGAGGGGGTTGAATATCCTTGTAGAAAATACTTACCCATCGTATAACTCAAGCCCAAAAGGAAGTCTGTAAAAGCACTTTTCAAGAAATTTCCATTGCAGACTATCAAAAGCTCTCTCAAAATCGATAAATAATAAAAGACCTGGTAACTTCCCTAGCTTTTGTAATTATATCGAGAATTGAGCGCATATTTTTCACTGATATTTCTGCCAGTAATATACCCTGACTGATTATTACGAATTAAATTAGGCAAAACGCGTTTCATTCTCTGTGCAGTAACTTTTGAGGCAATCTTTGCGTCGACATTCAAAAGGCGGTCTTAGTCTTTTGTCTCAATAAGTGTAATGACAGCCTGTTTTTGTGACGGGCTCATTATTCCTTTTTCAAAAGACACATTGCAGCATTCAACTAAATGTTCTCCTAAGAGAGGGGGTCCTAAGAGGTTCCAGAAAGTCTTGCAAAACTCTATCGGTAAACCATCATTTCAGGGAACCTTATTTATATTGCAAGGAGGTCAGAACCTTAGTACACTCTTCAATACTTATTAAGCATTCAAGGCGATTTCTAGATTCATTTAAAAGTGTTGGTATAGGTAAATCCTTAAGGCAGAAAGAACGTTCAGTTAGGCTTTCATAGAAATTTCTCTTAATAGCTTCTAAGATTTGAAAAGCTTTCATAGAAAGTTCTCTTAGCTTCTAAGATTTTAAAGGGGTCTGATGTAATGACTCGACTTAGGCGTAGCTTTTGAATGTATTTTCTAATAAGATTGCGTTTTTCTAAGTTAAAGAAATATTTAGAGGTTTTTTTTGTTTTTTCCGTGGTCATGCTACCTAGCTCGCGATCTAATGATTAGATATGTACCCTCAACCTCTTTTTCATACAGCCGTTCCATTTTTTCTTTCAAGACATTCAAAGCTGATAGGGGTTATTTTGAAAAACCAATGAGGCTTCTTGACATTATTTGTTTAAACGCTGCTGTTCTGCTTTCGTTAGCTTACTTTTATTAATCGAACATTGTCTAGAATATTTCTTATATTATATATTTCACCCAGTCCCATACAGAGCGGGGATTGCTTAAATCTTGCTTCCCTTCTTGAAGCCAAGTCACGGGTAAGAGAGAATTTATTTCACCAGCGTATTGTTTGATCATTTAGAAGGCAACGATTTAATTTAATTTCAACACCTTTTAACTCTATTATTATTACGGAGTGGTCAGTTTTTATGGCAAAAATTATATCAACATAGCTAACGTTATCGGATAAGGAATTGGAAATAAGCCAATAGTCAAGCCTACAAAAAACTCAAAGGTTCTAATTGACTCCAAGTAAAGCTGCGTCTCGTGGGATTCTTTACTCGCCAAATATCATGTAAAGTAAGCTCTGACTGTAAATGCTCAATTGTATTAATTACAGATTGTCTAGGGATCTTATTTTACTTTCACCTGTTCTGTCAATAATCAGATTCAAAGGAAAGTTAAAGTCTCCCCTAACAATGATGTTTTGAATCTCATACAAACTATTGTTCACAATGGTTTGCAATAACGACCGATGAAAACTAACTAGTTCAGTGTCTTGATTCGGAGCAGATATGTTGACTAAAAGAGCAGGTTCTCCACACAAAAGTACCTTCAGTATAATAAATATACCATTTATGTCAACAAAAGACTGTGCGACTGCGCAATAAAAATTGTTCCCAATTAGAATCACCACCCCTCTGGCATTGTTTGCTCCATGAGAGCAGAACAATGCAGCACCCAATTCTCTTTTCCATGAGACTGCATTCCTTTGAACGGAATGTGTTTCCTGTGGTCACATATGGTCACTCCTTTACGGTCGATGCCAATGCCTCTCGTATTTCAAAAAAAGTGGTTTACCTTTTCCCATTTGCGATCAGATAAATCATGGAGAAAAAGTCTAGATTTAGGAGAAGGATGTTGATGTATGTGCAGCCAAATAACAACACCAGAAAATCACCAACAAAAATTAAATAAGTATTACTATAAGATGAAGGCTTTTAGGTGAATAAATTATATGATTTCTGCAAAATTAACGTTAAAAATATAGCATAAATAAAGAAATTCACTCAAAAAGAGTTATTCTCAAAGCTTCGTGCCCGCGCAGCATTGCAAGAGAAGATACGGCACACATGAAGAACATCGATGGCCCTCAGGGCTTGCCTTTGCTGTGCTACGCGTTGCAAAAGACTCACAAAACGTATATATGAAACAGCTACTAACGACACACATCCTTGTCCAATACTGTCGAACAGATACGACCCGTGAACAGGACGTGAAACAATGGTTTACGAGTCGTACGACTCGTACGGGTCGTGCTAAAAGGAATATGCCATTATACGGGCTTTATCAGTTCGTGTATATTGGACAACCCTCCCTTAGATGTAAAATATTCTACAATTCTTACCCCATTAAGTTTTGTCCGCCTTTCCATCTGTCCTTTTTACACCCTGAAGCAAACTTCTTTTAAAAAGGAGATAAATGCTACAATTAACGTATTAGATGTACAACCAGCCTTGCATTCATTATTTTATTTATTTCCATGCAGACCACATGTAATGCGATGTGCGTGGCACGTCCTTAAAAATGTGGCACAACAAAGCTTTGCAAACGGATCGAACATTTTTTCGCCACGCTTTGGCGATTACTGTTGGGATTCTTTGAGTTGAACGTTTGAACAGTTTGAAACTTTGCGCACCAAATGCCAAAAACGCGCAACAAAATGCAACGGAGTGTGGAAACAAACGTCACAAGTATATCCGAACAATGTTGGGTCCGTTTGCACCATAGTTAATAAATGTTGGCTGGTTATGAAACTCGACAAGTTTCTTTTAGTTCATGTTTTTGTTCGCTTTTTTGGCCTTGACCCTGCACAAAAACCGACAAAAACACACTTTTTTTTGGCAGGATAGCCAATCAAAGGCTTCGACTAGTTTATTCGAAATTAACTTTTAACCAAAAACAAAAGATTGTGGAGGGTCACGGTCGGTTCAACATCTAA
>NC_090881.1:10503721-10508721 GCF_036669935.1 Montipora foliosa
GTTCACTGTGGTAAAAAAAAGCTGAAAATCCTACCTTCCTTGGCACCTAAAATAAAGAAAAGACGAACAAATGAGGATTATAAAATGTGAAATATCAAAAGAAGTATTGTGCATTCAAATTAAAACTATTGAATTAAAATGAGTAGATTAAATGAAAGCAGCAGGACCGGTAATAATTGCGAAAGCGTACAACTTAGAGATAATTTCAAACACTAAATGGGGAGATGCAACATGGTTGAAAGCTCTATTCCTGATTCCGACAAGCAACATCATCAGGAGGATACCATAACAGCTAGTTTCGGTCCCTTTTCCTCTCCTGATAAAGCACTGGTACAGTGTGGCCCTTCCACCACTTTCACTCTCCATTCATACTTAGACACAATGGCTTAAAATCCAAGACTTGTTAATCTTTAAGAATACAAAATACAATGAGTCCTCAATAGTATAACATTACCAAGTAACAGCGACAAAGTAAAGACCCCAAGAAATGTCATCCTCAATCGTTTAGCACAGACTGGAATATTAAAGTAAATAAGCAAATTTTTTTTCCCGTTTGCGCAATTTTTCTTTACGTTATGTGAAGCATCTGAGGCAATGTTATGGCAAGTTTCATAAGGGCAAAATTTTCTTGTCACTGTCGAGGCACATCGAAAACCAGTTGGGAACAGATTTAAAAAGAACTTGTTGGCTCGCATTTAAAAGCAAAACAAACAAACAAATCAACTTTTTCTTTATGTCCAAAAGAGTACAGAAAATTGTTATTTAATTCCAGTTGACAATAAAAATTCGAGTTTCATTCCTGAACAAAGGAAAAACCGATTAAACCAGTTTTTGAAAATAACAAACGATTTAGTGTACAACGAAAGAATTTGTCGGGTAACTTCTTCCACTAAGTGTGAGCTATTACTGGTATTCTGTTTTTTCGTTGTCGTGCTCTTTCGCTCTCATTTCGTTTCTGTTCTAGTCATACGTCCTCCATGCCTTATGTAACCTTATCAGAGCTTCTAAAGATATGCCAAAAATTGCAATACAGAGAAAAAAAGCAGCTGTAAGCAAAAATAAACGCTCAGCTTTAACTTTATATCCCTCCGATGCTCGAATTGAATAACTGCGTAGCCGCCAGTGTGGCCAACAGCTATCTTGATATGTCAAACTAGATTAAAACCAGCAAAAAATGCAGAAAGAAAACATTTTCCTAACCCTTTTCCTCCCGAACACGAAAAGCGTTGACTGCGTAAGAACTATTGTCGATGTAGTATGGCTGTGTAGCCGCGTCGAGCCACAGAAAGCTCGCGAAAAATAAAGCCTCGCTTATGTTTAGGTGAGGTAAAATGGGTTATCTGGGGATAATAAATCACGATTGAGATCACGCAAAAGGAAGACGCTTTCGGCTTTTTCCCGCATCGATGGGTTACCATGTTTTTTTTTAACTATGATGCTCCGCGCGAGCTCTGCTACTAATTGCAGATCTGTGTAAGAAATTTTTAACTCTACCTAAAAATACCAGCTTTTTTCCTGTCTGTTTCGAAAATATTGTAGAACTTAACCTTAACCTTAATTTATATTAAGTTTATTTGTTGTCATCCACAAATCAATATCTTTCAAGCATTCTAGGATGTTGGCCATAGTCCGAGCCAGACCAAAGTCATCATTGCACGAGGAGGAGATATATATACAGCTGGGTATCGTCGTTGTACAGATGGAAAATCGTATTATGTCCGCGACGGGCGAGGTGTAAGGTAAGTGGAGAACTGGGCCCAGCACGGAGACTTACGGTACGCCGCAGGTTAGGTTGTGTGACTGAGATTTCTCAAGATCAATGGTATCGTATTGGGAGCGAGAGAAGAGGTAAGACTCAAACCTCTAAAGCGCTTTTCCACGAATTTCAAATTGGGATGCAATCTGCTAAGCAATAACGAGTGGTCGTCAGTATCGAAGGCGGCTGATAAGTCGAGAAGCAGAAGCAGATGATTGTCGAGCGCCCTCAGTGCATCATTGCAAAATGGAGGACGATCCTAGCCTGACGGGAGTGACGTCTTCGGGGAACTCGAATCATTGTTGCATGCGTTTATCGAATTAAGGAAAGGAAAAAACACCATAACTAGATCATCTTGACTCTCATAGAAAAAGAATTTAAGGAAGGAAAAGGAATCCATGGAAAAAAAATGAGTAATGCGATTAAAACCTCTACTACTCGCCTTGATCGTCTTTTAGCTTGCGGTCCAATGCAACAGGTAGATATGCGGATTCTATGTATCTGCCACGCCAATTTTATGTATTTCTTTTTTTCTGTCATATTGACGAAATCATTGGAAAATGGTTGAGGAATTGACGAATTTCCAAGGAGATTCTTATGATTTCCTTTAATTCAATTAAGCTGAACAGCCCGAAGGGATTTTTTTTAAATTGTAAAAACCTTTTTTTTTTCCCTAAATGTTATTCCGTCTCGATGAATTATGTGTCATCTATTTCGCGTCCACATTGCACCGGTGGCTTAGTTGGTTAAGCATCGGGCTGTCATGCGGGAGTTCCGAACCCCGGCCGGATCAACACTCAGGATCTTGAAATAACTGCGGAGAAAGTGCTTATCCAGAGCAAGCGAAGTTACAAGAAAACCTTCTTCCAGATTCTGACTGACAGCAATTGTAATTATTAAATTGAAATTTAACCAATTGAATGCGTGTCAAATTAATTATCATTTGTCACGACATTGAACAGGCTTCCCTCTATAATTTTGCCTATTATGTGGTAAATATTTAATCAGAATGTGCCCCCTTCATGTAAGTATTCATTTCAGTTGCATTCTCAAAGTTTTCCAAATTGCCCATGTTACTTCGCGAATTGGGAATTAATCCTTAATTGGCCTCGGGACCATGCGATTACATATACAAATCATACCCCATTACTATTATAATTTCAAATCAGAATTCCCACCTGATGACGATTGTTGAGCGATAGAAATATGTTTTGTTTTAACTTGAGAGTCACGGTTGTCCAACTTTTAAAATTAGCCACTTGACTGCTTTTATCAACACTCTTCCGATTGTTTAGAAACGATTCCTATAGTTCTGACGCCTCCAACAAAGGACTTCTTCCTGGACGACGAAACGCAACGGGATCTTCTACCATCAAGCTTCCGTTACTGTCTTTCATCCTAAGTCAACGATTCCCTTGATTTTCCCGTCGAAGAGCGCAAACGTTAATTGAACATTGGTATCGATGGAAAATACATTGTTGCGAATTCTTCTCCCAAAAAGAACTTTCTGCGTGCGTTATTCCCATTAAAGAAAGAGACTAGAACATCTGGTCTCTCACGGAAAAAGAATCAAAGAAGGAAAAGGACTGCATGAGAAAAGTTGAGTAATGTGATCAGAACTCCTCCTACTTATCTTGATCCTCTTTTAGCATATGGTCCAACAGGTAGACACAGTACATCAGCAGTAAAGTGACTTCTCTAAATCCACCACGCCAATTTGATGTATTTCTTTCTTCTGGCATATTAACAAAATTATCTTAACATGGTTGCGCAACTGACACATTTCCAAGGAGATTCTTATGATTTCCATTAGTTCGATTAATGCTGGGTTTAGAGTTAAGCTTTTATGGCGGTAAATGTTGAACTGAGGTCAAGTTAGCAAACCTTGCCGGAACATAATGAAAGTTGAACACCCAGAAGGGATTCTGCTTTAATCAGAAAAACTTATTTCTATACTTAAATATAAATCCGTCTTGACGAATTATGTCATCCATTTCGCGTCTACCGTGCACCGATGGCTCAGTTGGTTGAGCGTCGGGCCGTGTAATGGGGGAGGTTGCGAGTTCGACTCATGTTTCCAACAAAATGAAAAGTAGTTTAAGATTCCGATCTGTGGGCTTATAAAGGCGCTGTTGCACTTGACAATTCTTGTTGCAGCTTGTCCGCAATTTTGTTGCAACAACAGCACTCACGTTGCGAAAGGAGCTGCTTGATGGGTATTAAAGTACACCACGTTTCATGAAACTTGAGGTTTTCCATAAGATGCTCGCAAACTTTGGAGCAACTTTCACGATTTCGGGAAACTTTTTTTTCGGTAAAGCCTCAAAACAAAGGAAATATTAAGCTATAGATGTTGCTTGTTTTGCTTTTTCATCGCATGCTGTACAAGTTTACCATGTTGTTCACTTGTAGTTGTCTTGTTGAACATTGGGTGAGTCATGATCATGACGAGCTATTCATCTGGTCAGCGGTCCATGAAAAAAATGGTGGACAATAGCGCTTCTAAAGAAGATGTAGATGGCATGGTATGAGGAACATAAAGCCAAGAAAAGGAGGATGAGGTAAGAGAACGGATCCCTAAATGGGCCTCTTCCAATGCTGTGCGGCTCTTTTAAGAGAGGTACCTGATTGGCCAGTTGTAATGACGTAATGAAATTTTAAATATGTACGGCATTGGGAAGGAGAATTTTAAATAGCTTTGCGAAATTAAATATAGATTTTACAAACCTCTAATGGGGCGCGAGGATCCCTTCCCCTACCTCATCCTCTCTTGCGCTAAGAGTCTAAACACTCGTAAACATGCTCCTGATAAGAATCACCGAGCACACAGTTAAGTGCGTGATTGTTGAGTTAACTGTTTTATTTAAGTTTAAAGCTCTGAAGTCAGGAACAGTGATAAATAGTTCTTTGTTTGGCCTCTTTTTGCGGTAAATATATATATATATATATATATATATAACACGTGGAATTTTTGGAGCAATTTTCAAGCAACTTTGACAGGTTTTTTGAGCAACAAAAAATCGAACAACTTTTTAAAAAGAAAAAAAAATGGAACGCTGTGTGGACAGCCTTAGTTTGCAATTTGTCTCGCTTTCGACGATCACATAATAATAAGCGACGCCATAAAGCGCTACAGCACAAGTTGATGGACGTGTTACATTGCGTATTACTTGAAAAGATATAGCAGTTCTAAAAATGGGAAGATGTGAGAGAAGGTTAACGAAGCTCCAGTCCATGGATTCCT
>NC_090881.1:10511221-10513721 GCF_036669935.1 Montipora foliosa
TTCCATCAAGATTCACTCTTTTAAATTGATAGAGAACAGTACAGAAACAAATATTGCTGTCTTTGTGCTGAACTGATAGAAGAGAAATATATTTTTCACCCTTTCTTATTAGATGTTTTTTAATTTTTGATTTTCTAAATTTGTAATTTCCTCAGTTTTGTCCATCTGAGCCCAATAAATCAGGATGGAACTAGTCACGAAAAATCCTAGATCCACCCCTGGGCTTTCCTAGGCAGCCAGGACTCTCTCCTTTAGTATGTATTCTATTTTTTTTTTTAATGAAATTTAGGAGAGAGAAGAATAAACTATAAATAAAGATTTCCTACGGTTAAATTAGTAGAAGCCCATTGGAATTCATCAAGTAAGAAAAAGAGGAACCGAAGCTTGAAGGAAAGAGTCTTGCTGTGTGCCATAGTGAAAAGGCAGGATTACTGAATCAATATTTTTCGACCATCGGAACAAAGCCCAGAGCGAGTGACCAACCTTGTCCTGCGGAGGAGTCAAACAGAAGGTTAGTGGCGGTGGAGTCAAACAGAAAGTTAGTGCACTGTTCGTCGCGCTCTCGGCGCAAAGAACAGTGCACTAAGTTGTATAATCTCCTCGGTTGATCACAATCTGTGATTCTTACTTGCTCCTAAACATGAGAATCGTTACGATCTTAGGAAAAAAGAGCTTACGACCTTCCTCGCGCGCGCACCAACCATTCCCAGTGCTCGTTCATCACAGCAATGTGCAGATTAGCAAACAACAACCTAGTGTAAATACTCGTACATAGTTTATCGATTCTTAGCTTAGTATTTCTATCAAGTTATAGCTTTTCAACAAAACCTGTACTATAGCAGTTTCATACATTTTCTGTATTTATTGTGAAGTATTATTCAATTCAGCCTTTTGGCTGCATGTATAGGAATTTTTAAATAAACTGTCTATCTATTTATTAATCACATTTTCCACATTTCAATTTTATTTCCTTTTTCCAGTTGAGTATTTTATTTCGTCATTTAACCAACGATGTTTTTTTGGCACATTTTTGTTTTTTTCAGAGCCGTTCCTTTTCTTGGTTCAGGAACGGTCCCCTCTTGAAAAGCGAGAACAGATTGTTCTTCTTTTTTGTGTTCCTTTTGATGAGATAGGAACGTGCTTTAATACTACTTGAGAAGAAAATGGTCATTTATTGCTAAAGGGGGAGCCAATTGTTCCGAGTAGCGAATCCCGAGCGGAACAAACTGATCCTTAAAGTGCCCCTGTGACCAAAAAATCAATTCATTTTTTTCTTTGGATTTCAAAACCATGTTAACAAAACACTAAGTGACCCACGTTTTAAGCCTTGATTTCAAAAGGACGCCTCTTTATTTTAACTGTAATTTTCCTATTTAATGGTCCGCCATTACTAACATTATGTTCTTGAGAGAGCTGGATCGAGGAGAAAATGACGTCAAAGGCTCACTAGTTTAAGAATGCAATACGTGTGTACGCCGCAGAATTAATATTCAGCACGGGGGTTTTGGGCTTTTAGACTTTTAAACTCACGCTTTGCATATATAATAAGCTGCGTTCACACGCTGAAATTTTAAGCTAGTGAGCCTCTGACGTCACTTTTCCCTGGATCCAACCGTCTGAGGTCCAATCGGTCAGTTTTGAACGTGAGTAATGGTGGACCGTGAAATCCAAAACTTACACTCAAGGTAAACGGCCTTTGGATAAAAATCAAAGCTCAAAATTTTGCCAGTCAGGTGTTAAGCAAACACACTTTCAAAATCTGAAGGAAAAAAAGAAGTGGTTTTTTTGATCACAGGGGCA
The DNA here is from genome assembly GCF_036669935.1 of Montipora foliosa. Classification (NCBI taxonomy): domain Eukaryota; kingdom Metazoa; phylum Cnidaria; class Anthozoa; order Scleractinia; family Acroporidae; genus Montipora; species Montipora foliosa. The sequence continues at coordinate 10,513,022 of NC_090881.1, forward strand.
CTTTAATGGATGATTTGGGAATTGTTGTTCCTCAAAGTGTGTTCCTTTTGATGACATGGGAGCGTGGTTTTATAAAAAATACGGAACATAATGGTCCTTTCTTGTTAAAACAAATTTGACCTTTTTGGATGATTTGGGAACTGTTTCCAAAAATGTGCTCTTTTTGATAAAATGGGAACCATTGTTCCGAGTTTCGAATCACGAGCGGAACAAATTCGTCCTTTACGCGTGATTTGAGATCAATTCGTCTTAATAACGCGTTTATACTTCAGTTGTCATTATTTAAAAAGCGTTTGTTCCCAAAAAGCAAGAAGCTAAGGAAAGGAACTTTATTTAAGCGTCTAATCTTCTAGCGCTTTTGAGCACCAACCGGAAACACTGTAAATAACACTGTTTTAAGAACTTTCCTTTCATTTTCAACAACACAAAGCACTTTAATACGTTCGCCCATTTGTGTGAAATTTTCAAACATAAATGTTTAGTTTTTTTAGCTCATTTCTCTGTGCTTGCTATGAAATATAGCCGTTTGTTTTTTTTTATATTTATTGCACGAAGAGATATTTGAAGTTCTGTTTTATCGTTAAACTATTATTGAGAACGGAGACCTTTTTTTTTCAGTTATAAGTTAATTTCAATTGTGACAGTGTGACGTAGAGCGCGTAGAAAGACTTTTTGCAAACCGGTTGTCCATGTTATTTAT
>NC_090881.1:10518721-10523721 GCF_036669935.1 Montipora foliosa
TTCTTTGTTAACCCTAGTATTTATTCAAGTGCTGTTGATGCTTTTCTGGAAATCTCTACGCATTGGTTTCTTCCATATTTATCATGCAAATCTACTTGTTAGGAATGATTTTACAGACCTGCTTTTCAATGCTTGTTCACATTATATGTGTTCGAGAGAAGACAGTTCATTATTGAGGGAATTCGCGAGCCTGTTTGGTCATACATCAAAGACGTTTGTAGTTCATTTTTGGCTAGGGATTGTAATGCCTGTTTTAGTCAGATATTTGAGAAAAGAACATTCAGTTATCTCAATGAAGAGGAAGAAAAAGCCTTTTCATGACACTAAGAACATTTGCTTCTTTTTGTCAGTAGCTCATGCTCGAATTTTGTGACTTTGAATAGTAGCATTCTTTTAACAGTAGTTACAGAATATGGATTAAACCAGCTGGGTTTCGATAACAATATGTGGCCTCTTTTTGTTACTGAAATGCATACAAATCCAGGAAGGTTAAATTGTGCCAATTGTAATACTCAAACTACTGAGCCTGTTTTAAGGAACGTATTAAACTCACGTTTCCTTTTCATCGAATTCCCTCCTGCATTAATGAAAGACATAAATGTGTTTGAGGAGATTCTAATCAGGGGAGCTCAGTACAAACTAAGAGGTGTAGTGCAATGTCACAACAACCACTTTACTTGTGCTGTTAACTACTTACATGAATGTGAACTTCAATAAAATGCTTGAAACGTTAATTTTTCAACGGTCTTATGCACAGTATTTATATTAAATACACATCCCATAAACAGGTTATCAAAAGCGGGGGCAGCTCTAGTGAACACTATTTCTAGTTATAGTTTTAAAGGTAGAGGCACATTACTTTTCTTCCCTGTACATGTTTCGTGCAACTACAGCAATGCTTGCCGTCAATCTGCTTTGGTCAAGACACCACCCAGCTTTCTCAAACTGCCAGGAATATTGGTGTCACTTTTGACAGTATCATCCCAATGCTGCCTCATATTAATACTGTATGCAAATCTGCATTCTATCACCTTCGTAATCTATCACGTATCAGAAAATTTATATCAACGGAAACTGCCAAAACACTTGTGCATACCTTTAACTCATCCAAACTTGACCACTGCAACTCCCTTCTGTACAATCTTCCGAAAGATGCTGTTAAAAAACTACAGTATGTACAAAACGCCGCCGCGCGTTTAATAACAATTTCCTCAAAATTCAGCCATATCACTCCCATCTTGAAAGATCCACACTGGTTACCAATTAATGAACGTATAAAGTTCAAGATTTTCATTCTCACTTTCAAGGCTTTGCATGATTTGTCTCCCTCGTACATACATGAACTGATAAGTCTCCACCGTCCCTCAAGAACCCTCCGCTCATCTACATCGCTCCGTCTTAACCCTACCAGCTATAGTTTGAAGTCTTATGGATCTATAACTTTCGCTGTCGCCTCGCCACAGCTTTGGGACGGTCTACCAGAACACATTAAAAACTATGACAATCTCGAGAATTTCAAAACACGACTCGTAAGCACGAAACGGAATCGATTAGAGTTTCACTTTAAAATGCATTTCTAATTTTACTAATGGTGAGACGTTCTATGGCTGTAATCGTGGCTCTAACAATCAAACTTTCGATGTAAATTGCGATCAAAAATTTGGTACGAGCAATAACAAGGATATAAACTTTTTAAAAATATGAAAACATGAATAACAACAAATTTCATCGCATTAGCACTTTAAAGCTCTTGAAAATTCAAGATAGGCATTTATTTCATGTTTTCGTTTAGGACCCATATTTAATGATATGTTTTTTAAAGGAATTCGAACAACCAAATCCATTTTCATAATACCAGAAATGCTCATTTCTTTCACTTGCCACTCTACAAAACCAATGCTGATCAGACAAATTTCTCTATTATTCCCGCTATAAGGTACAGAATTTCATTAAATCACAAAATAGTTAGTTTTTCTGCGCTTACTTCGTAGAAAAAAACCTCAATTTTTTTTGGATGAATAATTATTAACCTCTTTAAAGTCGTTATCTTAAATATGTTAGTGTGAAGTGTTCAAGGTCCATTTTCACCCTTAATCCTGCGTGACTTCCTGTATCATTCGAAAAATCTCAGAAAACCTTTCGAAATCTTCTTCGTTGAAACCTATACGTCGATAAATCTGTCAGGTCCTAATTTGAATGTGTTCTGTATTAATCATTTCATAACTATTGTAGTATTTTGCTTTTATATTTTTGTTTAAAATATTCCTATTTGAAGTCGAACAGTATCGAACAACATGACGGATTGCTGCGGCAACACTTTTTGCTCCCCGCTCCACAAGGACAGCAACATTTGCCACTCCTTTGAGCACAAGCCTTTTCGCAAGAACATTTTACTTTTGCGTCCCAGATATCCTAACAAATCGAAACTGACAAGGAAAAGTAAGTTTAAAATAAGCCATGAATTTCAGTACTGAAAAAGCTTCAGACTTTTTCTATTTCTCTTGGTGAATAGCCGAACCGTAAAAATTTCGCTTCGATTCTCCAATGTCTAAATCAGTCGACTACATAAAGATAAAAGGTAATTTTAGCGGTTCCATTTGTTAAAATCACCCGGTAAACCACAAGACGATCAGGCTGATGGCACTACTTGTTTTTAACAGCACAAACTGGCGCGTCAAAGCTGGATGCGCTATTCGAGATTCAAAACAATAACTAACCATCACGTTACGTCAAAGGTGAAAATGGGCCTTTTATTAGTCTGTATTGTTGAACTACGTTAATGTATCTTCGACTTGTGAAGAAACTTGATCCTTCATAAGCCACATCGCATTTTTGATTTTTCTTGTGTTTGTATACAATTACGTTTTGTAATCCTTGTTTGAACTACGCATGGTGAACAGTTAAACAAATAAATAAATGAAATTTATTTCCGAGAGAAAATAAATGCATTCATGCTGAGTGTGAAATGCTTAGTGAGTTTCATGCGAGAATTTCTCTAAATCGTTTATCATGTGCACAAGCCAGGCGTAGGGCCTCTTTCACTAACTGATTCAAGAAAGTCAAGGTCTTTTTGCCCTTCATCTTCCCAAATGCTCAGTTTCTTGTGGATGGCAGATGTGCCCTCACCTTTTCTGGGATGATTTCTACTGTGTTTGTGTAATTCCTAGGTTACCACGCTAATTTTCAAGAAACGGTCTAGTCTATCAGGGCTTGCCCGAAATATCCCAAACATATAGCGAGTATCGTTTGTGTCCTAGAAAAGGTCAAAGAAACGCTCTAAGAACAATATTAGTCTTGTATACGGAGAGTGAATAATAAATAAATAAATAAATAAATAAACAAACAAATAAGTAAAGAAAGAAAGAAAAAAGTTGCCATTTCCATGTCTTAAGTCCCTGCGCATGCAATGATGGGCTTACCTGAAAATCCCCGGAAAGCATGTTTACAAACACTGTAAATTCTTCCTCCGTTTTATTGGTGAACTTGCCATCAGTCAGCACAACCATAAGATTTGGTATATCTGGTCTGTTTCCCCCTTCACTGGAGAACAACGTGCTGTTCGCCCTCTCCAAGGCAAGGTCAATCCGAGTCCACTTTTTAAGTTCCACGGGCTCTGCGTCGATTCGTGCTAGCAAAGCATTTTTTTGGTAATAATTTGCGTCTTTGAAATCAAATTCCAATGTTGCGATACTGTTAAACGTTATCAAGCCAAAGTGATCTGCCTCTGGAGAAGGGTTGGACTTATTAACCACGTCTCGCAACAGCCGGATCGCGCTTTGGAGGTTTCCCTTTTTAACACTTAGTGATTTGTCAAGGACAATTCCAATATCCAGTCCGGCCACACATGATTGAGCTGAAGACAAAGCGGGAGTTGAAAGAGGGGTGATTTACGTGATGACCAATTTGTTAATCTAAATAGGCTTAACAATAGACTGCCTTTAAAAGACAGCGATGCACGTTATCGCGCATTTATTTTACCTAACCGTTTGATTTAGGTAGCTAGATATAGCACCGTTGTAGAGAAAGGAATACTGAGAAAATGGAAAGGGTAAATAAGCGTGCACTTCAGTAGACATGTATATAAAGATGAGGGGATTTCATACCATAACTTGCTAGATTGTAACGGCTTGAGTACTACATTAGAGCGTCGTCGTGCCCAAGACATGTTGATAACGATTAATAACTGCATTCAAGATAAGGCTCCCAGGCCACCCTATATGATTCATTTCATATATAATTTCATATTTGATTTATTCATCACGGGAATTTAAGCACCCACAAATGACCAGCTTCTAACGTCAGTGGCTTCATAGCTCAGTTGGTTAGAGCATCGCACTGGTTTCAGCGAGGGCACGGTTTTGAACCCCGTTGAAGTCTTGAATTTTTCAGGGTTCCCTACGCAACTGTTGAAATTGCGTTCCTGACTGCGAGGATCATAGCTTCACTTTATTTCATATCCGCAGTTCAGTATATGATTCATTTTATATATCACTTGATCGTTAAAGTTAAAATGGTTTAAAGAAATGTAAGATTTTTCGAGTAACTTTCTTAGATTTCTTGACACTTGCTCTCAAAGGCCAAAGTTAAAACCTTACAACTTTTTCTGTAAAATTATCTTTGTCATACCTGATTCAATATTCTTTGTGCCACATACCTTTGAAAGTTCAAGAACACTCCAAAGTCTGTTATGTTGGCAAATTTTCGGACATGTCTATCTATTTTGAAAAACGTCTGCCTTATTTATTAGCTCTCACACAGACACGTCGACATAGAATAACATACGCTTCTTTAAAAAATAACTTATACCCTTCTTTAAAAATAAAAAAATAAAAATTAAATAAATAAAATTGGAAACTAGAAGCAACTGTCTCGAACCTTCATCACCGAATCCGATGTTGCAAAGGTCCTCAGAGCAGCAATGCACTACACATGGAACTCCATGCGTTCCTTCTTGACATTCTTTTGAAGCTTGTAAGCAATCTTCTCTCGTATAGCATCCT
>NC_090881.1:10531221-10533721 GCF_036669935.1 Montipora foliosa
ATCCATAGGAAAAGTTGAGTAACGCGATCAAAGCCCCTCCTTACCTTGATCCTCTTTTAGCTTGTGGTCCAACAGGTAGAAATGCGACTTCTATGGATCTGCCACGCCAATTTTATGTATTTCTTTCTTCTGTCATATTGACAAAATAATTGGAAAATGGTTGCGAAATTGACAAATTTCCAAGGAGATTCTTATGATTTCCATTAATTCAATTAAATTGAACACCCCGAAGGTATTTTGCTTCAATCGAGGAAACCCTTTTTTATCCTTAAATGTAAATTCGTCTTGACGAATTAGCGTCATCCATTTCGCGTCCAACGTGCATCGGTAGCTCAGTTGGTTGAGCACCGGGTTGTTATGCGTAAGGGTCAACAATCATGATCTTAAAATAACTGAGGAGAAAATGCTTATCCAGAGCAAGCGAAGTTACAAGAGAACCTTCTTGCAGATTCTGACTGACAGCAATTGTTTATTGAATTGGAATTTAACCGAATGAAAGCGTGTTAAGTGGAATGTCATTTGTCACGGCATTGAACAGGCTTCCCTCGTAATTTTGCCCTTTATGTGATACACATGTAATCACAATGTGCCTCCGTTAATTAAGGATTAATTTCACTTACATTTTCAAAGTTTTCCAAATTGCCCTTGTTGCTTCGCGAGTTGGGCAAATTTGTAAAAACGTAATGAAAATAGTGGTGATAATAATCCTTAACTGCTCTCGTGCCAATGCGATTACACATACAAATCACACGTTATTACTATTATAAATTCAAGTCAGAAATCCCAATTGATGGCGATTGTTGAGCGATAGAAATGTCTTGTTTTAACTTGAGAGTCAGGTTTGTCCAACTTTTAAAATTAGCCACTTGATTGCTTTTATCAACACTCTTCCGATCGTTAATAAACGATTCTGAAAGTTTTTGAGCTCTGCTCATCGTAGTATTCTTGGTAATATTATGAGTGGGGTTATTATTTGAGGAGGATACTGCATATTGCTTCCAACGGGCACAGTTACTTTTCTTCCCCCTCTTCTACCACCTAGGCATACATTACGAGTTTGATGGGGGATGGGGGCATTGTTTACGAAAGGAGAATTTCTCATGCTTCCCATGAATGCTTTATTCCTTTTCTCCGTAGTATTAAAATTACCCCATACGAGAAATTTCATAAACGTTTACTTTATAACACCACATTATAAAAAAAATACATGTTTTTTTGGCTTCCAAATTTGCCGCTGAATCAATCCAGCGCGACGAAACGTAACGGGAACTTCAACTATCACGCTTTCGTTACTGTCTCATCCTAAGTCAACGTTTCCCTTGATTCAGTGCAAACGTTAATTTAACATCGGTATCGATGGTAAATAATTAGTTAGGCCTTTTTAACAATCCACTTAAAAAAATCAATTTCTGAAAAAAAAAAAAGTTTTTGGCTTTTTACAATTGTTAACATTTCCTTTACGAATTTTAACAGGTAAATCCATTGAGAGGTTCTTAAGAATCTGGTTACATGTTAGTCTTGAAAACATTATTTTATCGCTGCATAATCAGAACTTTTCAAATTGTCTCCGGGGCACTCGATACATTGTTGTGAGTTCTTCTCCTAAAAAGAACGTTCTGCGTGCGTTTGTCCCATTAAGGAAAGAGAAACACTACAACTTGATCATGTGGTCTCTCAAGAAAGGAAATGGATTGCATGAGAAGAATTAAGTACTGCAATCAGAAAGCCTCCTGCTTACCTTGATCCTCTTTTAGCTTGTGATCCAACAGTGGTGCGTAACAGTAAAGTGGCTTCTCTGCATCGGCCAAGCTAATTTTATGTATTTCTTTCTTCTAGCATATTAACAAAATAATTTGAAAATGGTTGTGCAGCTGCAAAAATTTCCAAGGAGATTCTTATGATTTCCATTTACTCAATTAAACTAAATACCCCGAAGGGATTTTGCTTTAATAACGTTGTTCCAAACTAAAATGAGTTTATTTGTTTCCAAAATTAGCATTTTTTTTTTAAATAAAAAATATTTATAACGGTCGAAGTGTTAACTGGAGTCAGAGTAAAACTACCTATCTTTACTGAATATACTTTGTTTTAGTTCAAACGTTTATTTCGACAATTCATTCAAGAATTTAGTGTTATTTCAGTAAAATTAAGCATCAGCCGAGAATGCATCAAATCTGGGTGCTGATTATATTCAGATGATACAAGCTTGGGCTGGGGCTAGCCATGCACCGTTGTATTAGCTTAAAGGCCGGTACACACGAGGGAGCTTGCTCCCGCAGCACGCTCCTGCAACACACTCCCGGAGCAAAGCTCCCTCGTCTGCACCAACGATTTCTAGCGAAAAAATATGTTGCGCAACAAAACTTTTGCTCCCCAGTTTTGCTCTCTCATATCAAACTGGTTTGATATGAGGGAGCAAGCTCCAGGGGCAAATCTGTTGCACGAGTCTGTTTCAGGAGTCTGCTTTAGTTCCCAATCCCCAATCGGGTTGTTTCAAGAG
>NC_090881.1:10538721-10553721 GCF_036669935.1 Montipora foliosa
CAACTGAGGGACGAAAGGACAGAATTACAGAAAAGGAAAGAATGAGATCCTTCCTCTTCGACGCAGCGCAAGAACGTTTGGCTCAAATACGTGCGAATCGCGCAAAAGCAGAATCCCGCGAAAGGGAATCAAGAGAACGATCGGAAATGATTGATAACGTAATAAGAGAAGTCATCACTTCATGTACCATCGATCCGTTTCGGGAATTGGACAAGTTCGCAGCTTCTTTAAGGCGTGAAGTTGACAATACAAATGACTTTTTTCCAGTAGATTTTATGTAAGTGAAACGAATCGCAAGTAAATCTTTGTAGTATACGAAGAGGTTCTTTTCAAGTTTGAAGTTTATGGAAATAAGTGACAGCTTACAAACGGCCCAAATTATAACCAAACTCTTGCGAAAAAAAAAAAAAGCCTTAAACATTACAACTGACATTTAAAGTACTGTTCAAAAGACGGACAACAGGACTTAATCAAATTTCTCAAATTCGTATTTGATTCGATGTGGACTTTTAGATTCGATAAAAACCGCACTTGGAGTGGCTTGGCTTTCAAACTTTATTTCTTAAGTATTACTGATAGATGTATGTTTCTTTAACATTTAAGATTACAACAAGTCAATACAAAATTGGCAAAAAAATGAAAACAAAAAATAATGACAAACTAAAGATGAGTACTAGTTATTTGGGGTCTTGTGAGAGATGCTGGAAGTAGAAGAGGTCAAGCTTCCCTATAAATTGTAGTCCTAGAACTCTAAGACCCAGTTGTGCAACCAGCCAAAAAACGTTTTCATCATGGTTAAAATGCGTAGAAGGGGAAGAAAATATTCGAGGGAAATAGCCTAATGAATTAACGTTCGTCCTGGTTTAATACTCTGCACAATCTTTTTGAGTCAGTATCCAAGATTGTGTAGTCGGTGTCACATTTGAAGTCGTCAACGCTTTGGCTCTGGAAGAAAAGTATTGTACACACACAAAAAAATATATATATAAGGTAATTGAAGTCGTGTTTTCTTTTTTTTTTTGTTGTTGTCACAACAGGACAAGCTCTTATTATTATTATTATTATTATTATTATTATTATTATTATTATTATTATTATTATTTTCAAGCTGGTAATGACCATGAGAATGGTCTTCCAGCTCTTCTCTTGTTTTAAAGACGTTGCTCGATACATGTAGCCATCAAGTGACAAAATCATAGCTAAAATCAACAGAGTTTCTTTGAACTTTGGTGAAGCTTGGAGTTCGCCGTTTGGTTACAAAGGCAATACCTCTGGGACCTCTGAGGTTTTTCAGTTATGCGCTCTATCTTAATAAGTAGTTGAACCTGTCGTTGAACGTGTGTTCTTTTACAGGAACGTTAACTGCAAGAGATTCCCGTCCCTTGAACCAGAAATTACCACTTCGGACCGCCTTTCATCGATCAAATATAATTGCGGTTAAGTCTTTTGTACCGTTAGTACAAAATATCCCCAATGAAGTTCCTGGTAGTTCGGTTATCTTGCCTATTTGGAGCGACGCTGCAGTTGACAACGCCTCCTCAATTCTTATAGTACATTTACTCACCTGCCCCGCACTGAATTCACGATGTCATTTTCACACTTGCGCGCAGCAACATTTCTCCGCATCATTAGGAACATCACATTCTGCTCCGTTTCCACAAGGCGTCCTGTTACACACGTTTGGACCATCAACCGCAGGCCTCAGTCGATAAACGAAGTTTGTAAATGCTGCACCCACCTCTCCCACACACTTTTCTGCAGGTGCCTTTCCGTATTGGTCGTACCTTGTAGTGATATTTACATCCGTGAAACAATTACCAAAGTTTTGCACAGCAAAGTATTCGTAGTCCGTGTCACGTGCGAGATGTGCGCATTTTATGACCGCCGCATGTGGGTCTGACGAGTTGAATGAAGATCTGAAGCTTGCGAACTTATTCCTCAGCAGACGATTCCGCTTTTTGCAAAGCATCCAAGCGGAATGATTTTTGGAAGCAGTTCTACATGTAAAATGGAGAGAAACGATGATCAGAAGCTCAAAGTGCTACTTCGACCAAAAACGAATAGACTTTACCTCTACAATTTACTTACTTAGTTTTTTGCTAATGCAATAGAAACTGAAGTTAACAGGGGTACTATATTAGTTTACCCAGACAAGCCCCTTTCCTCTTTATGTAACTTTTAGTAATCTAATGAATTCCTGCAATGTTACACTGAAGCGGAAATTAGAGAAAGAAGACCATGAAAATAAGCCTGAAAGAGAACTTTAACTCCAACAAAAAAAGTTACTTTAGACTAGAGGAAAGAATGATTAATTAACTTCAAAATCTACTGAATCTTTTTTCCCCTAATCGTTTGTATCCAAAATAAGTTATTTTTGGAGTCACTAAATTTGGTTCTCAAATGTACAGGCGCCAATTAACAGTTTAAAGTGTTATGGTTGCCTTAGTAACGAAAGATAAAAGACACACACAAAAAACAAGTTCAGGGGCTTCAACGGACTTTTATTATACAAAAATTCTTTGTGTCAGAAATTTGTTCTCCTCTCGAGCCCGGTCTCTTTTGCTTGACCGCTTGTTTCCCAACTCGAGAAACGCGATGATTTCTTTCCCTGTCAATGCTTCATCGCTGATTAAAAAAAATAATAATAATAATAATAATTATGATTATGATTGATTATGATTGATTAATTATGATGGAAAATTAAATGGAGAACAGAAAGAGATGGAAAAAAAATAGATTTTTTTTCCTGTGAGCCATAGTAGGCATTGTTCAAGACGTGTATTTGCGATTTGAAGCAAAGTCGACTTGAGCCGCACTCAAGTGAGGGGTGGACATCAGGACAGTGGTTTCATAAATTATTCGTCAACATTACAAAGATAACATACCAAAGGTGTAGACAGCCATGTATTTGCTTTTTCCAATCCCATTTGGACAGCTTGTGTCCCCCGTTGAACCCTTGAGGTAGTATTCCTTCGTTGCGTTCGGCCCGGACCTGCATACTCCTTTATTTCCCAGAGCGAAAAACGTGTAGTTTTTGTCAAAAGCCAACTCTGCGCATTTACCAATTACACTTGCCATACTGTTTTGCTGCACTTCATCCTTAAACACGCCTAGGTAGTCTTTCAGAGCATCGTTTGAAGCAACAAAGCAGCCAATTTTTCTATATGATGGAACTTGCAATGGAAAAAAAATAAAAAAGACAAGAAGCAAAAAAAAAAAAATCGCTTAGTATTACTTCTTATAAATACACGAATAAAGGGAACATCGGTCCTTGATGGTAAAAACTTTCATCTCGTAAGCTATGATTAATTTGATTTAGATTCGTTTGAAAAGTTGGGTTGAGGAATCTACAGAAGTCTGTAGACACATGGCACCATTCAAGGTAACTATTACATTGGGTACTAAATTACTGAATCGGAATATCTCGAGAGCCGAAAAAGTAAATGAATCTAATCATCAGGTTGGTATTACGCGTGACCTCCTTTTTTCTCTTGCTAATTTTCAGCTATCCCAATGTAAAATAATTTTAAAAGCTGCTGTAGGTATTTTTAGCGTCCAGTCCCGCAAAGGAAGCTGTGAAAAGTATTCACGTAATTAATTCATCCCGCTTTGACACCGAGCTACCAAAATTTTTTTGCCGCGTTAACTTCAATAGAATTGATACAATTTAGGTCACGTAAGGGCACTGTAAAAGTCGCATTTAGAGCCCGAAATCATTTTTCCCACCTGGCGGTCATGCCGCGTACTGTCACGAGAGAATGAAAACCTTTCTTTTCCCGACTGAAATTCAAAAAGAAATGATTAACTGTTCTGAATATGTAACTTTTTTACCCGGCCAGCACCAACAAACTGATTTACATGTCATTAACTCTTTGTCAAAATGCATGCAAAGTAGATTGTGACGTCAAAACAGAAATAGACCCACTCCCCTTCTGATTCGGTCGTGAACAAACGATGCTTGGATCTTTGCAACTTTCGAAGCCTATAAAATGGCAGGATTTGTTAGAAAAAGGAAAAAAATGGCCGGCAATGCGTTTCGAACAGGTACAAAGATTTATTTTAGCGAAAAAAACATTTTGGGGTTATGGGCACTTTAAGGCTATTCAGCTGGTCTGCAGTGCGTGAAAAATATAGCGGACAACAGAACTTCAGAAGACGATCGGTAAACCGAAGAGGAGACCCTTGAAAAAGGCATAGCATAATGAACATGGTGCCAAAGTGATAAAGGTATGTTCTAAACATGCCCAAACATGCTCTCAGAAGAATCACAGAGCACACAGTTGAGGGGTTAAATTAATTGTTTTATTGAAGTTAAAAAGCTCAGGAGTCCGGCAGGAACATTGATAAAATGATTCTATTATGGCCTCTTTTTGCTGTCAATATATGGCAAATTTCGGAGCAATTTCCGAGAAACTTTCAGATTTTTTTAAGCAACTTGTGAGCAACTTTCTGGAATATTTCGAGCAACCTCTTTAGAAAAAAAATTGAAAAATAAAATTTTGGAGCATTGTTCAGCCTTAATGAAACTTGTCTGACTAGCTTTCGATGATCACATAGGGATAAAGTATGCCATAAACCACTTCAGCACAAGTTGCATTACGTAATGCTTGAAATATTCGTTGAAACGTTGCTTGAAGCGTTGCGGAAACTAGAAATAATTCTACTTTCCGAAACGGTTTCTGCAACCTTTCTCGTTACGTTCCTTGCTGTTGCAAGGTATGTTACATTCTCTTAACCAATAATCCCCTTGCTTTGGGGCGTTGTCCTTTCCGTAACCGTCATTGCTGCTTCGACTTCCTAATTCTTTCACCTCTCTAAACAAATTGCCTTCGCTGAGTGGAATAGACTGGTGCCTAGAGAACAACTTAACTCCTCACTCGGCAAAGTGCGAGGCAATGCTACTGATGAAAAAAAAAAAAAAAAACCTTTCATTGGGCCGCTAAATTTAATCGCTATTGCAGAGATGATCAGATCGAATAGGTCAACAAAACCTGTCTCTTGCGCGTCACTAGGGAACTTAAGCAACGACAACGGCCGATGGCAACAGGAATGTCAAAATTTTGCACATTTAGTTTTTCACTTTTTTCCAATGCATTTCTTCGCCGTCGTCTGCAAAACAGCAACGTGAAATAGCCAAATTTGAGGTTTTGTCAAGGACGACAGCACTAGAAGATATTTTTTTATTTCCTCCCCTAAATTAGTTAAGCGCCATTCTGACCACTGTCATTCGTGAAGAACTATCTCACCCTTGTTATATTCCAGAGATTGAAACAGTCGAGAAGTCATTATAAAATTACAGTAACGCAAATTTATATTTTGAGATGATGTTCTCGCCGCAGTCGCCGTTATCGTAGTTTGATGACCAGATTTTCTCGTCAGATCACCTTGTAGTTGCAAAAATGAGTTTGGTAAACAAATTGAACCTTTTGATAAGGATTTGTTTTATTTTAATTAATAAAGAAGCCATATTATATTTATACTTTAGGCTTATCCTCTCTTCACACAGTTTTATATGGCGTTATCGTGTGGGAAGGCTCCATAAATGTGGAGCAACTAAATTCCTTAGAATTGACCCCTTGAAGAGCAGATGGAACATATTTCAACGTGACTTGCGATTTTCCATGTTTTGTTTTTGAAGCTCGGCAACATCAAAGGAGCAAACAAAGTTGCCAAGATTTAGGGCAGCAACTTGTGAAAACACAGTCAAGTGATATTAATATTTAATTTTAGGAGAACCAATTGCGATTACTTGTTAATAATATAGAGGGCAAAATTTTCTTAACATTCTCAACATCGAAAAACAATCGGCCAAGTGGAGTAAAAACAACCGTTCGCTCGCAAGCAAAGCAAACAAACAGACAAACAAGTCAAGTATCAGTAAAGATGATTGCTATTTATATCCACTACAGTAAAAAAATCGAGTTTTAAACTTTTCGTGAGAAAAAGCTCTTGCGCTATTCCTCTAATTAATCAATAATTCACCTTCCGGAGTATCTAGTTCTTGATCCTTTATGGCATTTTAGCGAATGCAATGCTAACATAATAAAAAACAAATTGAAAATGAAGAAACCAACTAAACGTGGAAGCAGTGCGTTGAGTCAATCAGGCGCGGGTATATTTGCCTCTCGACCAATCGTGAGCGAGTAATTTTGTTCTCTTCACAAAGAAAATAATTTGCCCTCCATGTTATTAACAATGGTATACTTGAACAGACTTAACTATTAGAGAGTAATGTGAAGTGCTAGGTCTCTATCTATATAGACATATAGACCATGTGAGCGTTAGCCCTACTAATGGAATTGGGCCCACACAAGAATAGAGAAAGCTCTAACCATGATGGGAATTGAACTCACGACCTTTGCAAAAACGTAACCCTTCCTTGCACTTGTACAAAGTCATTGCCGTGACATTGATAGCGAAGCTCCGGTGCGGTGCACCATAGTTAAGAAAATATGGTAACCCATCGATGCGAGAAATGTGGGTTTTTATAGCCATGACGTCATCAACCGTCCGTACGTATGTTTACCCCTCTATGTATGCCAATGTGACAATGTGTATCACGCTAGTTTACAACATACATCATTGATATTGGACATCCATGTTTTGATCAATTGATACCTGTCAAAACAAGGTACCCGCTGACCGGTATCACGTGACCATATCGCGCGCTCAAGTTTAGAGTTGATCGCTGACCAGGTACTGGTTCTCGATTGGATTGTTAGCTCAACCCAGGTTAACCCGAGGCTTCATTTTTCGCACGCTTTTTGTGCCTCGACGTGGCTACACGGCAATACTACGTCAACTATAGTTTTCACACAGTCAACGCTTTTCTTGTTTAAGGGAAAAACGGTTTGGGAAAAGTTTCCTTTGTGCATTGTTTGCTGGTTTCAATCCAGTTTGACATATCATGATAGCTGTGGTCCACACTGGTGGCTACGCAATTATTCAAGTCAAGCATCGCAGGGGTATAAACTTGCCTTTAATTTGTTTGTCTGCTGCTTTTTTTCTCTGTATTGCAATTTTTGGCATATATTTAGAAGCTCTGATAAGGTTGCATTATGCCTGGAGGACCTATGACTAAAACAGAAAGGAAAGGCCTCTCTGTAAAGGTCAGCCTCCACCTAAAAAAAAATGTTCATCAGTATACTAAAGAAAGTGTAAACCCTAACCCTAACATTACACACAGATGTGAAATTTTTCGATGATACGGGGCGTGTATAATCCTGTTTTCAAATTTGAATATATGAAAAGTCTAAGTCCTTTCGTCCAGGGTTGTTGACCTTTTCAGCAGTTGCTCGTAACATTCATCAAATAATTGTTTATGTCAAAACGCAAACACAAAGATGCCTTTTCTTCCCAATTTATTAATTTGACAACAAAAGTGCGAGCCTTATGTAAACCGATTTTATCCATAGTAAATCCAATAAATCCCTCGCAGATATTATTTCCATCAGCTGACTCTGTGAACAGCAGTTGCTCATCTTGCTCATCTGAAAAATAGAGTCAAATTAAACAAAAACAAAACAAAAGACATGTGTCATGAAAGTAATGAAGACGAGAGACTGACACAATTGAAGACAGATTTAGGTTTCAAGTCAAGTTATGATCCTCGCAGTTATGAGCGCAATTTTTGCAATAGCTTAAAGAAGCCTGAAAAATTCAGGACTTCAACGGGGTTTGAACCCGTGACCTCGCAATACCGGTGCGACGCTCTAAACAACTGAGCTATGAAACCAATGACGTTGGAAGCTGGTCATTTATGGGTTCCAATATTCCCGACCAGCTTCCAACGTCAGTGGCTTCATAGCGTAGTCGGTTAGAGCGTCGCACCGGTATCGAGAGGTCACGGGTACAAACCCCGTTGAAGTCCTGAAATTTTCAGGCTTCTTTACGCAATTGCAAAAATTGCTTTCATAACTGCAAGGATCATAGCTTCACTTGATTTCATATCCGCAGTTCATATATGATCCATTTCATATATCACTTCATCGTTTCACACTACAACTAAGGTTGGCAGTCATACAAACTGAGCCTTGTGCCAAAAGTCCGGCAAAAGGGCTTCAACATTTGCTTAAACACTCGTTTGCATTTTCAAGTGTAAAACGCTGTTGACCCGCTCGGATGGCAAACGGTTTCATCTTATTATCAGTAACATTTGCCAAATGATTCAAAGCTTCACCAGAGGCCTGGTATTTATCCTACGGCTGTTTCTATGGATAAGGGCAAGTATACATCGTTTAGAGGCCGATTAATGCTTATGACCATACCTAACAATGTTGAAATATGGTGGTAAACTCTACAACAACTTCGATTAAACATGTTTCAACACGGCTAGGGTATAATAAGGTAACAAACGGTTTGGAAATTAATGATGTTCAACAAAAATGAACGAGGCTGTCTCTGTAAAATCGGTCTGGCCGATCCGCTTTGAAAATAGATTTCGTTCATTTCGTGTGTATTGCAAGACTTCCATGTGCTTATACTAAAACCACAATCCGCTTGATCGGATCTTTTAAATTATTGAAGTTCTGAGGGATTTTTGGTTCATTCGATCGAACTCTCCTGGCGTCCTATATCGAGGCTTCCATTTCACACAAATTTGAAGATCAATTAATCAAGAACTAACGAAGCCTGTCTAAAACAAAAACGATGGCCAGCTACTTCATGCCTTTTGAATACAACGGTGACTTTCATTAACACTGAGATTGAATGATGCTACCAGCGAGACCTAAAGGCACCCTTATCATACAGCCTAATCAGACACGCGAACACCGATCAACTTCAAACTCTATTTATGAAAAAGTGAGACGGTCTTTTTCAATCAAACCAACGCAGCTAGAAAGTAAGCACCATACATAATGTCATTACGGAGAGAAACCTTAGGGTCCGTCCTTGACGGAATATTTAGAGCTCTCTCAATTTGCCTAATTTCGGCGATCTCCAAGTTTTGGCTCCACATTGAAAGACTCGTTAACAGGGAGTGTTGCTCCAACCTCGCACGCAGATAGATCTAAAACAACCGTAAATAAACAAAAAATACATTTAAATGCATTACAGGTCAAAATGAAGGAGAATAAACTTTCTTTTAACGGCTTCAGCTTGGCTTACCTGCGACAGATAAATGTTTCAGTGTTCAAATTTTGCTCCATGATTTTACAAAAGAAAAGGACGATCTCTGCTGCCCAAGCACTGGACCCCTGAAGGTGCAAATCAAGTTGGGGTATCTAAGTTGCCTTTTCTCTGCCAGTATCATTCTTACATGGAAGTTTTTCCTCGACAAAACGGTGAACATCAATTAAGATCGCCGCCATATTTACCTGTTGGGACAACCGCTGACCAAATTCAATCATAGCACTTGTGAGGTAAAGTAAGGTAATAAGAGTTGGCAAATTGCTTCCTTTGCGTCAGTCTGAATACTCTTTTAGAAAAACGAATATTTTATCGCTATGTAAACCTGTTACTTCTACTTATGGCCTCAACTCCTTTCGTTACTTTGCGTCTAAGAACTGGAACTCCCTACCTGATAATGTAAGATCAGAGTCTACTTTACCTGGTTTTAGAAAACTCCTCGAAGCAATCTCCTTTTAGATTTTACAGTATATTTAACATTTTTTCATGTATGTAAATAGGTTTTTAATCATGTATATAGATTTACTTTATGTATGTATGTATGTACGTAGATTTTTGTGTATTATATAGATTTTCTCTTTTTTGTTCTCGAAGATATTAGCCTTCAGGCTACTCTGAAATTCGAGTTTAAATAAAGTTCATGTATGTATGTATGTCACTTACGAGATTTTTTGCAATTGTCTGCAGGTTTAGCGAGGAGGAAGTCTAAACAATGACAACTTTTATTGCAATCAAAGTCCTCACTGACACCTTCCTTCCCTCAGTACCTCACAGGTGTTATGATTAAATTTGGTCAGTGGTTGTCCAAAACGTAAATATGGCGGCAATCTTCATTGGTGTTCACCGTTTTGTCACATGTAACTAGAGACAGCGCGTCACCCACGACTTGTCCCTCAAATTTTCATGAAAATTACATGACGGGTGGCTTACATCATACTTACAAAAAATGAAGAAACACAAACATTTTGTAAAATCTAACCATTCTTGAAAAAGTGCGTAGGCTTAAAAAGTGTATATCAGTGCTACAAACCCACAAATGTCAACTTTGCGTGCATTGGAACGTTTTGCTCCGTTGCTTCTGGCTTGGGTGACGCGCTGTCTCTAGTCGCTTCTCGTTTTGTCGAGCAAAAAACTTCGATGTAAGAATGATAATGGCAGACAAGAAGCAACTTAGATACCTAAACTTTTTTCTCACCTTCAGGGATCCAGTGCTTGGGCAGCAGAAATCGTCCTCTTTTTGTAAAATCATGGAGCGAAATTCGAACACTGAAGCATTTATCTGTGGCACGTAAGCCAAGGTGAAGCCGTTAAAAGAGGGTCATTCCCCTTCAATTGACCTGTAATGTGTTTAAAAGTATTTGTCGTTTATTTAGCGTTGTTTTAGGTCTATCTGCGTGCGAGGTTGGTGCAACGCTCTCTGTTAACCAGTCTAATGTGGAGATCACCGAAATAAGGCAAGTTCGAAGAGCTATAACTATTCCATCAAGGACGGGTCGCAAGGTTTCCCTCCGAAATGACATTATGTATGGTATTTATTTTCTAGCTGCGTTGGTTTGATTGAATTTGACCGCCTTACTTTCTCATAAATAGGGTTTGAAGTTGATGGGTGTTTGCGTGTTTGATCAGGCTGTATGACAGGGCTGCCTTTAAGTCTCGCTGGTAGCTTTATTCAGTCTCAGTGTAAATGAAAGTCATCTTTGTGTAAAAAAAAGGCATGAAGTAACTGGCCGTTGTTTTTTTTTTGTACAGGCTTCGTAAGTTCGTGATAAATTGATCCTCAAAGTTGGGTCAAATTGAAGCCTCGATATGGGGCGCCAGGAGCGTTCGAGCAAATGAATCAAAAATCCCTCAAAACTCAGATAATTTAAAAGATCCGATCAAGTGGATTGTGTTTTTTTAGTATAGGCGCATGAAAGTCTTGGAACGCACAATAAATGAGCGAACTCTTTTCTTCAAACCGGATCGGCCGGACCGCTTCTACGGAGACAGCCTCTCAAAGCCATTTGCCTGGGCCTGAACATGCTTGTCAAACTAACCATACAATTGGGCGGGATAATTAAAAAAACTGTCGATCTGTTTACCCCTAAGAGAACAATCAACCCTCTTGTTCGGATGCGGACAGCATGTCATTCTATATCCCGTTACGGGTTACCGATCTGGATCATTGAAATACTTATGCTGTAATTTCTGCATTTGTTAGTCTTTTCCACTACGTTTTGACCTAACACACAGGCAGTCCAAACTCCACGCGAAGGAATCATCTAAATGTGACAAACCATTCAAATCAACTGTAATGTTAAATTATCAACAAAGTTAAAAAGTTAAAAGAAATGCAAGATTTTTCAAGTCATTTAAGAAGTTCGATTACTTGACAAATTTCTCTTGTAAGGCCAAAGCTAAAACCTTACAAATTTTCTTGTAAAATTATTTTTGTCATATATGATTCAATATTCTTTGTGATACATACCTTTAGAAGTTCAAGAACACTTCAAATGTTGCAAAAGTCCTCAGAGCAGCACTGCGCTACGCATGGGATACTATAGGTTCCATCTTGACAGCGAGTTGACAATGACAAGCATTCATCATTCGAAAGGCATCCTAAGTGAAGTAAAAATTATAGATAGGTAATTTGACGAACAAAGAAAAAAAGATCATTAAACTACCATTCAATAGAAAATAAAATATCACATAAAAAAGACATGTCAGTGGAAAAAGCAACTTTCCAAGCGTCTTGAGTCACCTTTGTAACAACTCCTCTCGTTAAATTCACTTTAAGTAGTTAAAACTACTTTTATTGCAAAAAATCATCAATAATTCAAAACATCAATAAAAAGACAAGTGCATGAGTGTTAAACCCGATAAAAAAACTCCTGATTAGAATTCTTTATATAGAGAATATTAATAAGGCCCAGCCCGTTTTTCGTGTATGCTAATATATAATCTCCACACGATTTTAACCTTTCTTCGGACTCTTGCGGGACATACTTTTGAATCAACTAAAAGAAGAAAAAAAAATTAACTCGAAGCACGTGCTTTATCGGGTCTGAAAACAGGAGGCATGTTCAAGCTCGTGTTTTCAACAATTCTGTTTTTTTTTTTTTTCAAAAATATCAAGTTTTCCATTTAAGCCTTGTTTTCCTCATCCTAAATTAGTCTCGGGCCGAAATCTTTTTGTAATAGTGTAATGCTTGTAAGCAGTCTATAACTTTAACGTATTAAACTAAATGCTCTGGATAGCACAAGTGTTACTAATATATTTAAAAATAGAATACACTCACTATGGCTGAAGATGATGTTTGAAACATCGAAACATGTTCCTTAAACTCAAAAGTGTGGTTGTATTAAAAAAAAAAAAAAACATTAAATTAAATACACGAAAAGATGCGCCCGTGAGAAGGATAGAATACAAGTTGCTTGGCAACGGGCTAAAGGACAACTGAAACACCAGAGTCCAAGGCACCTAGGGCCTAGATAAACGACCTACAAACAATTGCAAAAAGAGTTGAGACACTCACTGTTAGAAACCGTACAATGCGTATCATCCAAGTAAACGCATCCCCACCCCCACCCCTCCCACCACCAAGCTAAAGGGGGGAAGGGAAGGAGGGGCGTTAAGACTTTTTTAATGAAGTGGAAGATGAGTTTTAGGAAGAAGAAGTGAATTTTCAATGCAGTGTCTCAACCTTTTTGCAACTGCTTGTAGCTCTCCAGTGAGTTGCAGTAGCTCAATGGGTAGAGCATCTGACTGGTGTTACAGAGCTCGTAAGTTCGAATCCTGCCTCAGGCGATGATTTTTATGTTAACGCAATTGTTTATACGAACACCCCTTTTAGAATTGTCAGATTTAAAGCTGCTCTTTTTCTCCAAAATTGCAAAGCAAGGAAGACAAATTTTTTTGGTAAATTATAAAGGGAAGTTTCATTGGCAGTGGCGTGAAATTAAACACAAGCAGCATGATATTACCCTTTTCATGATGATCAATGTCAGTGCGATATCCATGGACGCATACTGCAGTTGAGAGAGGTCCACCAAGGTCTGGCAACCGGCATGAACGGCTTGTCATAGACGAAGAACAATCCGCTAATGGACCTTGACAAAAGTAGCAATCCAAGCTCAAAACTGGAAAATAAAACAGGAATTTGACAAGAAATTAGATAAAATGAATCAGGTCAAAAACAAATGGTACCTAAGGCAGGTAAAGCTTATGCCAAGGATCCTTTGGTGGGATCATATTTTGTCTTTCCTCTACCTCTTTTGGAGGAGGCTACACCTAACAAGTGAATTCCACGGTACATTATACGCTAAAAACCGATATCGCAAGAATCACAAAGCGATGAGTACGATATCGGTTTTTCGAGTGAAATTTACTTTGGAATTCATCAGTTTGGCAATGAATTTTTCTTGAAGCGCATGAGATTTAAAAGAAAACAAGAAATAAAACGTTTGTTAGTTTAAGGTCAAAACAGAGTTTTACTGATGTACTTTATTCCACTTTATCTCTAAAAACGAGATCATTCACATTTTGATGTAATTCATTAAAGCACGCCAGGTTGGCTTGGAACAAGAATTGGCAAAATACGGCAATGCAACCAAGAAAGGACGAACTTGAAATAAGATCCGCTCCATTACTTAAATAACGTTTCGGTGCTTTACACAATTTTTTGAAAACACAAGCTAGTGAAATTTCCCCCTAATTTTACAAGAACTCATTGCGATTACGTGTTCATAACATAAGGG
Source organism: Montipora foliosa (assembly GCF_036669935.1). NCBI lineage: Eukaryota > Metazoa > Cnidaria > Anthozoa > Scleractinia > Acroporidae > Montipora > Montipora foliosa. The sequence goes on from NC_090881.1 coordinate 10,552,588, forward strand.
CAAAATTTTGTTGTCACTGTCAAGACACATAGAAAACCAGTTGGGAAACGGATTAAAAAGCAATTGTTCGCTCGCATTTTAAAGCAAAGCGGACAAAAACACTTTTCCTTTATGTCCAAAAGAGTAGAGATAATTGTTATTTAATTCCAGTTGACAATAAAAATTCGATTTTCATTCCTGAACAAAGGAAAAACCGATTAAGCCACTTTTTGAAAATGACAATTCGTTCAGTGCCAAAGGAAAGAATTTGTGGAGTAACTTGTTTCACTAAATATATGAGTTATTACTGGTATTCTGTTTCGTGGTTGTCATTCTCTTTCGCTCTCCTTTCGTTTCTGTTCTAGTCAAAGGTCTTCCAGGCATCATGTAACCTTATCAGGGCTTCTAAAGATATACCAAAAAATTGCAAACGGAGAAAAAAGCAACTCTAAGCAAATTATAACTAAACACTCCGGTTTAAGTTTATATCACTCCGATGCTTAGCCGCCAGTGTGGATCACAACTATCATGATATGTCAAACTGGATTGAAAAATGCAAAAAGAAAACATTTTCCAAACCGTTTACCAGCTGAACACGAGAGGCGTTGACTGTGTAAGAACTATAGTTGACGTAGTATGGACGTGTAGCCGCGTCGAATTACTTAAAGCGCACGAAAAATGAAGGCTCGCTTATATCTAGGTGAGTTAACCTGGGTTGAGCCTGCAATCCAATCGAAAACTGAAACCAGGCCTGTGGTCTCCCTTGAAATTTAAAAAAAACAGCTGACCTCGGTGAGCTATAAGCTTGAGCCCGCGGTATGGTCACGTGATGTTGGTCAGCGGATACTTTGTTTTGACAGGGTCAATTGATCAAATCATGGATGTCCAATATTATAGATGTATGCTGTAAACTAGCATGATACTGGTCACACTGACATACATAGATGGGTGGACGGACGTACGAACGTACGGACCGTCGATGACGTCATGGCAATAAAACCAAAATTGCTCGCATCGATGGGTTACCATATTTTCTTAACTATAGTGCTCCGCGCGAGTGCGCCTTCGGAGCGCGCGGAGCTCCCCTATAAATTTTTGAGTGAATATTTTATCAAGAGAAGATCTTTTTCGTCAATTTGTAAACATTATTTAAGC
>NC_090881.1:10556221-10561221 GCF_036669935.1 Montipora foliosa
ACTGAAGATGACGGATTGTACCGTCGGAACATGTCTGGAAAATTAAAGAAAGTTGTTATGTTTATACGACTATCTATATCGTTGCTGCTGTCTAGACCTTTTGAATAAAGTTTGTCTAGTCATCCGACCAATACTACTTCCGTTATATTTACTGCGTCCTTACCCAAACTATCCTGACAACAATTTTGTGTGTTTATAGAGGGTGCCCCCCTGGGAAATACCACAAAGTTGATGTGCTGATTATCTAACAGGCGTTACCCGGTGTTACTAAACAAATGGTGGGAACTGTCACAAGATAAATTTGTTTGCGGTGAAAAAAGCAGCAAGCAAAAATGAACAAAAAGCGAGTGCTAGTGGTAAGACAGGGCCTAAAATATATGTTCCCCTAAAAAAAATGTCCCTTGTGTCGCCATCCCTCGAACTCGCCTCGTTAAGAATCTAAACTATTTGCTTCTTAACGGTGACATCTGTCATACCTTAATTATACTGTCAAAAGTATTAACCCCAATCCGCAAAAATAGAAATCTTGAATATTGAAATTATTTTAAATTTTTAAAGTTAACTTAACTTATATATCTTTGGTGTGATTTTCAAAGCATCATTGTTCCTAGCACATTCTCTTCCAGGTGACATTGCTCAGGAATAGTCAGCGCTAACCCGCATTTAAGACGATATGGTAACAAAGGTGACAATCCTACCTTTCATGACACCTACAATAAAGGAAAGACGAATTAACGAGGATTATAAAAAATATATATTGTTAAGTATTGAAAGAAGTATTGTGCAGTTAAAACTATCGAATTAAAATAAGTAGATTAAATGAAAGCAGCTGGACCTATCACAATCCTGAAAGAGCGGCAGCTAAGAGATGAAGTTACAAACACCTAATGGGGATAATGAATTCAAGATGCAACATAGTTGAATACTCCAGTCCTAAATCCGACCAGAAACTTATCAGGAGGACACCATACCAGCTAATTATGGTGTCTTATCCTCGACTGACACAGCACAGCTACGGTGGGCTCCCTCCATCATCATTTCACATTCCAACCATACTTAGACGTAACTGCAACGAAATCAGTGAGTAGGAATGGCGCATCGGTGAGAGCACTTGCCTCCCACCAATGCAGCTCAGGTTCGATTCCCAGACTCGGCGTCTTATGTGGGTTGAGTCTGTTGCTTACCTTCTCTGCACTGAGGGGTTTTTCTCCGGGACTCCGGTGTTCCCCTCTCCTCAAAAGCCAATAGGCCACTTCGAAAAATACCATAATACTCTTTGCTTGTCCCCCCAAATTTTGTATAAGCATTTTCAGCAGTTTCTCTTGGGACTTACAATGGTCCCAAGAGAAAACAGAAACAATGCCTATTCAAAATTTGGGCGGATAAACAAAGAGTATTATGGTATTTTCCAAAGTGGCCTAATATTAGTGCTCCAGCGCAAGAAGACTAGACACTTAAATAAAGTTCCTTTCTGACACTTGTTACTCTTTATGAGCACAAATGCAGGGTTGTCTGTTTAAAGACCCTATAATGTATAAATTCAGTGAGCCCTCAATGGTATATAACATTACCAAGTGACAGCGACAAAGCAAAGAGCACCAGAAACTTCATGACCTCAATCGTTTAGCAAGGACTGAAAAATTAAATAAAATAACAAATGTCTAAATTTTCTTTGTGCTACTTTTCCGTACGTTATCTAGATTCCATGTACCGTATGGGTCTTGAAAAGGCTATTCGTAGCCGCCGCACTTATCACTTTGCGCTGTTAGGACCTCCCAGCCAGTAAATAACATTTATCAGACAGTATCTCAATGCCTGTCGAGAAGACAACGTGGAAGCTCTCTTGACAAGTTTCCCAGACCCGTAAATAACCTTTGCTTTCATCGTTTTTCATCGTACTTAAAGTAATCTCACGCAGAGCAAAATTGTTTCAGAGGCCTTTGAAATAATCACTTCCAGGCTAGCCGGAAAACCTTCCAAGGCAACCACCAGGTATTATGTGTTTCGGACGTTCCGGCCAGAAAGCGAGACTCGTTATGGACAAAACTTCAGTGAATATTCCATAAAAATGAGACTAACTGCGACATTTTTATCTTAATAACAGTTTAATATCGGTCTGCAGAGCCAACTGGAAACTACATGCTATTTCTGACAGTTGTAGACTGTGAAATTGACAGAAATAAATATTTTGCCGGCACGGACCAGACGACTGGGTCCGGTTGCCTGGTGGGGATTATGGGTAAGTTCTTGTACGAGTAGTCAACCGTTAGGAAGTTGAATCAGTCTAGGTTCAGCTTTCTTCCCGTGCTCTTTTTGTTATCTCTTCCCCTTAGGCTCCATAGGGTGGTGGCACTTTCATAGGGTTTGGAGAATACGTTCCCTCATTCCCTCAGGGTTTTGGGTTTTCGTATCCTGGAAGAGCCCAGTCTACCTTTCCTGTAATAAATTTTTAGTAGGTCAATACCATCAAATATGCTAGCATATTGTTATGCGGGAGCGGAGATTCCATGCATAAGGCAAACAAAATAAATCGGCTTGTGGCGCTTCCTATCCCACATGCATGCCTAGGTATCTATACAGTTGTGTTGTGACTGTGTTAGTCGAGTTGTGTTTGATTGGGTAGTTGAGTCAAAATTTGATAGCGCTTACAATTAACTTAAATGTAAGACTTTTCTCTTAAAGTGAAAGTTCAGGAAAGAAAATTGTTCAATTCTTCTCCATTAAAGTTTTCACCGACTGATCCATAAGTTTCTCCTAAGTTATGGCTGAAGTGATTGGCGTGATAATCGTGGTTCTAACGCAACGCTAAAATACTCAGTGCATTTTCTTTTATTCTTAACGCTTCGCTTTTAGCGGGCCAAAATTGACACAGCTTTGACACAGTCAAAACATATGATTGAGCTTCCTATGCGGGTCTAATTTTGTTCAGGAAAATATTAATTATGCTAGGGTAGACAGAATTTAAGCCTTTCGTCCTAAAGTGAAAGGAAGCAGACTGAGGTGGAACAACTTTATAGCCACAATTTCTTTCAGGCATGACAAATGGCACATTTCTTCTTTAGTTTTAACCAACTGCTCTATAAATTTCCCCTGAGTTATGGCTGAAATAGTTTACGTGATAGCTGCGGTTCCAACGCCACGCTAATTAAAAATGCTGAGTGCAATATCCTTGACGCGTCGCTTTTAGCGGTACAAGTTGACACTTTGTCACACTCAAAACGAATGGTCCAGCTTCCTATGAGAGTTTATTTTTGTTCTGGAAAATATATGCTAGGGTAGATGCAGGACCCTCTATTTGACCGAAATTTTCACTTTGAATTGGAATCCTTTGTGGTTAAATCTTCGACGGGACGTAAAGATGACATAAAATACGAAGTGATGACGAAAGATAGTTATAAATATGACAGAATTTTTATTACGGGAAGAGTTTATATTTTTGCGAACGAGGTTGCTCAATATCCATCATTTTCCTCAGCTAGTTTCCGTGGTACCTAAGTGAGCTTTTTGAGATTTTGCAAAACGCAAGAACAGCGGAACTTTTAAATATAATTTTTGAAATAAAAGTTATGACAGGAATATTTAAGGCAAAAAGTATACATATGAAATTTGGATTCTATCGTCGGATTCTTGATATTTCTGGGCAGTGGCTGTTAAAAAATGAAACTATACAACTGTTAATGTTTCCTTTGTCTAGTTTTCAACCTAAAGGATAATATTCGGGCCGTTTTAAAGTTAACAGGTAAATCCATCAATAGGATTTAATTAAGAATCTGGTTAAGTTTTATTCTTTACAAAAAAGTTCTTTTATCCCTGCATAATCAGAACTTTTCAGATTGTCTTCGGGGAAGCGATACACTGTTGCGAGTTCTTCTTCCAAAAAAAAATTTTTGCGTACATTTGTCCGATTATGGGAAAGAGAAAAATACTTCCACTGGAACATCTGGACTCCCGTGGAATACAATTCATGGAAAGAAAAGGATTGCATGAGAAAAGTTGAGTAATGCGATCAGAACCTCTCCTACTTACCTTGATACCCTTTTAGCTTTATAGCTTTTAGCCAACAGGTCAGAATCCGCCACGCCTTTCTTCGGTTATATTGACAAAATAATTTGAAAAGTGTTGCAAAATTGACACAGTGACATTTCCAAGGAGATTCTTATGATTGCCATTAGTTCCATTAATGCTGTGTTTACAGTTAAGCGTTTATGGCGGTAAATATATTAATTCCCAACAGATGACGATTGTTGAGGGATAGAAATGTCTTGCTTTAACTTGAGAGTCACGTTTGTCCAACGTTTAAAATTAGCCACTTGTTTGGTTTTATCAACACCCTTCCGTTCGTTTATAAACGATTCTGAAAGTTTTCACACCCCCAACAATGAAGAAAAAGCTATGCGGCGTCAAGGTTCAAAACCTCTCAATCGGAAGCGATCATGAGCCAATATATATAGACATCTGCTTTATTTAGTCACAACTTTTCTTTTTTCAAAGTGTATGTTTTTATTTCTTTCCCAGAAATCTATTAAGGCTACCGTATACCTTCAAGGGTGTCTCGCATCCCCATATCAAATTAAAGCTTGCAGAGCTGGCTATCAAACTATATCAAGAATTTTGAAATTAAAGGCATTGTCGCATTTTTCACGACCTGTATATGCGAACGTCCGAATCGCCTTTTCAAAGCTACAAGTCAAAGCAAATCTTTTTTTTCGCTATTTTATTTTGTTCCTTCGTTTCCATACCCAAAGCGCTAAAAAATGTGTCTGCGTTTTGAAAACTCAGTTACAGTGAAACGTTATAGAACGTTTTCGAAATAGTATTTTAGAAAAACGTGAAGTGTTCGTACAGAAAATTCTCTCAGAGAAAAAAAAAATGTCTTGTAATAAAAGAAATTCGCAGGCACCTTTTTGCTGTTTATATGTTAATGTAGCCCCTGCCAAATTTTGGGGGCAATCAGACAAATTCCGTTTGGGTTTTAGCTCTTTAAAGTGTCCACTTCAACT
>NC_090881.1:10566221-10588721 GCF_036669935.1 Montipora foliosa
AAGAAGGCCGAACGGCCGAAACGTCGTATTAAACTTCGTCCAGAACAGGCAAGAGTTTGTCTCTTCGTCACTTTTCCTTACGTACACTTAACTACAAATTCGCGTCGAGACATTGTATCCTGTGGATCCTCTTACTGGGAGTTCATTGTTAGGTCAACCAACCGTACAACCGTACATATATATATGTACATCTTTGCCTTATATATATATATATATATATATATATATATATATATATATATATATATATATATATATATATATATATAACTAACTGCAGACAGTACTGTTTCGGCCTTCTGGGCCTCATCAGTGCAGTGCTGATGTCTGAGATGGAGGTTAAGCTTATAAAGCCACCCCAAATGTCCCACACATGTGGTACATCAGGCAACTGCCAAAAAAAAAGGATACAAAAGGTAATATACAAAATTTGAAAATACAGAACAATGCCTACGGGCGTGACGTGCAGAAATGTGATTGGTTAAGCTAAGCGAGTACGTTCTTTAACAGGAATTTCTTAGAATGTCTACAATTGGATATCAGTTCGCTTCTGTCGTTCAGCGTTGACATATCTGGTTTATAGATAATAAAATACTTTTCCCATAAACACAAATTACATCTCCGGCTTGCTTATATTAGAATACGATCGGGCCTGTTTTACCTTCCGCCATTTGATGTTGTACGGGATACTCTTGTCTTTTAGACTCCAAGCTTATACCGCTCGTTCTTAAAGGAGCAGACATGGTTTATGTATTTTGTATTAAAGGTAAAGACCGATGTATGTCTCTCTTGAGGTTGGTGTCGTGACTTCGTCTTGGTAGATCATGTTTTGGTCGTTGCATTTTCCCTCCATGGGGCTCATGCTTGAGTTGCGGCAGTTACAGTTGCTATCATTGGTATGATTGGTAGGATTAGATTTGTTGATTTGAGCTTTGTTCTGGTTGGATATAATGGTTTTGATATTTGTCATACAGCTATAGCTTAATTTAAGCGTGTCCCTGTTGGAAATTATGTGAAGTGAGTGTGATTTAGGGAAATGTTGATCAATGAGAGATAGGAAGCACTTTCCTACATTTGTTTTGACGTTTTGAAGTACCAAAGGAGGTTTTTTTTTGTTTCGGTTCTTCCGTGAGTGCTGTATCTCATTGCGTGGCTCATTGTAAGACAGATTGTAATTGTAACCGCTTTTATTGAGGCGTTCTTGGTACACGGTTTTGGCGTTGTCAAAGCATTGTCGGTCTGATGATATTTCTGAAAGCCGTTTGTTGATGGAATCTTGGATGTTTTTCAGGATAGATGGTGGGTGATTGGGTTTCTTGTGCACGTACAATGGGACGTTGCCTTCCTTTCTGTATGGATAGTGTTTGCCGCTCTGTAGGTCAAGCGTGTGGCCTCGTAAATAGTTTTAAGGATTGTCCTTAATTGGCCTCGGGCTCAAGCAATTACTTATACAAATCGCACGTCATTATTATTATTATTTTTATAAATTCAAATCACAACTATATCTCATCACTTCCCAACTGATGATGATCGTAACGGTTGCTAATTTTTTTTTTTTTAATAAGTCACTTTTCGGCTTTTATCATCACTTTTCCGATCGATAATAAATCACTCCTATATTGTTTATATCTCCAGAAACGAGAAAAAAGACGTAAGAGGCGTCAAGATATTTAAAACCTCTCAATGGCAAGCGATCATGAGCCAATAGACACCTGATTTATGTAGTCAAGGTTTTTTTTTCTTTATTTCCCTCACTCCAGCAAGATTTTACGCATTTTAAAGAAAATTTGTCCAAAGGAATCTGCTTAACTTAAATATAAATAAGTCCTGAAAATATACTTGTTTGACACCATCATTGCAATTGTATTAAATACTCAATGAATTTTTTTTTTATCTTCCATGTTATTTGATCTACATTACCGCTTATTATAATCGCTATGAAAGACGCGGAAAATGTAAAAGAGACTTTAGGAAGAAAAAGAACAAAATTATCTAGAATCCGCATATCGTATAGGTCTTGAAAAGGCTATCCTTAGCCACCGCAGTTATTACTTTGCGCTGTACAGACCTCCCAGCCAGTAATTTAGCAGACAGTACCTTAATGCCTTTGCTTTCATCGTTTTTCATCGTAATTAAAGTAATCTCACGCAGAGCAAAATTAATTTCAGAGGCCCTGGAAATAATCACTTCCAGGCATCATATGTTTCGAACGTTCCGGCCAATAAGCGAGACTCCTTATGGACAAAACTTCAGTGAATATACCTTTAAAATGAGACTAGCTGCGACATTTTTATCTTAATAACAGTTTAATATCGGCCTGCAGAGCCGTTATTTGCAAAAGCACTCCGGCTATGTGACAGCTAACTGGTTTATCAAGTGTGACAACATGATATTTCTGACAGTTGTAGCCTGCGAAATTGGCTGCAATATTTATTTTGCCGGCACGGATCAGAGGACTGGGTCCGGTTGTCTGGTGGGGATTATGGGTAATTTGTTGTACGAGTAGTGAAACGTTAGGGATTTGAATCAGTCTAAGTTCACTTTCTTCGCCTTCTTTTTTGTTATCTTTAATTTTGCCCTTAGGCTGCATAGGGTAGTGGCACTTGCATAGGGTTTGAAGAATACGTTTCCTCATTCCCTCAGGGTTTTGGGTTTTCGTATCCTACAAGTGCCCAGTGTACCTTTCCTGTAATAACTTTTTAATAGGTCAGTACCATCAAATATGTTAACATATTGTTATGCGGGAGCGGAGTTTCTATGCATAAGGCTAACAAAATAATTCGGCTTGTGGCGCTTGCTGTCCTACATGCCTAGGTATTTACACAGTTGTATTGTGATTGTGTTAGTTGAGTTGCGTCTGATTGGGTAGTCGAGCCAAAAAATTTGATAGCGCTTACAATTAACTTAAATTTGAGACTTTTTTTCTTAAAGTGAAAGGAATCAGAGGTGGAACAACTTTCGTTTGTCAGGGAAGACAAACGGCTCAATTCGCCTTCATTAGAATTTTCATCCACTGCTGCCGGCAGCATAAGTTTCTTGTTATAAGTTATGGCTGAAGTGATTTGCCTGATAATCGTGGTTCTAACGCAATGCTAAAAATAGGCCTGTTCCAAACGTCGTGCTTCTGCCGTGCCGAACTCAAATTAATTTGGCTTGGCTACTGCCGTGCCGAACTCAAATGAACTTGGCTTGGCAGTGGCACGACGGCGGCACGGCAGCGGTTTCAAACGTCGAACCTAATACAGTACAGTCGAGCCTAATTCAGGACAAAACAAACCATCCATCCAGCGTAATAGTATGCAAATAATGCAAAATACATTAAATTCATTTGTGAATTGAGTTCGGCGTGCGCCGTTTGAAACCAAGCCGTGCTACTGCCGTGCGGCATGGCAAGTCCTGCCCTGCTAAGTAGTCGTGCCGAACTTAAGTCAGGCGTGCGGCGCTTAATGGTTTCAAACGGCGTGCTACTGCCGTGCTTAAATCCAAATGACAATTTCATTTGAGTTCGGCACGGCAGTAGCACGACGCCTTTTGGAACAGACCAGTTTATACTCATTGCATTGTTTTTATTCTTAACGCTACACTTTGAGCGGGCCAAAATTGACACAGCTTTGACATAGACAAAATAAATGCTTCAGCTTCCTATGCGGGTCTAATTTCGTTCAGGAAAATATTAATTATGCTTGGGTAGACAGCATTTAAGCCTTTTGTCTTAAAGTTAAAGGAAGCAGAGGTGGCGCAACTTTATAGCCACAATTTAGTTCAGGGAAGACAAATGGCACAATTCATCTTTAGTTTTCACCAACTGCTCTATAAGTTTCCCCTGAGCTATGGCTGAAGTAGTTTGCGTGATAGCCGTGGTTCCAACGCAACGCTAATTAAAAATGCTTAGTGCAATTATTATCCTCGCCTCCTTCGCAGCCGTTTTTAGGCTCGTCCCTCCCCACAAACGCCTGCTGAACCGAGCCATACATTCCTTTCCCGGATTTAGCCAATCACATTTTACTTACTAAATTCCGTTAGGTTGACCTTGACCGCGTGAGCCTTTTTCTGCGAAGAAGATCAAAACATGTTGACGGAGACGAGTAACCTGGACAGAGCTTTTAGCTCAGTGTGCTCAAGTTTTGTAAATTCTCGGTTGGATCTTTTTCAGATAAAGCGATTTAATAATTTGTCAAGAAAGAAGGGGATTTGTTCGTCAACTTACTGACGGGATATAGTGAATCTCTTGTTTACCAAGCTTTACCTCTCGCGTGTGCTCGACAACTAATTTTCGTTGAGGCACGTTGTTGTCGTTGTGTCACTTCTTGTGAATAAACTTGAATATGACGAAGGATCAAGAAGAAACTGTTTTTATCCCCGCAAACTTCCCTCCTAATTGAAAATATAAAGTTAATTCAAATGAGTAGAACTGAAATTTTTAAGTAGTAACATTTTCTACATAAACTCGCTAAAATTTGAATCTGAATTGAGATTTGAATTAATATTTGGTCTAAGATCATTCACACCAAGTTAATTTTAAAATACGGAGTGATTTCAAGTTACATTAAAAATAAGATAAAAGAAATCACACCACAAATTATAACCAACGCTTCAGAAAATGTGGGATGATTTAATACGCAATTGTTTTCTTCTGTTTGTTTGACTTTTTCGACTTCGTCCGCATCTCGTTCCTCCAAATCGCTCAAACTAACAGCAGATATTCCAAGGGCTAGTAAAGACTAATTACTTAGCCTCTTAAGCCGCTGGAGTTTTTTGTAGCATTTGTAGTTTCAGATCAACAATTGAGACCCACGGCTCTGAAAATTCGTTGTATTCTCGCTGATTGCCGATTCGATCTGCTGAGGAAGATCAATTCCATTTTTGCCACAAATTTTAACCCTTTCAGTGAATTGGTATAATAAAATGCACTTAAATTCACAACAAATATATTTTTTCGGTGTCTGTTCTATCGTAACTCGCAATAATCCAAACTACAATATTGTATGTTTCAACGTCGGAGCTAAACATCTCCAAACAGACTTCGAGGGAAATTTTAAAATGTTAAAACGATTATTTTCTTGATCGTGATTGGTTAGATTGTATTATAGGCAAAACAATGGGAAAGGAATGTATGGATTGGTTGAGCAGGCGTTTGTGGGGAGGGACGAGCCTAAAAACGGTTGCGAAGGAGGCTATTATTATCCTTGACACGTCGCTTTTAGCTGGCCAAGATTGACACTTTGACACACTCAAAACGAATGATCGAGCTTCCTATGATAGTTTATTTTTGTTCTGGAAAATATATGCTACGGTAGATTCGACCGAAATTTGACTTTGAATTTGAATCCTTTGCGGTTGATATCTTCGACGGGACGTAAAGTTGACATAAAATACGAAGTGATGACGAAAGATGGTTATAAGTATGACAGAATTTTTTTGTACGGGAGAAGTTTATATTCTTGTGAACGAGGTTGCTGAAGATCCATCATCTTCCCCAGTTTCTGTGGTACATAAGCGACCTTTTTGAGATTTTTCAAAACGCAACAGAAGTGGAACTTTTGAATATAATTTTTGAAATAAAAATTATGACAGGAAAATTTAAGGTAAAAAACAAATATATATATATATATGAAAATGGATTCTGTCGATGGATTCTTGATGTTTCTGGGTATTGGCTCTTAAAAAATGAAAATATTTAAAAAAAAATTATCTTTATACAACTGTTAATGTTTCCTTTGTCTAATTTTCAACCTAACGAATAATATCCGGGCTGTTTTAAGGTTAACAGGTAAATTCATTAATACGATCTTAATTAAGAATCTGGTTAAATTTTATTCTTTACAAAAAAGTTCTTTTAATTTATCCCTGCATAATCAGAACTTGTCAGATTGTCTTCGGGGAAGCGATACACCGTTGCGAGTTCTTCTTCCAAAAAGAAAGTTTTGCGTACATTTGTGTCATTATGGGAAAAAGAAAAATACTACCACTGGAACATCTGGACTCCCGTGGAAAACAAATCATGGAAAGAAAAGGATTTCATGACAAAAGTTGAGTAATGCGATCTGAACCCCTCTTACTCACCTTGATCCCCTTTTAGCTTGTGGTCCAACAGGGAGATGTGCATCAGCAGTAAAGAAACTTCTCTGAATCCGCCACGCCTTTCTTCGGTTATATTGAGAAAATAAATTGAAAATTCTTGCAAAATTGACACATTTCCAAGGAAATTCTTATGTTTTCCATTAGTTCGATTAATGCTGTGTTTCAGTACAGTTAAGCTTTTATAGCGGTAAATATTGAACTGAGGTCAAGTTACCACATCTTGCCAGTACATTAAATTGAACACCCCGAAGGGATTTTGCTTCAGTCAGGAAAACCTATTTTTGTCTTTAAACAAAAACCCGTCTACCGTGCAATGGTGGGTCAGTTGGTTGAGCATCGGGCCGTGTCATGCGGGAGGTTGTGAGTTCGACCCATGTTTCGAACAGAACGAAAATAAGTTTAAGATTCCGATCTGTGAGTTATTAAGGCGCAGTTGCACTCGGCACATTTCTTGCAGCTTGTCCGAGATTTTGTTGCAACAACAGTTCTCACGTTCCGAAATGAGTTGCTTGATGGGTGTTGCAGTACACCACGTTTCATTCAACTTTTAAGTTACACGAAACGTGGAGGCTGTCCACGTAAGAAAAGGTAACGCAAATTGTCAACTATTTTCAGTGATTGTCAACTACCCTATCCCATGTACAAATATCGCATTTACTTTGATCAAGTCCATGCTTTTCATTTTTTTTAGAGGACTGTTTCCGAGGTGACCTCTAAACTCCACAATTTGCCGTCTGTAACACCTTCGATCTAGCTGTAAATATCGGACACCAGCAATACTCCGCTTTCTATTACGGAAAGCTGATTATTTTATATATTTAAGAGTAACTCTTCTTTAATACATCACAGGTTCAATGATTGAGTTCTACAAAATAATTACTGAGTTATGAATGTTCCAAAATTCCTTAGATCTAGAGCTAAGACTACTACAGCTGAAAAGTACTTATACAACGCTAACACATCATAGAATAAAACTTTTGGGCACTCGCTTGCGTTCGCCGTAAAAGGATTGGTTAGTTTCACAATTATTCGGCGCCATTTTGACATAAAAGGAACCGCCGTTCCAACTATTTTTTGATCGCAAGTTTGAGAAACATCCTTCTCTTGAGAAAATATTTATGTAGATAAGTCATTTACCTCATCCTAAATGCCGTTCAACCTTCAAGATCTTGCATGTACGAAAATTGGCCTGTTTGTGAAGAATAAACAAGAGAAGACAAGTGAGACTCGTCGTCAACATATTCACTTATGCAAATTAGCAACCAAACTAGTGTGGTCTGTTCCTCACCAATACACTTGGGTACAGAATAATGTTTATGATCAGCATTATGTTCTGAGCTAGTGTGCAGTAGGTTATCGCATTGAGCGCAGTGAATCCTTTTTCATGACAACGTAGTGCCGTGTTCTTGGTACGGGCCGGTCGCGCAACAGTCAACAGGGGCAAAGAGGAAAAAAAATATGTTATTTGCATTAATGCCATCGTAAATTTCCATGAAATACTACCTCTTGGCTTGCAGCTTTCGTACTTAATATGAACGTTTACGGCATGTCGGCAAGCGAGTTATTTGAGAAAACAGGGCGCGGTCTGGATTAGATGACCCATGGAAAAGACGTGTGAGGCCATGGCTTCCCTGATAAACCCTAAAGAAAGTTAGATGGTGAGTTCGACGAGATTGAAAGGGTTCAATCAGTACGCAACAAATGGCTTTACAACTATTAGTCATTCATCAAAAAATGAAAAATACAAAACAGACACACACACACACACACGCACAAAAACAGTTCAGTTTACATTGGTTTTGCCTCCTTATTTCCAGACGATGTAACTTGTTGAGATTTGAATGGACCAGTAGTGCTCTAATTAAAGCATTTGCATTCTTGAACAAATGACATCAATAGATCTATCAGGTCCTTTTTTCTGTCTCTTGATTTAAATGGTACTTCATAATGGCGCAAGATAACCTTGAGCACTGTCACGTTAAATTGATGCAGCTTATTTTTCTTTGCACACCCGCAGAAGTTGAAGGTGTCGTATGAAAGGGGATACTGCGGCCTCAGTTCCTCTGAGATGTGCTCCATCAGCCGCTGTTCCTCTTCTTCTTCGTCTAGAAAGAGTTCCTTTGAACTTTGCTCACCTTCAGGTGAGGTTGCTTGTTGTCTTCTTCTGTTTGCAGACAGGCGTGAAAAACTTTTCTCCACTTTTTCTCGCTCAAATAACCTTCTGTTCTGCTCATTTCTTTCCTTCCGCATATCATTGGAAATTTTTTTTTTTTTTTTTTTTTTTTTTTTTTAATTTTCCTTTATTTGCAACAATACAAGAGAATACAATGCTTACGAACAGTACACTGACTACTTACAGCACTAGCTCTATTTACATGATATTACTCTAATTTTAACAGTGTTTGAATTACGACTAACAAATCTACACGACTAACAAATACAGTGAAGACAGTACTACTAACACATGCAGTGACGACAAAGGGCAAAGAAAAAAAAAGAAGAAAAATAGATAATTATCATTACAGCTTGAAGTTGCACTATGGAGGCATCAAAAACAGGGTAAAGGCGTGTGGCTCACTACAGGTAATGTAAGATATGCACCTGACCGGAGATTTGAAAGAAACTAATGGGTAGGAGATAAATACAGATAGGTGAAGAAATATACTAATATTAATTAGATCCTCATATATCCTGCAAGAGGTTTCCATTTCTTTGTGTCTCCACTTTTTATTTCTATTTCATATCGTGATTTTAAAGTGCGTATGAAATGTGTAAGATTTGGATGGCCTTCTTTTGTCTTAGCGAGCCATATGTGATATCGTGCTAAGAGAAAGCAATAATTTATAAGAAGTGCGAATTGAGAGATATCTGGCCTCAGACCCAAAGCAGTAGTATTTGTCAAAGCATAATCCCTAGGAAGTACATTTAGGTTTATCACCCATTCAGTAAGTTTATTCCAAAAGTGAGATGTGTGGCTGCACGTCCAAAAAAGATGAATAAGTGACTCAGAGGAGGTGTGACAAAAGCTGCAGTTTTCATCGCCCTTTAGACCTATTCTAAATAAGAAGTTATTGGTTGATACGCGTCTATGTAAGAATTTAAACTGGAACTCTATTAGCTTAGTGCTCTTTGTGCATTGTTTAGCTAAAATATAAGCAGCAGTCCAATTTATGTTGTCATTTGTTGGTAGGTCACAATCCTGTAGCCATTTTTTTTGACTTGACTCGGGGGTTAAGCTCTTGATACTGATCAATTTTTTATATATTATCATTGGAAACTTGCTGAGGGTCAGCTTTTAGCCCTGACTGTTCTCCGAGGTCAGACTTTGCCGTCAGGTAGTTTTTAACTTTCTCGGGGAATATAGTTGATCTCGCTCGTTGCTTGGTTAGGCCCAGCCCATAATAACACAGCTCGTGGTGGCGTGACGGTTCGCGATCCCCTGGGTCTCGCGAGATAGCGAGGAGAAAATAAGAGAAAACTAAGGGTAAAATAACGTATTTCACACCCCTTCCCACAAACCCGAAACACAGCATAAATTTTTAGTAAACGCGTACGACTTTAATTAAAGATAAAAGTTAACTACAAGTAAAACAGTTACGACAGTTACTATCTCTAAATGAACTAATCTTACTTAGATTTACTTAATGCTAATATATACTTAAACGACAATACAAAATGAACTAAATACTTTACTTTAATATTTACAGACAATAAGTCCAGTTCTTCGTCAGCCTTCGTGCCTTCTCAAGGTTCTTGTAAGTCCAACCGGCTAATCCTACAACCATCCACTTCCACTTTCAGCAAACCAACGAACGTAGTCACGTCTTCTGTCAGTCCACAAGACTCTCACTTTCGTCGCCGAACTTTTCCTCCAAAAACTTCCACTATAAATATATTTGCCACCGCTGACAAAGGAGTTTTGTCTGGGAATTTCGCGGTCGGCTCCCACCAATGACTCTTGGCAGTGTTTCTCTTTTCCACTTTCTTTAAACTTTCACCTTTCCACTTTGACTTCTCTCCGGCTTTCCTTCTCCTAGCAGTCTTCTCGTCAACTGACCTTTTTCCACCCGCCTTTACAAAACGCTACTCACATTTATATCTTTACATAACAATGCACTCCACATTAACACTTATTGACAAACCTATTGTTAAAACACGACCCTAACGAACCAATAGTTACAAAAGCATCTCCACAATGGAGACTTAAAAGAACAAATAGACTGACAAACTATTCTCTAATGTACTAATTGCGTTAGACTACGATACGAAATTAACACTAAGTAATTAACACGAGCGGAATAAACTATGAACTAACGAAACAAAGAATTAAAGAAAAAGGAATTTTGTGACAGGTGGGCGCCGGTTCACTTTTACTCTGGTGGACAAGTTCGCAAGGTTCATCTTCAGTGATGTTGACTGTTTTGGTAAATCTCTCCACCCAATCTCTACGAATCGTATCGTAAAGCGTTTCTGACTGTCTTTCAGCCTCAACGCAGTGATCCCCTACATCTAAATTCGCTTCAAGTTCTGAAAACAGCTGAAAACTCTTCTCACACCAAGACTCCAAACATTCAAAAATTTCAATGTCCGAATTGTGCAAATCTTGATGACGATTGCTTTCATCTATATCCTCCGCCACAGAATCTCTGCTTTGGTATACACGTGAATTATGAAAAGGGAAAACTCTTCCTTAACTATGAGACAGGTGTCCCCTTGATCTTTTGTCACCAGCTGGTCGAGTGAGATTTCCTTGCCACGCCCAATTCTGTAGGACTTCCACACGTCGTCAATCTGGATGTTATGCAGTTTGCTGAAACCATCTATTTTGTTCACTTCTAGGGTTAACTTCGCTTTGTCAACCTCACAAACACACGCGGAGGTACCCTTCACTGGTCGTTCAGATTGTGCACTTCTCATGTCCCCCGCAGTCAGAATGTCGTGTCCTTCGTCGCATAAACGGCGGATGCATGTTTTCATAGGTCACAAGATCCGATCACAAACGTCTTTGCCATATTGCGGTTCAGAAAAATCAAAGCGACAAACGTCAACACCAACCTGTTCACCAACGCTCCTTGCTGCAGCGATTAGAGAACTATTATGGTAGCAACCAGCTTCATCTGATCTCAAATAAACTTGGGCGATGTGAGGCTTCTTGGCGTTAAGTTCTCCTAATGTGTTTTCTAGAATAGAACATACAGCGAACCAATCCTGTTGGCATGCATCAAACAGATTGGCATATTATTGCATCTCCAGCTTTCCACTGACGTCAAGATCGCCTGTGATTACCGTCGATATGTGCCAACTCAATCCTCTCTTACCGAACCAGTCGGACTGTTTTTCTCGATATCAAAGCTGAAGAAACTTCATCGCCCAATCCATTATTATCAGCGCACAAAAAGTTGGATTCACACTTATCATCTTCAATTGATCTTGCTTTGCCGCTTCTTGGTTAACAGAACGAACAACATTCGCCTTCCAGTGCAAGATATCTGCCTTTGCCAGCTTGAAGTCGTATAGCAGATCTTCTCGTTGTTCATTGCTGTAAGGAATCCACAGGGCACTTTGAATTCTATCTTCGACTTCATCGAATGCGTTTCGAAGGTCTTGGCAGTCACTGCAGCTTTCTGTGTGTTGAGAGGAGCATTTCTCTTGGAAGTCAGGATCTTGTTCGTCACTATGTGCGAACTTGCGACAATGATCAGGACAAAAGGCTTCTTCAGGATTGCAATGAACAATAAAATTGGTTTTCAAATAGCATTTCCCATTCCTTAGCCTTTCCTTCATTTCAGTGCACCATTGCCTGTCCATCCCTCTTTTCTCTAGATCATCGACTATCGATTCATTTTTATGGAAACCTGCAGAGGCATCGGCGGCCGTATTGTCGAGGCCTTGTGAAGACTTTCGCTGCGAAGCTTGTCCTACTTCCAGAATCTTGAAGAGGGTAGTGCGACTTAGAGGTTCAAATCTCTCCTCCTGACAGAACTGCATGTACTGACTAATCGTTGTAGAACGAGTTACTGTACGGACAACGTTTGGCATCTCCATTGTCTGGTCACTGTCTAGCTTAAGTAACTTAGTTCCGTAGGATACATCCTAATAAAGTACGGGCGATTAATAAACTCAACGAAATGATCAACTTTGCTCATATCAATGCGGACACGATGGTATTTCTTCTCCTCAAGAGCCAAGCCTGGACCCATCGCTCTTGCATGACACCGCGCCCTCTGTATCTGACGTGTAGACAGTTTTCCATATGGTGCGTGAAGTTTCTTCAGTGTGCTCACCGAATACTTGTACGCATATAGGCTGAGAATTTGAGTCTTGGTGATTTGGCTTTTAGCATTCTTGTAAGCGCTCATCAAGGCCTTGAGCACATCATTGGCTTCTGGTACGTCATCCATTTCTCCTAAGGTGGCCATGGCATTAAAAAGCACCTTCCCGTAGTTTGGGGCTATCACTTCGCACACATGCATGGAGTCTACTATGGCCTTTTCGATGAAGCACTGTCGCTGTTCTGAAGTACATTTTTCCCATGAGACAAGCTGAGATTTTAGAGGTTTTCTTTCCCAAGGAATATTTCTTGCAACCTCGTCCATTGCAGCGTTATAGGTGCTCCCTAATTCAGGTCTATGACTGGAGGTTACTTCAGGAATCAAGACAGGACTCCAACAATTAAAGACTGGAATGTGGGTTCGAGGCAGGCGTGGGGAACTGGCGAAATGGCGTTGTCTGCATTTCAGCAGCATTTGCTCGTATGGCTGTTCTTGCTTCAGCTTTAGCAACTCTGGAGGATCGAAATATTATCTATTTTACCGTGAGGTATAGGCGCGGTTTATAAAACATGTTAACTGTATTACTAAAGAGGGGCATTAAGGGACCGGTTTATGTAGAGGGGAGGTGAGAGACAAGGGGGTTCAAGGCTATTTTCCATTTGCAAAGACGGAGGAACTATGTTTGTTTAGGTCTGGGTTGAAGGGGGTCAGTATGTAAATTTTGCAAGAGGACTTCTTAGTGCCATATCGGAAAATGAAAATCATCTCAATTCATCAGTTAGGCAGGTCACATTAGAGATTTACTGCAGTTAAATAATTATTATAGTACATTTCCTTTAATTTAATCCTTTATATTTTCTTCAACATTCCAGAATGGCCTGCTTAACTATTTCTCTGCACGAAAAACTTCTCTTCAAATAATCAGGGTGCGGTTGTGGACGAACTAATTTGTTTTCAGTATTCCTTAAATGATAAGCACTTTGATTGTCACCATAAACAAACCTCGATTGCAGAAATTCTGGTGTCATATCATTCAATGTCTTATGCATCATGATAGAAAAAGGGTCCACGCAAACTGAGTGATCTTTGCCTTAACTGCTAGCACTCAGCATGCGACTTGGCACTAAATTAGCCGCTTCCGTGGTCTAGGACCTCGAACGCAATAATAACAAACCTCCCAGTATCCGCTTCTTCCTGGTTAGACAAGACTTTAGCAGAGCTCTGCCATCCAGTTGCCGCCAGTCGCTCAGCATGCTTCTTACGGCAAGTGGTGCATAGCTGTGTGTGAATAATAACAACAATGCCTACGATAAATAACAGGAAACTATTCCTGAATGGTGGTAGAAAGACTCAGAAAGGGACAAAATATGCGGAGGAGTTCACACTATGTTACGTGCAGCCCAGCACTTGTTTTATATTCTCCAATATTGTTTGCCATTCAGGCTAGTAAAAAACGAAAACAACGGAGAGTATATAGTTGGTATTGGTTGCTAGACAGTAAAAAGAAGTACATTTTAGTTTTAGGTATACACCAATGAAAAACAACAACAACAGCTGAAGCCTGAATAACACTGGTATTAGGGCTAAACGGGACTCGCCACAAGAATTAACCGAGGCCAAAGTGTACTTACGTGATCCGACAGCAGCATTTCTTTGAAAAATAAGCTTTATTTCGTCGGCCATTTGGAATGTAATGACGTGGCTGCCCTTCACACTTGCATTTTTTTCTGTGTGGTCAGGGTATTGGCAGGATCTCAGACCACGCCAAAATCGTCCCAGTAGATGTCTGTGCCTGGGCAGATGGTCGATCCCTTCAGTTGGGAGCTTGACAAGTGCTAGATTCTCGCTCTTGAAATGATCAGTTTAACCTCTGTAACGTCACTACACTTCGACAAGTGGCATCTAGCCAAATGGGCAGATATGTCTGCGTTGCGCTCTGATAGCAAAACATTCGCAAGTTCGTCCCTACTAGACCCACATGGCGTTTTCAATAGTTCGTGAAACGAACAATCTGAGTAGATGGAGGACATTTTTAAAGCGAACAACGAAGACTTGTCGATAAAATCTGTTTTGCTTTTGTTTGCAAATCTCCCCCGACAATCTTGTTTGATTTAATTTAATTAAGATAATTAAAGAGAGAATTTGTTTGCGATCATAATGTACTAGGGTAAAATTATGGCGTAAACGAGAAAAAAAAAAGCGATTTTCTTTTAAAATTAAACGTCTGTGGAGATTCTCTATTTATTCCCTTACCCTGTATTAATATACATCTCAAGATGTTTGTTTGCCAAGTAATTCCCTCAGAAACGGATAAAAATCGTTTAACAGAATAAGCACGGAAAACGGAACTGATAAATTTTTCTTTTCTTGGCAACCCTAAAAAACCTGGCCATACACGTATCAATGAATTTTGTCCTCTCAAAAATAGCATAAACGTAACGTAAGAACCGTGCGTGTCTGGTCTTCTCGAGACAGAGGTGAGAGATGATTTCATGCAGACTGGAACGCCTAAATTGCTCTGTTGTAAACATGCCGGTTCACAGCACCAGTGAAGTCGTCCCTCTGGCCTTTCTGTGGACGAATTCCAGGACCTACCGATACAATTTGAGCAAGTTTTGAAAGCTAAAAACTTCAATCTATGCTGTATTTTGCCGGTAGGACTGGGTGGCTCCACACTCATAAGAAAATCTATAAAATGAGAGGGGGGGGGGGGGGGGGGTATTCCCTTGTCATGGAACGACCGAATTACCCAGAATTCCTTTTGGGCGTGGAGGAGGCAAGCGGAGGAAAAAGTAGCGAGAAGAAGATTTCTAGGCGGATACTAAGGAGTAGCCAAGGTGCGTGCTGTTAACGTAGACTTTTTATCATAGGAAATTCGGCCTGGCCTTCAGTAATTTCTTGTCAAAGAAACGGTATAATGTAAATAAGAGAGTAATGAGATTTATATTTGCGATTACCTGTCCTCTTACGTACCACTTAAGTCAAACTCTACCTCTCTATGCAATAAGCGCATTCAAAATTTCCTCATATTATTGAAAGAAAAGGCTTGTCCTGCATATATGAAAAATACGTTTTCTCTCCCGTTCTCTTCTTACACATGATCTTTGTGGAAATTACATTCTGGCCCTCAATAAACCTAGAACAACCAGTTATGGTGTTAGTTCTTTTTCTTATGTATTAGCTAAGTACGTTGCGAAATGCGCTACCTGATTTTTCGCATACCACTGAGTTTACTGGTTTTAAACTGATCCAGGGCCGGATTTTGTACGGCGGCTTTTCGTTTTGATAATATATCTTTAAATATTATTTAACATTTAGTTATGTATCTGTATATATTATGTATGTTAGCTGTAATGTCTCGAAGATATTATTCTGAAATTCGAGATAAACTAAAGTTTTATGCATGCATGTATGTTACCTTCGGCAGGGCGCATTCGTGCACTTTGTAATATGCGACTCCAGTGCTTACCATATGACAGATAAAATGACTTTTCTCTTGAATATATAAGCCATCGAAATCTTACATTAAATTGTAATGACAAGGGCGGTTTGGAGTTGTGAGTAGGCGTGGAATTTGTCTCATATGGTTTAGGGGCCGACATATCCCTCCCTCAATGCCGTATCGGGAGGTGAGGTCCGTAGCAGAAAGCAGCGAAGGGCCAACTGCGTCCAAAAGCGATCGCACGGGTCGAAATCCCGGGATGACTCGTTTGGTACGACGCTCCAGCGCCACGTCTGGAGGTACTGCATTTTTTTTCTCGTCTCGTCTTCAAACATTCCGTCAGCGCATGCGTGCGTAAATGTTCAGCCTCTTTGATACCTACAATACTAGACATATTTAGTTGGAACACTTAGCGAATGGTAAGAATCTTCGTGTTACAAGATCGTAGCTTATACCACATCCCCCATCCCCAAATTCAATGTTGTGTGAGAATTTTTCGGGCGACTACTAGTAGTTGTGGAAATCAACATTGAAGGAAGGGGGAAACGGGTGTGGGTGTTCTAACAAATGTGACGAGTATTGTATGTCAATACCTACTTAACCTAAAAATTTTAATAATACAGCTTTCTAGTCCAGTTAACAAATGATTTTACTTCCTTAAATCTCTTCCATTTTTTTTTAACAAGTCCATTTAATTTAATTTGAAATAAATATGTTTTTCTGTCTTATATTTGTTGATGAAAACTTTCCTTAAGTGGCTTTAAGGGAGGTTTGAATCCTTTACAACTCCACAAGTATGATTTTCCACGAATTCATATATAATTAATTAGATCCAACTTCTCCTTTAATAGCCCTAGTTTTATATCACAATAAGCGACCGAGAGACCTCCGAAACTCTTTAGTATATTTAGATTGTTGTCATTAACTTCATTTCAAAAAGCGTTCGAAAAAGAACAAGCAATCATTATATGGGATATAGTTTCTGTCGCGCCTAATGACAAAAAGAGCAGTTCCAATTGGAAATGTATCCTATCTTACATAGCAGGTCATTCGTGCACAGGATAGAATTTAACACTTTTTACTGATAGGAGCGTGTTACATTACAACACTAGCTACTACCAACGGATCGTACTGGGAAGCTGGTTTACTAACCTACAACAGAGACCAATAAACCGATGCCTACATCTTCCCGCACCCTAAAATCGACTCATCGACGACATCAACAACAGAGAAAGATCACTCTAATTCACTCCATCACAGTACTGCCCAACGTATTCTACGATACAAGTACAGACCTTACACCCATTGACGGATCACAATGCACCAATCATTGTTTAGTCTTCGACTAAGTTGACATCTACGACCGGAGTTCTCAAAGTATCCACGGACGTTGCACAAATCACTTGACTCTGAAGAAGACTTCCGCTCAGGTTGTCGAAACGTCAGTCCATGTCATCTAAAACAGTCCTACCTTACTTCAATCCAAAATTGGGTAAGTTTATCCGCAATCTGAAAGGAACAGATTTCTTGAGAACAGTCCATACTAGGAAATTTGATTTTGTTAAACCCGCACGTCTGACATCTTAAAAGACTCGATGTTGGACAGCAGATCACTTGTATATTTTACATGCTTATCGAAATATTATTAACTACTTAATAACCGAGAATGAGGTCGTTACGGGGAAATCTCAAACTGAGGCCTTGATGCGCGCGCTTCACTGTTCATTCATCGTTTCAAATCGCAAAAATCAAGTGAACTGACGCGTCGTTCGATCTAAAATAATCTTTATTTTCGTCACAATTTATTATAGCCGCGAAAAGGTCGTGTAGAAGGTTAGGGCCACGTCACAACAAGGAAAATTTTGTCAACATCTCTGAGAATCAAAGGCCAAAGTCAATACGTAAAGAAAAATGTCAACGGCCTCGTGGAAAATGTAAAATGTCATCAGCCGGTAGGTTCAAAATTTCTTTATCGCCCATGCTTATTAATGACAAATAGCGATGAAATGTTTTCATGTCGCTGACTGTTTTTTTTGTTGTGTTTTCACTTTTTTGCTCCTTTACAAAAGTTTCAACCTCTTCTTGGCTGTTTCCTTCGTTTTCTCTGTCGCCAACTCGTTCATTATTTGTTTCTGTCAAATCACCGTTGTCCAGAATTCGTACTCGTCCGGGTAATAAAATTCACTCTCAGAGTGTTCCCCCTCGTTACTCATTCTCACCCGCTACAATTTTCAGACAAAAATTAGTTTTTTAATTACCTTTGGCTTTGTTTTTGCAAGCCCGTAATCGGCCCGTGGGCATTACGAGAGAAAAATGCCCTACAATTCAGTCACAATTAGCCAATCAGAGCGCGCGTTATATCGGCCACAAACAAAAGCCATATAGTAAATACCTCTTACTAACCGAGTTCGAGGTCCGTACGGGAAAAAACGAGGATCCGTAACTTACAGTACGGACCGAGAAAATGAGGTTAGTAAGATATTTATTATATCTCTGAGGTTAACCGGCGCGCGGGCAAGGAAACTAGTCAAAGTGAAGCGGAAGGTTTAACTGCCACAAAGAATGCCGTGGCAAAATCCCAAAAAGTAAATCTTCTTGGCTGTTAAGTTTGAAATAGTTGCTTACAAGATTCAAACAGTTTTCAGTACAAGTTTATGCAACAGAAATGACATGAAAAACTCGCTAGATGATGTTTTGTCGAAATTTTAAATTTAGCGGGCTGTACAGCGGGCCGTACTGTAGAATACGGTCCGCTAATTTAGCCAATTACAGCGCGCATACTATCTGAGAGATATAATAAGTTTATATAATACACTTCTACCGTCAATTTTTATCTTAGTCTTTGTTATTCCACATCGTATTTATACACGTTGTCGGGATCTTCAAGTTCTCTTACATTTGACCACCATACTACTAATTTTCGATAAAAGGCTTTTGAAACGCATACTTGATTTGGCTCATAATTATATGGAAATAGAAAAAGACCCCCTTGGCTCTTGACTTTTCCGTGGCATGAAAAAAAAAAAAAAAAGAAATACAAAGCTGGAATATACCAGTTCAAGAAGACGAACTGCTTTGATAATGTTTACCTTTCCACGAATTGGCAATTATTAAGTTCTCATTTTTTTTAACCTTTGGTTAAAGTTTTTTTTGTCAACTACAAGCTGTACATCACAACAATTCCTAAAAAAAAATGACGAATGTTTTCCAATTAACCGCAAGTGGTTGATCTTCACAGTTCTGAAGGGACCCAACCCACATTGCTTCCGTATTCGTGACATTAATTTTTATCCCAGAAGCTTTCTCAAAACGTTCAAGTAATTTAATCAAAGCTCTATCCGAATCCAAGTCTGATAAGACAGCAGTTGGGACATCAGCAAACTGCAGCAGTTTATTTTATAAACCCAGCCCTTTATTGTTATTCCTTTAACACTCTCTTGGTTTCCGATAGCTATTGTCCGTGTTTCAACTGCAGTCACAATCAGATATGGAGAGAGGGGATCGCCCTGCCTAACTAATGGGAGCAAAAACTTCGCAGCTTTGAATATCCTTTTAGAAAATATTTACCCATCGTATAAAATCAAGCCCAAAAGCAAGTCTGTTCAAGCACTTTTCAAGAAATTTCCATTGCAGACTATCAAAAGCTCTCTCAAAATCGATAAATAATAAAAGACCTGGTAACTTCCCTATCTTTTGTACACTCCATTATATCGAGAATTGAGCGTATATTTTTCACTTATATTTCTGCCAGTAAGATACTCTGACTGATTATTACGAATTAAATTAGGCAAAACGCGTTTCATTCTCTGTGCAGTAACTTTTGAGGCAATCTTTGCGTCGACATTCAAAAGGCGGTCTTAGTCTTTCTTCTCAATAAGTGTAACGACAGCCTGTTTTGTGACGGGCTCATTATTCCTTTTTCAAAAGACACATTGCAGCATTCAACTAAATGTTCTCCCAAGAGAGGGGGTCCCAAGAGGTTCCAGAAAGTCTTGCAAGATTCTATGGGTAAACCATCATTTCAGGGAACCTTATTTATATTGCAAGGAGTTCAGAACCTTAGTACACTCTTCAATACTTATTAAGCATTCAAGGCAATTTCTAGATTCATTTAAAAGTGTTGGTATAGGTAAATCCTTAAGGCAGAAAGAACGTCCAGTTATAAAGGCTTTCATAGAAATTTCTCTTAATAGCTTCTAAGATTTGAAAGGCTTTCATTGAAATTTCTCTTAGCTTCTAAGATTTTAAAGGGGTCTGATGTAATGACTCGACTTAGGCGTAGCCTTTGAATGTATTTTCTAATAAGATTGCGTTTTTCTAAGTTAAAGAAATATTTAGAGGTTTTTTTTGTTTTTTCCGTGTTCATGCTACCTAGCTCGCGATCTAATGATTAGATATGTACTCTCAACCTCTTTTTCATACAGCTGTTCCATTTTTTCTTTCAAGACATTCAAAACTGATAAGGGTTATTTTGAAAAACCAATGAGGCTTCTTGACATTATTTGTTTAAACGCTGCTTTTCTGCTTTCGTTAGCTTACTTTTATTAATCGAACATTGTCTAGAATATTTCTTATATTATATATTTCACCCAGTCCCATACAGAGCGGTGATCGCTTAAATCTTGCTTCCCTTCTTGAAGCCAAGTCACGGGTAAGAGAGAATTTATTTCACCAGCGTATTGTTTGATCATTTAGAAGGCAACGATTTAATTTAATTTCAACACCTTTTAACTCTATTATTATTACGGAGTGGTCAGTTTTTATGGCAAAAATTATATCAACATAGCTAACGTTATCGGAAAAGGAATTGGAAATAAGCCAATAGTCAAGCCTACAAAAAAATCAAAGGTTCTAATTGACTCCAAGTAAAGCTGCGTCTCGTGGGATTCTTTACTCGCCAAATATCATGTAAAGTAAGCTCTGACTGTAAATGCTCAATTGTGTTAATTACAGATTGTCTAGGGATCTTATTTTACTTTCACCTGTCCTGTCAATAATCAGATTAAAAGGAAAGTTAAAGTCTCCCCTCACAATGATGTTTTGAATCTCATACAAACTATTGTTCACAATGGTTTGCAATAACGACCGATGAAAACTAACTAGTTCAGTGTCTTGATTCGGAGCAGATATGTTGACTAAAAGAGCAGGTTGTCCGCACAAAAGTACCTTCAGTATAATAAATATACCATTTATGTCAACAAAAGACTGTGCGACTGCGCAATAAAAATTGTTCCCAATTAGAATCACCACCCCTCTGGCATTGTTTGCTCCATGAGAGCAGAACAATGCAGCACCCAATTCTCTTTTCCATGAGACTGCATTCCTTTGAACGGAATGTGTTTCCTGTGGTCACATATGGTCACTCTTTTACGGTAGATGCCAATGCCTCTCGTATTTCAAAAAAAGTGGTTTACCTTTTCCCATTTGCGGTCAGATAAATAATGGAGAAAAAGTCTAGATTTAGGAGAAGGATGCTGATGTATGTGCAGCCAAATAACAACACCAGAAAATCACCAACAAAAATTAAATAAGTATTACTATAAGATGAAGGCTTTTAGGTGAATAAATTATATGATTTCTGCAAAATTAACGTTAAAAATATCGCATAAATAAAAAAATTCACTCAAAAAGAGTTCTTCTCAAAGCTTCGTGCTCGCGCAGCATTGCAAGAGCAGATCCAGCACACATGAAGAACATCGATGGCCCTCAGGGCTTGCCTTTGCTGTGCTACGCGTTGCAAAAGAAACACAACTCCGTATATATGAAACAGCTACTAACGACACACATCCTTGTCTAATACTGTCGAAACAGATACGACCCGTGAACGGGACGTGAAACAATGGTTTACGAGTCGCACGACTCGTACGGGTCGTGCTAAATGGAATATGCCATTATACGGGCCTTATCAGTTCGTGTATATTGGACAACCCTCCCTTAGATGTAAAATATTCTACAATTCTTACCCCATTAAGTTTTGTCCGCCTTTCCATCTGTCCTTTTTACAGCCTGAAGCAATCTTCTTTTAAAGGAGATAAATGCTACAATTAACGCATTAGATGTACAACCAGCCTTGGGCCGTACTCAAGACCTCGGGCACAGTTTTTTTCCTATACGGACATTACAGCCGGTGAACAACATATATCTATTGAACACGATGAGTTTAATATTTGGGGGAGACTACTGTCCTGACATGCAAAATATAAACTGGTGGTCTCCGTCCATGGCTCAAAAACGCCTTGTGCCTAATTGAAGCTCTCTATTAACTCGGCGCAATCTCGTCCCCAGAGTCTTCGTTCCCCTTGACCAGCGGGTCGGGTTACGAGAGACTCTGGGATAATCCGTTTCGAATGACAAGATTCTTGTCATGAACACCATTGCGCAGGAGTAGGCGTAACGCCAAAATGGCGAAGAGAGTGGAGGATTTGTTTCACGATGGCATGCAATTTTCTTTAGCAAAATTAGAATATCCCAACCTAGAACTGAAAAAGGAACAATATGATGTGTTGGAGCGATATGCCTGAACAAAAATCTGTGCTGAATATGTTACAAACGGGCTGTGTTGTCAAGTGTTGCCTGGGATTTTCGATTAGAATTTGGTAACGTGCATGAAAGTGTTAAGCAGATTGTGTCGCTGCTGAATGCACTGATCCGGGATTAGTTTAAAATGTTAAAAGCCTGTCTTTGTTTTGTATCGTGGAAGATAAA
>NC_090881.1:10593721-10608721 GCF_036669935.1 Montipora foliosa
GGGTCTTAAAACATGAGGTGTACTGCTGTTCGTGTTTTAAACGGTTCTTACATACATACATACATACATACATACATACATACATACATACATACATACATACATACATACATACATACATACATACATACACATCTTTATTTGGTTAAGCAGGTTAATAAAAGAGGAGCCAAAAGCTTAATTTATATTTTAGCAAAAATAACAAACATTGTATTCAAGTCTCGTTTTCTAAATCCTAAACTAATCTTGGGCCCAGATCTTTTTATATTCGTAAAATGCTTGTAAGTAATCTGTAACGCAAACTTTATTGATAACAGGAAATGATGGAAAGGTGTAATGCGCCCGTGAAAAGGATAGAATACAAGCTGCCTGGAAAGGGTTCTTTTTTTTAACGAAAGTTTCATTGGCAGCGGCTTGAAAATAAACCCATGCGGCATTACCCTTAACATGGTCATCCACGTCAGTGCGATATACATAGAAGCACACCGCAGGTACGTTAGACCAAAAAACGTCTTCAGGCGTGCATGGACGGTTTGTGATAGAGGAAGAACAATTCGCCAATGGACCCTGACAAAAGTAGCAATCCAAGCTGCAAACTTAAAAATAAAAGAAGAATTTGACAAGAGATTAGTTAAAATGAATGAGGTCGAAAAGAAATGTACTCGAGGCGTGCAGGCGAGGCTTATGCCAAGGATTCTTTGGGGCATCACATTTTGTTTGTCCCTAACCTCTTTTTTTTTTTGGGGGGGGGGGGGGGGGTACACAAAATGCAAGGTCTCTGTCATAGATTACCCTACCAATCCCAAATGACCTAGAAATGTCTAAGAAAATGCGTCGACTAAAATGAATTACTAAAGCAACGCCGCATGTACGTTATATTTGGCAGAACGACATAATTCTGTCAAGTGTTTTGCAACTAAATGGGAAAAGAGAAGGAAATTCATTTATTAAGTATTGCATTTCCATTATTTTAAAATATGTCTTCACTATTGATTCTTAGAGAGTCTATTGTTCTAAGACGGTAGGAATAATGAGTCTCTCTATCCCTCGGGTATCGCCTCGTTAAGAAATTAATCTAAGGGTGACATCTGTCATACTTTACTAGTCTCAATAGGATCAATTTGCAATCCACAAAGATAAAATCTCATAAATCTTCGGTGTGATTTTCAATGGTCAAAGCATCATTGTTCCTAGCATATCCGCTTCCAGGTCAAATTGTACGCAAATGGTCCGTGTTAACCCCCATTTAAGGCTATGTCAATTAAAAGTTGCACTACAAATCAACAGCCAAACAAGCAAACAAAAATTATATGAATTATCTATCCATTCTTTTTATCAGTTCATTGTGGTAAAAAATTCTGAAAATCCTTCCTTCCTTGGCACCTAAAATAAAGAAAAGACGAACAAATGAGGATTATAAAATGTGAAATATCAAAAGAAGTATTGTGAATTCAAATTAAAACTATTGAATTAAAATGAGTGGATTAAATGAAAGCAGCAGGACCGGTAATAATTGCGAAAGCGTACAACTTAGAGATGATTTTCAAACACTAAATGGGGAGATGCAACATGGTTAAAAGCTCTATTCCTGATTCCGACAAGCAACATCATCAGGAGGATACCATAACAGCTAGTTTCGGTCCCTTTTCCTCTCCTGATAAAGCACTGGTACAGTGTGGCCCTTCCACCACTTTCACTCTCCATTCATACTTAGACACAATGGCTTAAAATCCAAGACTTGTTGATCTTTAAGAATACAAAATACAATGAGTCCTCAATGGTGTAACATTACCAAGTAACAGCGACAAAGTAAAGACCCCAAGAAATGTCATATCCTCAATCGTTTAGCACAGACTGAAATATTAAAGTAAATAAGAAATGTGTATTTTTTTTCCCGTTTGCGCAATTTTTCTTTACGTTATGTGAAGCATCTGAGGCAATGTTATGGCAAGTTTCATAAGGGCAAAATTTTCTTGTCACTGTCGAGGCACATCGAAAACCAGTTGGGAACAGATTTAAAAAGAACTTGTTGGCTCGCATTTAAGAGCAAAACAAACAAACAAATCAACTTTTTCTTTATGTCCAAAAGAGTACAGAAAATTGTTATTTAATTCCAGTTGACAATAAAAATTCGAGTTTCATTCCTGAACAAAGGAAAAACCGATTAAACCAGTTTTTGAAAATAACAAACGATTTAGTGTACAACGAAAGAATTTGTCGAGTAACTTCTTCCACTAAGTATGAGCTATTACTTGTATTCTGTTTTTTCGTTGTCGTTCTCTTTCGCTCTCAATTCGTTTCTGTTCTACTCATACGCCCTCCATGCCTTATGTAACCTTATCAGAGCTTCTAAAGATATGCCAAAAATTGCAATACAGAGAAAAAAAGCAGCTGTAAGCAAAAATTTTCAGCTTTAACTTTATATCCCTCCGATGCTCGACTTGAATAACTGCGTAGCCGCCAATGTGGCCAACAGCTATCTTGATATGTCAAACTAAATTAAAACCAGCAAAAAATGCAGAAAGAAAACATTTTCCTAACCCTTTTCCACCTGAACACGAAAAGCGTTGACTGCGTAAGAACTATTGTCGATGTAGTATGGCTGTGTAGCCGCGTTGAGCCACAGAAAGCTCGCGAAAAATAAAGCCTCGCTTATGTTTAGGTGAGGTAAAATGGGTTATCTGGGGATAGTAAATCACGATTGAGATCACGCAAAAGGAAGACGCTTTCGGCTTTTTCCCGCATCGATGGGTTACCATGTTTTCTTAACTATGATGCTCCGCGCGAGCTCTGCTACTAATTGCAGATCTGTGTAAGAAATGTTTAACTCTACCTAAAAATCCCAGCTTTTTTCCTGTCTGTTTCGAAAATATTGTCGAACCTAACCTTAACCTTAATTTAAGTTTATTTGTTGTCATCCACAAATCAATATCTTTCAAGCATTCTAGGATGTTGGCCATAGTCCGAGCCAGACCAAAGTCATCATTGCACGAAGAGGAGATATATATATACAGCTGGGTATCGTCGTTGTACAGATGGAAAATCGCATTATGTCCGCGACGGGCGAGGTGTAAAGTAAGTGGAGAACTGGGCCCAGCACGGAGACTTACGGTACGCCGCAGGTTAGGTTGTGTGACTGAGATTTCTCAAGATCAATGGTATCGTACTGGGAGCGAGAGAAAAGGTAAGACTCAAACCTCTAAAGCACTTTTCCACGAATTTCAAATTGGGATGCAATCTGCAATAAGGAGTGGTCGTCAGTATCGAAGGCGGCTGATAAGTCAAGAAGCAGAAGCAGATGATTGTCGAGCGCCCTCAGTGCATCATTGCAACATGGAGGACGATCCTAGCCTGACGGGAGTGACGTCTTCGGGGAACTCGAATCATTGTTGCATGCGTTTATCCCATTAAGGAAAGAAAAAAACACCTTAACTAGATCATCTTGACTCTCACAGAAAAAGAATTTAAGGAAGGAAAAGGATTCCATGGAAAAAAAAAATGAGTGATGCGATTAAAACCCCTACTACTCGCCTTGATCGTCTTTTAGCTTGCGGTCCAATGCAACAGGTAGATATGCGGCTTCTATGTAGGCTTCCACGAAAATTTTATGTATTTCTTTTTTTCTGTCATATTGACAAAATCATTGGAAAATGGTTGAGGAATTGAATTTCCAAGGAGATTCTTATGATTTCCTTTAATTCAATTAAGCTGAACAGCCCGAAGGGATTTTGTTTCAATTGTAAAAACCATTTTTTCCCTAAATGTTATTCCGTCTTGATGAATTATGTGTCATCTATTTCGCGTCCACATTGCACCGGTGGCTCAGTTGGTTAAGCATCGGGCTGTCATGCAGGAATTCCGAACCCCGGCCGGATCAACACTCAGGATCTTGAAATAACTGAGGAGAAAGTGCTTATCCAGAGCAAGCGAAGTTACAAGAAAACCTTATTCCAGATTCTGACTGACAGCAATTGTAATTATTAAATTGAAATTTAACCAATTGAATGCGTGTCAAATTGATTATCATTTGTCACGGCATTGAACAATAATTTTTCCTATTATGTGGTATGATGTAATCACAATGTGCCCCCTTGATTTAAGTATTCATTTCAGTTGGATTTTCAAAGTGTTCCAAATTGCCCATGTTGCTTCGCGAATTGGGAATTAATCCTTAATTGGCCTCGGGACCATGCGATTACATATACAAATCATACCCCATTACTATTATAATTTCAAATCAGAATTCCCAACTGCTGACGATTGTTGAGCGATATAAATATGTTTTGTTTTAACTTGAGGGTCACGGTTGTCCAACTTTTAAAATTAGCCACTTGACTGCTTTTATCGACACTCTTCCGATTGTTTAGAAACGATTCCTATAGTTCTGACGCCTCCAACAAAGGACTTCTTCCTGGACGACGAAACGCAACGGGATCTTCTACCATCAAGCTTCCGTTACTGTCTCTCATCCTAAGTCAACGATTCCCTTGATTTTCCCGTCGAAGAGCGCAAACGTTAATTGAACATTGGTATCGATGGTACATACATTGTTGCGAGTTCTTCTCCCAAAAAGAACTTTCTGCGTGCGTTATTCCCATTAAAGAAAGAGACTAGAACATCTGGTCTCTCACGGAAAAAGAATCAAAGAAGGAAAAGGACTGCATGAGAAAAGTTGAGTAATGTGATCAGAACTCCTCCTACTTACCTTGATCCTCTTTTAGCATATGGTCCAACAGGTAGACACAGTATATCAGCAGTAAAGTGACTTCTCTGAATCCACCACGCCAATTTGATGTATTTCTTTCTTCTGGCATATTAACAAAATAATTTTAAAATGGTTCCGCAACTGACACATTTCCAAGGAGATTCTTATGATTTCCATTAGTTCGATTAATGCTGGGTTTAGAGTTAAGCTTTTATGGCGGTAAATGTTGAACTGAGGTCAAGTTAGCAAACCTTGCCGGAACATAATTAAAGTTGAACACCCAGAAGGGATTCTGCTTTAATCAGAAAGACGTATTTCTATACGTGAATATAAATCCGTCTTGACGAATTATGTCATCCATTTCGCGTTTACCGTGCACCGGTGGCTCAATTGGTTGAGCGTCGGGCCGTGTAATGTGGGAGGTTGCGAGTTCGACTTATCTTTCCAACAAAATGAAAAGTAGTTTAAGATTCCGATCTGTGGGCTTATAAAGGTGCTGTTGCACTTGACAATTCTTGTTGCAGCTTGTCCGCAATTTTGTTGCAACAACAGCACTCACGTTGTGAAAGGAGCTGCTTGATGGGTATTAAAGTACACCACGTTTCATGAAACTTAAGGTTTTCCATAAGATGCTCGCAAACTTTGGGGCAACTTTCACGATTTCGGGAAACTTTTTTTTCGGTAAAGCCTCAAAACAAAGGAAATAGCCATATTAAGCTTTAAATGTTGCTTGTTTTGCTTTTTCATCGCATGCTGTACAAGTTTACCATGTTGTTCACTTGTAGTTGTCTTGTTGAACATTGGGTGAGTCATGATCATGACGAGCTAATTATCTGGTCAGCGGTCCATGAAAAAAATGGTGGACAATAAAAAAAAAAAATGGAACGCTGTGTGGACAGCCTTAGTTTGCAATTTGTCTCGCTTTCGACGATCACATAAGGATAAGCGAGGCCATAAAACGCTACAGCACAAGTTGATGGACGTGTTACATTGCGTATTACTTGAAAAGATATAGCAGTTCTAAAAATGGGAAGATGTGAGAGAAGGTTAACGAAGCTCCAGACAATGGATTCCTGACCTTAACTAACCTGGTCTCGTTCGCATTCTTATAAAAGAACTATTTATATACTACAAGGGGGAATTTTAAAATGCTCAAAGGGACATGCTGCAAATTAAAACATCAAACGTATGCGCGCTCACTGAAGGAAGCGCATATACAAAAACTCAAGTCAAAGATCATTGTTTTAACAATACAGAAAGTATCCTAAACATCCATTAAATCCATTTTATTAGGCCTAATGTTAGCATTTGTAAAGAGTTAGGGCTGTGTCTGTATTGCTAAAACAATGACCTGTGACTTGGGACCTGTGACCTGTGACCTCTGTTTTGTACCTGTCCTTCCTTCAGTGCGCGAGCATAATTTTGGTGTTTTAATTTGCAGCAACATTCTTTTAATTTGCAGCAACTATTTTAAATTCGCAGCAACTTTATTTTATTTGCAGCGACTCTTTAATTTGCATCATATTCCTTGTGGGCCACCGTAGAAATGCGGGAAGATTGGATAACTTAGTAAAGACCCCCGGAACGTTTTGGACAACATGCAGCAATGAGCCGTTTCGCACGTCATTCGAATGGAAGATAAGAAGTGCATAATTAGGGTGCGTTCGATTGACCGTATTCCGGAATAGGAATACATGGAATACAAGTTGGAAATCCTTCGTTTTTGCGGAGATTCACATTAAAATTGTCAAACATCTGCTAAAATGTTATTTTAAACATACTTTTATCATCCTTGCGGCTTCGAAACGCGTCAAACATACCGTTTTAATCATCACTCCACGTATTCTTATTCCGGAATAGGGTCAATCGAACGCGCCCTAAATCTGTCATTGCCATGAATAATTTTGTGAGAACAATGAGGTAGCAAATTGTTCCAATCGATCAACAGCTAACAGTTGTTGCGTCAGGCAAATCGCAAGTGAAATTATGGGGTCATTGTTTAAAACTGTTAATTTCTGAGGTCGTAATAACATTTCGAATTGACAGTGGTGATCAAACTCTGCGCCAAGAAATGCACGGTATATTTCTAAAACAATTCAGAACGAGATGATAACAACGGTTGGAAAATGTATTTCAAACGATTTGTCACACGAGGTAAGGGAATGCAAGTACCTTTCTATATTAACAGACGAAGCGGCAGATATATCAAAAAAAGAACATCTTTCTGTGGTAATTCGATTTGTGGATTCTGAGAAAAATATTCGAGAGGAATTTGTTGGGTTTTAGTTGTGTGAAGCCTAAGGAACAGCTGGGGTTGCAAGCCAGTGCAGACTTAGGGTTATCTATGGAGGATTGCCGAGGACAATGTTATGATGGTGCTGGAAACATG
Source organism: Montipora foliosa (assembly GCF_036669935.1). Taxonomy (NCBI): domain Eukaryota; kingdom Metazoa; phylum Cnidaria; class Anthozoa; order Scleractinia; family Acroporidae; genus Montipora; species Montipora foliosa. The sequence continues at coordinate 10,600,816 of NC_090881.1, forward strand.
GCGGGACGACTTAGTGGAGCTTCATCACTCATCCCACAAGCACATGAGAAAGCCATTTATGTGCACTGTATGAACCATCGTCTTAATCTTTGTGTTGCTGACACTTGTTCCTTAGCACTTGTAAGTACCATGATGAATGTTGTGAGAGCACTTTCTAATTTTTTCAACAATTCACCAAAACGACACCAGTGTTTAATAGCCAAAACTAAAGAAATACTGCCTAATAACAATCACCGTGTGCTAATTGCTGTGTGCAGAACAAGATGGATTTCCGGAATTGATGGTATGGAGAGGATTGTTGAACTTTTACCAGCAATTATCTCGTTACTGGAAGACATTACTTTGAACAGTGACATACAGGTAGATGAGAACGCAGCAATGGAACATTGTAATATCAAAAGTAGAAATGATGCACAGAATGTGATTAATGCAGTCACTTTCCCTTTCATTGTCTCAGTGGTAATTGTGAGACATATCTTGGATTTAACTAGGCCCTTAACAGTTAAACTATAAAGGAAAGAAATGGATCTTTTGAAAGCAAAGGACAAAATTGCGAGTTTGAAGTCAGATCTAGGCCAAATGTAAGCTGACATTGATGCAAGAGATCACCACCTCTACACTGAAGCTGTCAATCTGGCAAGAAGTGTTTCAGTTGAACCCAGTATGCCAAGAATAGTTCGAGGACAAGTGTACAGAGCAAATGCTCCACCCCCAACTCCTGAAGGCTATTACAAACTAAATTTTACAAGAGTTTTCCTTGACCACTCCCTACAGCAACTTAATGCTAGATTTCATGCTGAGGTGTATCTTTACTACAAAGGATTGTCAATAATTCCATCTGTTTTACTGGTAAACAATTTGAATTGGAGGCAAAATGTTCAAGAGTTTTGTGAAAATTACAGACAAGACATTCCTAATGCTGCTGGCCTTGATGAAGAACTTCATTTATGGGAAAGGATGTGGAGAGATCAACAAGTTAGACAAGCAGATATACCTGAAAGAATATCAGATACCCTTAAATTGGTTGACAAACAAGCTTTTGTGGATATTTTTACCATTCTACAAACTCTGGCTACTGTTCCTATTTCTTCATCATCCTGTGAGCGTTCAATATCAACTTTAAGGAACCTGAAGAGCTATTTAAGTAACACTATGGGCCAGGAAAGACTAAATGGACTGGCATTGATGCAATTAAACGTGAACTTTGATATGAATTCAATTGTTGACTTAGTTGCCAATTTACACCCAAGAAGAATGAGGGTAGCAAACATTTTACAAGTAGACGAGAACAATGGATGAACAATAACTTCATATTAATAATTATAGTCAGCAGGTAAGACAACAACGTTTCTAGAGTACTTGTGAGTTATGTTCCATCAAGATTCACTCTTTTAAATTGATGGAGAACAGTACAGAAACAAATATTGCTGTCTTTGTGCTCAACTGATAGAAGGGAAATATATTTTTCATCCTTTCTTATTAGTTTTTTAATTTTTGATTTTCTAAATTTGTAATTTCCTCAGTTTTGCCTATCTGAGCCGAATAAATCAGGATGGAACTAGTCACGAAAAATCCTAGATCCACCCCTGGGCTTTCCTAGGCAGCCAGGACTCTCTCCTTTAGTATATATTCTTTTTTTTTTTTTTTTACTGAAATTTAGGAGAGAGAAGAATAAACTATAAATAAAGATTTCCTACGGTTAAATTAGTAGAAGCCCATTGGAATTCATCAAGTAAGAAAAAGAGGAACCGAAGCTTGAAGGAAAGAGTCTTGCTGTGTGCCATAGTGAAAAGGCAGGCTTACTGAATCAATACTTTGCGACCATCGGAACAAAGCCCAGAGCGAGTGACCAACCTTGTCCTGCGGAGGAGTCAAACAGAAGGTTAGTGGCGGTGGAGTCAAACAGAAAGTTAGTGCACTGTTCGTCGCGCTCTCGGCGCAAAGAACAGTGCACTAAGTTGTATAATCTCCTCGGTTGATCACAATCTGTGATTCTTAGTGGCTCCTAAACATGAGAATCGTTACGATCTTAGGAAAAAAGAGCTTACGACCTTCCTCGCGCGCGCACCAACCATTCCCAGTGCTCGTTCATCACAGCAATGTGCAGATTAGCAAACAACAACCTAGTGTAAATACTCGTACATAGTTTATCGATTCTTAGCTTAGTATTTCTATCAAGTTATAGCTTTTCAACATAACCTGTACTATAGCAATTTCATACTTTTTTTGTATTTATTGTGAAGTATTATTCAATTCAGCCTTTTGGCTGCATGTATAGGAAATTTTAATAAACTGTCTATCTATTTATTAATCACATTTCCCACATTTCAATTTTATTTCCTTTTTCCAGTTGAGTATTTTATTTCGTCATTTAACCAACGTTGTGTTTTGGGAAAATTTTGTTTTTTTCAGAGTCGTTCCTTTTCTTGGTTCAGGAACGGTCCCCCTCTTGTGTTCCTTTTGATGAGATAGGAACGAGATTTAATACTACTTGAGAAGAAAATGGTCATTTATTGCTAAAGGGGGAGCCAATTCTTCCCAGTAGCGAATCCCGAGCGGAACAAACTGATCCTTAATGGATGATTTGGGAATTGTTGTTCCTCAAAGTGTGTTCCTTTTGATAACATGGGAGCGTGGTTTTATAAAAAATACGGAACATAATGAATGGTCCTTTCTTGTTAAAACAAATTTGACCTTTTTGGATGATTTGGGAACTGTTTCCAAAAATGTGCTCTTTTTGATAAAATGGGAACCATTGTTCCGAGTTTCGAATCACGAGCGGAACAAATTCGTCCTTTACGCGTGTGATTTGAGATCAATTCGTCTTAATAACGCGTTTATACTTCAGTTGTCATTATTTAAAAAGCGTTTGTTCCCAAAAACCAAGAAGCTAAGGAAAGGAATTTTATTTAAGCGTTGAATCTTCTAGCGCTGTAGAGCACCAATCGGGAACACTGTAAATAACACTGTTTTAAGAACTTTCCTTTCATTTTCAACAACACAAAGCATTTTAATACGTAGAATATTGTTCGCCCATTTGTGTGAAATTTTCAAACATAATTGTTTAGTTTTTTTTAGCTCATTTCTCTGTGCTTGCTATGAAATATAGCCGTTTGTTTTTTTTTTTTATATTTATTGCACGAAGAGATATTTGAAGTTCTGTTTTATCGTTAAACTATCATTGAGAACGGAGACCTTTTTTTTTCAGTTATAAGTTAATTTCAATTGTGACAGTGTGACGTAGAGCGCGTAGAAAGACTTTTTGCAAACCGGTTGTCCATGTTATTTATCGGCTTAGGTCGGTCCGTATAGGGAAAACTGTGCCCTCGGCCTTGAGTACGTCCCTCGGCCTGCGGCCTTGGACCGTACTCAAGACCTCGGGCACAGTTTTTCGCTATACAGACCTCACAGACCATGAATAAACCTATTGAAACGATGAGTTAAATATTTGGAGGAAACTACTGTCCTAGCATGCAAAATGTAAACTGGTGGTCTCCATCCACGGTTCAAAAATGAACACGGCGAGAAAGCTACGTGGACCGGCTTAGGCATGCGCAAGCATGGCGGCCACGGCTACGAGACAATCTCGACCCCAGAGCTCTTGAGAAAAGAGCTCTGGGGAACCCTGAAACAAAGTGTCTTCTCATTGGTTTTCATGAAGAACAATCAAAAGCGTCTCTAATTGGTGCATTCATGTTAGCACGAGGAGTGAGCAGGCGCCGTACAGTTCAAATAGCCAATTTTTAGCTATAAGAACCCTACGGCGGATGTTCTTCTACACAGAGTTTCCCAGAGCCTTGGGTCGATCCAAGGCTCTCGTGACGAGAATGGGCTACGAGAAGGACATCTAAGATTATGATTTCCACTATTGTAATAAATTCACATAAATTAAATTCATTCGGAATGGAAAGTGTGCATCATTATTCCTAAAAAAACAAACAAACAAACAAAAGAAAAAACCGATTTATTCTGCTTGTAGGAATTTCCAAGAATTGAATACACGTGGGAGGCTGCAGGAATCGTCCAAGAAAACTAAATGTAGACGCTATTTTTTTTAAATGTTTATTATAACCAGATTTCAGGCAACAAAATATAACTTATCTTAGCATTACGGACTTTTCATTTGGGCAAAATGCAGCCAAGGAAAGAACTCAAGCGAACTCAAGTGAAGGAAACCGAACTTTGAGTCAGTGTCCCCGACATTTTTCAATCTTTTGCTTATGAATCCATACAAATCGAAACAAGCCGTCTCCGAATGTCCGCAATAAAAAGCCTGTTCGCAAACAAATGTTTCACTATATATCACAAAAAGGCGAGACGATTTTACAAAGGTCAATTCGCCCTTGGCACACGATACATCCAGCAGTTGTATGGAAGTTAAGTTTGTGCTATGAAGTTAGTTTTCCTAATCCATTAATTCTTCCCACTGCCGAAATTTGAGTGATTGATTCGTTGATAAAAGACTTACATATTAACTTTTCTTGAACTATTTATAAACGCGTTCTTTGAAAATCAAGAACCGACCGTGTTAGAGAACTGTGGAGAGATATGAATAGGAAAAAACGTGAAAAAAAGATTCTGCTGCTCTATCTACATGTCTACAATCGTGGACAAAATGCTAAGGCGTTTTGCAATTTTTAACATTGTAACGCACACCTAAAAGAATGCCAAAATCCTTTTGTCCAGGGTTGAAGACATTGTCAGCAGTCGCGTGTAACATTGATAGGATACTTGTTTATATAAAAACGCAGACACAAACAAACTTTTTTTCCCCATTTATTAATTCGATTTGACACAAGAAGTACGAGCCGTAATTAAAGTAAACCGATTTTATCCATATTATATCCAATAAATCCCTTGCAGATATTATGTCCTTCAGCTGACCGTGAACAGCGGTTGATGGTTGCTCATAACCCTTTTTCATTCTGAAAAATGAAGTCATTAAACGATTTCGTAAAAATAAAAAATAAAAATTAAAATAAAACAAATAAATAAACAAAAGAAAGGGATAGAAGAAATAAATAGAAAACGTCCTTAGCTGGCAGCTGTGAAGAATTATGAAAAAAAGGTCAAAAACTTCAAAAGGCAAAAGTGGCTCGCAAAGGTGTCATGTGTAATGGAGTTATGAAGACGGGATTCTGATAAAATTGAAGACGGATTTAGGATAACACTGCAACTAGTTTGGTCGTCAGACAAATTGAACCTTGTGGCAAAGGCATGGGAAAAGGGCTTCAACATTTGCTTTAACATTCGTTTCGATTTTGGTGAACGCTGGTGAACGATGTTGACCCCTCGGATGGCAAACGATTTCAAAAACATCATCAAAATTTGATTGAAAGCTTCAACGGGGTCTGGTATTCAGCCTGCGGCTGTTACTATGGATACCTGGGCAAACACCTAATTCCTCTTTCTTTCTGGCAGTCACGCTTTCCAGCTCACTCAATGGCTTCACTTCCCCAGTACGTCGCTGCGAATGAACTCACCAAGGCCCACGACGACTATGGAGACGTTCTTTTGCTGTGAAAAGTCGATAATAAGGTTGATCAGTAAACCAAGTAATGATTATTATAAGTTCGCTTTAAGTTAAAATTTGTCATGCCCTAACATTTTATTGCTATAGAGGGTATTCTCTACCGTTAAGCAAGACCATTTAGTTTCGGCCTTTAGCGATTGGATTTCACAATGCTTTTCGTATTAGAAAGAAGCCGCCCTGCAATTTCGTACCACCAATTAAAGACAGGATTCCTTGAGCAAGTGGCAAAATATTTTTCTCTTTTTTTTGTGTGTCAAATCCTGCCTTATCTTAGCTTCTTGGAACAGTCCTGTCAAAGTGAGATGTGATAATTATCATGCTCTCTGCTCTTGCCTTGAAAATCAAACTATGATGATCATACTTACTCCATTTCAAAAGTATTGAAGTGCTAATGCGACAAAAATCGAATTTCTTTTCCGCTACTTTTGGGCTTCAGTTGATCAATACTTAGACCTAAAAGCGGCAAAAATATGTTTTTTTTTTAAGTAATTCAAAAGGGCATTTGCTAGAAAACGGCCCTTCGAGATCGAGTTCACAAAGTTCGATCAGAGTAAGCGTCGTATTTTCTCTTGACACATGTTCTAGCAGTTGAGTTTATCTTTGGTTCTATTGTTGAACTGGTTGAGTTCTTAATTACGAAATCATCATTTCTTTTGTCTTCGTCATTAGATACTGAAATGGATATTGACGCAATGTCTCAAGGAAACTGAAAATCCGTAGAAAGTTAATGGTTTATGTTTTATCATTATTCCAAATGTTCTTTTGATGATAAACAAGTCACTGAACACGTATATTCAAAATGTAGACTTTATTTTTCAACATAAAAGAATATTTAAGTAAAAAAGCAAGCAGAAATAACCAAATAAGTATAAACCAATCTATTCTTATAAGTAGTTTTTTTGAAACACATTTCAGAATAAAAACTAGCGATAAAAAACGACGTTTCGATCTCTCTGAGATCATTTTCAAGTTGTAAAAGAAGCGAATAAAATCTGCATATATAAGTACAAATTAAGACGTGAGAATGTCCAAAGATAAAATATGTAAATACAAGCGCTAAAATGTAAGTGTTAAAATATTAAAATACTATATAAATAACTTTGCACGGATTAAATCTACATGACTGTTGGTTAAAACGCTAAAGCGTAAGTGTTAAGATACTAAAACGCTATAAAGAACTATATAAATAACTTCGCACGGATTGAATCTGACTGTTTGTTCAAAGTTGGTTTAAGCTCCTTTATAAAAAGCATTTCGTAGATGAGGCAATCGAATTTACTTTCGCACTTTCTCAAGATCTTAAAATCACGATATATGTCACTCGGGACTGTTCCATGTTGCTCTTTAATGTGATTCCCGATTGAAGACGATCCTTTCATGTGTTCCTCGACGCGCTGATAGAGGTGTCGGCACGTATACCCGACATAGTTTGCATCGCACAAACCACACTTGTAATGGTAAACAACGCGTTGCTGGTTTATGATAGGCGGCTTCTTTTCTTTCGGTTTGATCTGGTGTCCAATCTTACGGCTTGTATACACGGCGCGAATATCAATTCCAATTTTTCGGCCCAGTTCCTCAAGTTGCCTTCGCGCTGAATTAGCCGATCTCTGATCTTTGAAAGGTAACACTATTCTGACAGGCGCTTCATTCACGTTACATGCTCGTGTGGAAATTGCCTCGCCGGAAACTTTCTTGGTGACAAAATTACTGATGGTCGATTGCAGCAGTTGGGCTGGGTACTGAAGTCGGGAGAACGTTTGTGTGAGACGGTCACATTCCAGGTGGAACAGTTTCCAGGTAGATGACACTTTAAAGGCACGATCCAGCATTGTTTTTAGCAATGACTTCTTGTATCTAACATCGACGTGGCTCTTGTAATGCAGCAATAATCCGGTGTCAGTTGGTTTTCTGTATACCCTGTATAGTCTGTATTCCAAAAACTAGCGCTAAGTCGCGGTCTTGACTTCGCTCTTCCACATCGTGTGTCATCTAAGGAAATCGAAGCAGCTTTTGAAAAGGCCTTCTGGAAATTAGAACCGGGGTTGAGCGAAGAAAACAAAGAATTGGCGGCTGCATCATTACGTTCCATTGCTTTGAATTACATCGAGCGAAAGACCCCTGCACCACCAAGAGCAATGCTAAGAGCAATCGGCCAATTGAAAAAGAAGGATGACATTGTTATCACAAAGCCAGATAAGGGATCAGGAGTGGTTGTGATGGATAAGTCAGATTATGTACGCCTACTGAGAGAGTCCTCCATAAGCAACGAAACCAAGTTTAGACCAGTATGCGCTGAAAGACCGGGTACTTGCAACCAACTAGGTCGCGTTTCGTCACCTTCAAGCTTCGCCATCTTCTAGCAGCATTTCT
>NC_090881.1:10616221-10618721 GCF_036669935.1 Montipora foliosa
GCATTGCACGGTTATCAACAATGAGTTGATTGCTTGTAGAATCAAATGTCACGAACCCTCATCACCGAGTCCGATGTTGCAAAGGTCATCAAAGCAGCAATGCGCTACACATGGAACTCCATGTGTTTCTTCTTGACATTCTTTTGAAAATCTTAAGCACTCCTCTCGCGATTGACATCCTAAGTAAAGTAAAAAATATAGATAGCTAATTTTGACGAATAAAGAAAGAAATATCACCAGCATACCATTTAGTAGATAAGGAAATGTCATAGAAAAATACTTATAGAAAAGGGACATTCCTAGCGTCGTTGAGTCACCTTTCTAACAATCCCTCTCATTAAATTCACTTTTAAGTAGTCTAGGCAACGTTTATTCCAAAAACTCGTTAATTAACGATCCCGTAAAAACATCGAGGAAACGTCACGTGCACTAGCTTTAAATCCGATAAAGCACTCCTCGTTATAATTCTTTACATGAAAGATAGTAATAAGACCCGGCTTCCTTTTCTTTTATACTAATATATTCCCCGCACATTTTGAATTCGTGTTCGGACTCCTGGCGTGCTTTTTGTGGAATAAGATAAGATAAGATAAGATAAGATAAGATAAGATAAGATAAGATAAGATAAGATAAGATAAGATAAGATAAGATAAGATCGAAGACGTAGGAAATGTTTGAATAATCTTCCGCGAGCAAGAGTCTCAGGTTAAAAAAGCTCGACAACCTAGTGGAACATAAAACTAGATAAAGTATGAATTATGCACATACAAATGTAAGAATACCTAACTATTAAGTACATCAGAATATTAAGATTTTTTTTCAGAAACTGTTAAAAAGTACTTAACATCTTCAGACGAGTACGAAATTGTACTAGAGTGGTCGAGGATTTAGTGAGAGCCAGTAATTGGTTCCAAATATGGGAAATCATGTACAAATACGAGTTGCGCTTATCAAGGCTGTTATATGGAAGGTGGACAACATTTTAGCCACTACCTAGAAAATTGTATTTAGTAAACCGAGGTGTAAAAAAGATGGGAAATACAATTTGGGCCATCCAATTTAAAACACTCAAAAAAATAAAGTAAGTGATTGTAAAATACGTCTTTGCTCAAGCGTGTCCATAGGAGCAATTGCTATACAAAAGTGAGGTAGCCGAGCTACCTAGATTCAGTAATGACTTGGATCGCGAAGTGATTGGTACGTCGATTTGGAACGTGATTGGTGTATATGTTCGATTGGGAACGTACGTTTTTGATTGTTTTTGAAGTAATTCCAAAAAAAAGAAAAAAAACAACAGCAACAAATTAAAAAAAAGAAAAAAAAAAACAAAACAAAAACACATATTAAATGAAAGGTGTTACAATTGAACCCACTGGGAACTCGGAAAATCTGAGCCTCAGATGGGATTCGAACCCACGACCCTCCATGATCTAGTACGGGTGCTCTAACCACTGAGCTACTGGAGACTCTATGGTGAGCAAGGGTAAAATGTGGGTATTTGACTCGAGTTACATCACGCAGCCATAGAGTCAAATATCGACTGACAGCATAGCTCATAACTGCATCATGCAGTCACATTGAGAGCATCCTTGAAATCCAGTTGCCTGTATTTCTGTGAACGATGCAACACCTTTCATTTAATATGTGTTAAACATTCTCTCACATTTGATCACTTTAGTGGTTGGTTGGCCGTATCGTTCAAAGAAATACAGGCAACTGGATTTCAATGATGCTCTCATGACTGACTCTTCTCAATGACTGCACGATGCAGATATGAGCTATGCTGTCAGTCGATATTTGACTCTGTGGCTGCGTGATGTAGCTCGAGTCAAATACCCATATTTCACTCTTGCTCACCATAGAGTCTCCAGTAGCTCAGTGGTTAGAGCACCCGTACTAGATCACGGAGGGTCGTGGGTTCGAATCCCATCTGAGGCTCAGATTTTCCGAGTTCCCAGTGGGTTCAATTGTAACACCTTTCATTTAATATGTGTTTTTTTTTTCTTTTTTTTAATTTGTTGCTGTTGTTTTTTTTCTTTTTTTGGAATTACTTCAAAAACAATCAAAAACGTACGTTCCCAATCGAACATATACACCAATCACGTTCCAAATCACGGAAGGTCGTGGGTTCCAGTCCCAGTAGGTTCAATTGTAACACCTTTCATTTATTATGTCTTAAACATTCTCTCACATTCGCTCAAAACAAAAAACAAAACAAAAAACAACTGGCGGCACGTGTTTTATCAGGACTTAAAACACGATGCTTATGCTGTTCGTGTTTTAAACGGTTCTTAATTTTTCTTTCAGCAAAAATACCAAACTGTCCATTGTCTCATTTTCTGCATCCTAAATTAGTCTTGGGCAGAGATCTTTTTATTTTTTTGTAAAATGCGCGTAAGTAATCTGTAAGGTAAAAGGTCTGTTTACGAGCCGAGTGGCCCATCAGAAGTGGAGCTTATCCCGGTTTCTGTGGCATGAAGCGACTAGGAGTATTTCTTTA
>NC_090881.1:10631221-10633721 GCF_036669935.1 Montipora foliosa
AAAAAAAATTATCACTGCATAATCAGAACTTTTAAGATTGTCGTCGGGGGACTCGATACATCGTTGCGAGTTCTTCTCCCAAAAAGGTCTTCGTGCGTTTGTCCCATTGAGGAAAGACAAAACACCTTAAGTAGATCATCTAGACTCTCCAGAAAAAAAAAAAAAAAGAAAAAAAAAAAAAAACAGAAAAGAAAAAGAATTCCATAGGAAACGTTGAGTAATGCGATCAAAGCCCCTGCTACTTACCAACCTCGTTCCCAGGGTTCTCTCTTACTGGGTAGGAGAGAACCCTGGGAACGAGGTTGTTATAATACGTGATTATAACTGAAGTTTTCAGGGACCACGGGTCAGGCAAAATGCAATGCCCTAATGCATCAATCAATTCCAGCTGCACCTAGGCCCCCCCCCCCCCCCCCCTCCGCCTGCGGGCCACTGTGGGATATTTTCCCCCTTGTCGGTCCCGGGGGTAGGGCATTAGCAAATTTTGCCTTGCCCGGAGGTCGGCAATTGGCCAACACCGGACCACCCGGAGGTCAGCCCGCGGGGACTGTACGCAGCTGCAATTGATGCATAAGTTCACAGCTCAGATAAAGAGACTGTACTTTTAATGCCCACTCGTTTAACCGAAATTTCCTTGTTTCTGAACAATGAACAACAAGAACAAATACAAGATAAGGCAAAGAATTGCGAACCAATTTTGTTTTTCAGCAGAGGCTTTGTACATATTAGCAGATTGCGTGGTTTTTGACCAGCCAAGAAAACTGACAGCAGCTCTGGTGACGAAAAAGAAGTTAGTCACCCCAACTTTTTCTTTTAACGAAGGATTGATATGTGAAAGCCAGTAGATTTTCAAAGGCGTGCATTTTCTCCGTCATTTCTAAAAAAATGATGGTATTAGTTTCGGTTTGATATTTCTAGATATATGTGTGATTATAGTTAAAGCTGAGATCATTTAATTTACCCAAATAAATTTAGACCTCTGATTTAGACCGGTTTAGTGAAGGATTCACTCTGTTAAGTCAGGAAAGTTTCTTAAAATGCCGAAAAGGAGTTTGAGGAGAATTTCATTTCCGGTTCATTTGTCACACATATTGCGTGACAAATGGAATATTGTTATACGAGATGCGGGATGGAGAGTTAAAAGTGCCCATGGAATGAGACTTATCAAAACTAAAATTGAAACGGATGAGTATTGAAAGCTCAAGCGAAGGGTACACAAGTGAGACTCAGTGAAGCGCGTCAAAGTCCAAACGTTGCCCGAGTCACAGCACGGAGTCACTTTTAGTCTTTGCAGACTACGATTGTAGACAGTAATCGCCGAAGTATGGTGCGTTTCTTGCTGCTTTTTCTTGACATTGGACTTGATTACAGGTAAATTTGGTTGATCTTAAAGCTTATGGGAGATTCTTTAGTCAAAAGAAGTGAAAAAATATGTACCGTTCGATGCCGTAGTGGTGACTTCCGTTTCGCCTGTTTCGGTAATGTAAGACATTCCAAGATGGCGGAAGGTGGAATTGTGCTCACTTTAAGAAGTATTTGTCAAAAAAGTACGAAAGATCCCAAAAATATAAGCTTGTAGAAAGTTAAAACTATCCTTTTAAAGAATACCAAAAGGTTTTCTGGTGTGATTCGTTGCGTACCGCGGGCATTTCTGACATGTTGTTTTGACCAGCCATTGCACCAAATTCGAGAAGGATGTTGGTGTGCTTCTTTAAAAAATCATATATTTTTTGTGAACAGCGTTAGCGAGTTGTTTTGGGAATCAGTGGACTGAAATAGCTTTAGATTAACTGGATATCCGTGAAGACATCTTAAAACAATCGACTAAATGACTCAATAACTTCGTGAAAGTTGGCAATTTTCAAGGTTATTACGACGAAAAATACCGTTTGCAGTTAAAATCAAATTTCTTTGAAACGAAACAATATTTAGCCAAATAAACCTTGATTTCATATGTATAGTACCTGGGCCTACCAATGTACAAAGTATAGGCGAAATCAAATTTTGAGCTCTGTCCGCCCGATCTTTGATCCTTACTGACATCAACTCTTAAGGTGCAATGAACTCGAAGGTGCAATTTTAATGAAATTAAAGGCCGTGAAGAGCGTCACTCAGCAACTAGAAGCCTTGAATCCAATGAGTTGGATGGCACTAGCAACCATTCTCCGGCGCAATTTAGCTCACACTTTATGAATATTAGATAGCTGTCTAGAAACGTGTTTAAGCGAATCGAGATGACAAATTTCTAAGCGTGCAGTAGACTTCACATATGTAGGTAAAATTCACATCTAAACAAAGAATTTAAAAAAAGGAGTAAAATCTTAACGAGAAATAAGTTGCAAGTCCTATTCTACCCTCTCTGTAAGTGGTCATACATTACTGAAAATATTAAGGCTGTCTTGCTTAGCTGTTGGAAACAAAGTACGTAAAGTATGACATTCCCAGAATTGGTTAGGGAATGATTTATAAAGGAAAAATAATTATTTTCATCAAAAAGTAG
>NC_090881.1:10638721-10641221 GCF_036669935.1 Montipora foliosa
CAGGCCTTAAAATATCACATTTTGTTACTTTGGTTTTAAAATGCTACATTCTTCTTAGTAAAAGGAACATAACCACTTTGCATTTTCTTGCAACTACTTCAATCAGCTCAGCTTCAATCAGGGTCTCTGTTACCAGAGATTATGCTGAGAGAACAATTCAATTTCAATTAACAAACTTTACTTTGTACTCAAGTGCATCCTACAAAACAACTTTTCAACCTTTTCAAACTGTTCTAACACAGTACTTGTTGCGGGGTTTTGCATGTTACGTTAAAAAGACATATCAACATTTACACATTTACAGGGATTTTCCTTCTCTAAGCACATGCATAATAATGTTCACCTGTTTTGAAACGTGCTCACCTGAAAATGCTGGCCCACAATATAAACAAAAGATACATGTATGGCCCTAGTATGAATATCACACTGTACTTAAACGAAGATTCACTATTTCCATGCTGTCTTATTTTAGGAAAGCAAGCTGGTCTGTTCTTGCATAAAGTGTTGACTCATTTATACAATCCCCTAAAACAGAACAGCGGGTTCAGATGGTTAATGCTGGCATTTTGCTCCTAGCTCCCTTTTGTGGGGCCCAGTTCAATGTTGATGAGCAGACATTCAATACTGATGACATGGGCAAAGTGCGAACAAGTGTAGAATGACGCTTTTCGAAAAAAAATCTACAGTATTTTGCATATTTAGATTTTTAAAAAATTATTTGGGAGCATATCTAGCAAATCAGTAAAACAGACTATAGTTCAATACTTTATTTTCATTTTTAAATATTGGATATTTCATATTTAAGATATTCATTTGAAGATATTTCTCTCAAGGTTATTTAATAGAAATACTGGTACATGATTTTTAAAAAACTATTCATTTGAAGACATTTCTTTCAGGGTAAAAACATATATTAGATATATTTTTGATATATTTCCTTTAAGGTTTAAATAAAATTGTGAACCTTGGACAACTGTATCAATTAAATAAAATAATATATTATCACATGTCAAAATTATTACATGAACCAACTTTTTTCAAGGAGTAAAACAAATGCTTGTCAGTTAAATTTAACAATCTTATACGTGCAAGTCTATCACGAAAGTGTTTCTGCTAAGAAGAGCAATCACTTAAATCATTTCATCTTGTGTAGAATGTCCAACATTGCCCTTCGTTCCTGCATCTCCAGTTCCAGTCGTAGATTTCTCTCTTTTGATTCTTGCTCAAATTTCTGAACTTGAAACTGCAACTCCATCTTTTTTAACTCAATTTCTTTTTCCTTAAGAATGGCCTTTTGGTCGTATTTCCCAGCTAGCATTTCCACTGCACTTAGCTTTCCCACTCTTCTTTTCTTGCAACCTAATAATAGCAGATTTGACTAACTTTAGTGCTGGTGCCCAAAGTTTGCTGAGGTTGCACCAGCCTTGGTTTAAACACCTATTGCTATTTGGGCAGTTAATTGTACCTATCAAGTAAATATTGGCCTGGGAAGACAGGAGGGGGGTGGGAACAGACAGGGGTAGGGATTTAAGATTGCTTCTGCCATCGCAGGGGAGTAGATTTTGACACATAACATCTGCCACCACAAGGATAAAATACAGAAAATGCTTTGGTCAATTTTAAAACAATCCCACCCTGCCGACCCCCTCCCAGGTAACAAGATGAATAGGTGCATTATTTCAAAAGACCTTTCCTTTTTTTTGGCGACTCTTCGTCTGATGAAACATCTTCATCCGCGTTTTCCAAACTAGTACTGGACAAACCACTTCCATCGCTTCCACGTCGTCTCCTTAATTGTACAAAATATAAAGCATTAGTAAAGTAACCGTACCGTAACAAAGGCCTGGGAAATAAATGAGGGACTGCTCAACCACCACAAACACAGACACTCGTTTGCCCCAGGCGTACAAAATTATCAACTTAAGATTTAAGACAGCCATAGCAAATTGTTAGCAGGTCTGGGAAGGAGATAGGGGGCTGGAGTTTTAACTGACTGTCAAAACAAATATTAAAATGTTGGGTTTAGCCATAGTTAATCAAGCGATTCAACCAATTCCCCATGTCCAGTTGTCCATGGCAACAATATACAGTCATACTCAACACCAAATTAAATGTATTTTTAATAAAGACACGTTTCAGTCAATAAGCTAACATACTGGCCATCCCTTCCATGGCAGCACGTCTCATTTCCTCTCCTGCCTTTTTATCCCTCTCTTCCTTGGCTTTCTTGGACTCCTTTTCCTTCTGTCTCGCCTCAGCAAAATCTCTGCGGAAAGTCACTACTATATGGGAGACTTCACTGTTTATAAACAATTCTTTTTTGTTATTTAAAATTTGCCAACCACAAAACAAGAGAATCCTTTGTTTCAACAGCCAACAGATCTCTGTTTCAATTCGGTGAACTTGTCCTCGGTTCCTGACCTAAAATATTAAAACACTTATTTAACTGAAAGCTCAAAGCTTCTCTATAAGTAATCAGAATATGGAGGTACCTTTTCAA
>NC_090881.1:10646221-10668721 GCF_036669935.1 Montipora foliosa
AAAATTGAGAGGTTATACTCAGTTTTGAGCCCCACTGAAATTTCACTTGCTCGTAGTATTATTTAAGTGCTATTTGAAGCTCAATTTGCAGATTTGTTCAGTGTGTGCTGAAATATGTAGTCACCTAGCATAAATTAACGAATTTATTCTCTTGTAAATAAATGAGAGGAGATATTGCCCAAACTATGAAAACCTTACTTCTTTCCACGCACTGATTTTAATTCATTTCACTCAACAACATAACACGCTGTAACTGCAGCAGCATTTTTTTGCGAATATGGTAATACTTCATCCTCGAAAAACACAGTCTACTTTTGTTTTGTCCTTTGGCGCTCCACCTTCTCGCATATTCCAACCACTGATCGACGATGATTGACAGTTTGACATCTCAATAGCACATGTTGCATAAAAGTTACGCCCATGTGTAGTTCTCTAAAATAACTTTCTCGCCCTTGAAGAAGAGAGATCATCTGAACCAAAAGGAAGTTAACCAAGTCAAGCAAGGTGGTAAGTCTTCTTCTGTGTTTAGAAACTGTATGTATTCAACGCGAATAGCAAACTTTCTTTTCCCTAAAAAGAAGCTATTTCCGCATATCAGTTGTACAATACTTAATGCTCGGTATTCCAGCCCTGTATGTGGAACCCATACTGTAATGGGAAAATGACGGAGTGAAAAAGGTCTTTCTTTGATATTGTGCGGATCATGGGAGTCCACCTTAGATGACCCGTACCAAGCCGGATCAAGGTTCTTTCTCGCCGTTAATAGCATTTCTGGAAATAAGAGGTATTGAAAATAAAACGTTTCATGATTTCTAGTACAGTTCTACTTGTTCTTACTTGTCCATCTCATAGATCCATTTCGTGGTGGAGCCTTTTGGTTGCAAACTCTACAAAAAAATAGATGTCAAAATAAATAAATAAATAAAGACACGTTTAAAGCGGGCAAAAAGTAACTTAGATTTTAGTATTTTCTTTAAGTTCTGAGGCTATACCTTTTTCCATCTTTTTTTTGAATTTCCTGTCATTTCAGGGAAAGAAAGAATGATCTCGATTCTTGCCCATTTAAAACAAAATCTTTAACGATTTAATCTCAACGTCTGAGCTCGTGCATGATCTCCTTGGTATAAATTATATTGCTTGCCAATACATTCCTTGTCGTGGTATCAACGCGAATAAACCAATTTCTTTTAATTTGCCGATCACTTTATGTAACAGCATGGGCACGAAAGCAATTAAGGCTCTGAGACCTGGCTCTCACTTCGTTCACTGTTAGTAAACAAAATTGTTTTACTGAAAAATTCAAATACATTCCTATTATAGAAGAAAAAATAAGACCTTCCAATTACTTTACTGCAGAACTAATACTAATAAACAATTCTCTGCGCTTTTTGCTAAGGTCATAAGTTTTACAATCCTCCTAATTCCGATGCTGTTTCTGCCAACTCTCTTGCCTACGTATACTTTAAGGACGGTGCCTACTAATTAAAGATATTTTTGCCCCGGTTTATTATTATGCAGGAAATGTAGATCTTAACAAGTGTTATTGAAATCCAACAAGAAAATTGGCGGTAACCACGCATTTTTCAAAGATATTTCATGAATAATATTTGTAAAAAGCTTTAAAATACAAAGCAATGTATGGCGTTCTTTCTCAAATTGAAGCTTAAGTATCTCTCAAAAATGCATGGTTACCCCCAATTTTCTTTTTGGATACCAAGAGTACTTACTAAGATCTACTTACCCTTTACCTTGGCTAAGTTCGTTCAGACTGGCAATGCGTCTTAAGTATAAAAACGGACGTGACAATGCTTTGGATGTTTTTCCCGATTTTCAGTCCTCTGTGACAGTTACTGAAAATTAGATTATTTCACATTTTGTCATGAAATGCGTTGATAGATGGGAAGATACGTCAATCCAAAATGAATGGTATTCGGTTTACGATTTCTCAGAACAATTGCTTTCGTTTTCGGTTTTATACAACACTTCATTGAAATTCGTGTCATGCATGAAAACCGCGAAGTCCAAAAATAACAATATTTCTGCAATGTTAATTGTATGTATGATAAAGCAAAGTAAAACCTACAATAAGATACTATAAATAATCATACCAGTGTTTACGGATCTGCGAGTGTTGTAGTAAGAAACTGTATTATCTTTCTTTGCCCTGTCTGTTGCTGGAGTTCTTTTAAGAAGCTATACCAGTTTTTCGTGATACGTCAAAGTGCAGAAATGGTCCACCCTTAATTCAATGAATTCATTGGGTGTCAGTAAAGAGGTAACTGGATTGTGTCAACAATATCGACTCCCTATGTAAAAAGAGTGGAGGCAGTCACGTCCCAATTCAAGGTAACTTAACCCTTAAAACTGCTGGCTTTTAGTTTTCTGGTTTCTTCTTCTGTTATCCATTATATACTGTGCATACTGTTTCTCTGTGCTCACTGTTCCTCGGTGTATAAGTTTCCTCTGTGCCTACTGTTCCTCCGTACCCTCTGTGCCCACTGTTCCTCTAAGCCTCCTGTTCCTCAGTAACCACTGTTCCTCTAGTAATATTTCTCAGCCCTCTGTTCCTCACTGCTTTCATGTAATGATTAATGCTTTCACTTCCCAGTATATGTGTAATGATTAACGATTTCAGAGCCCGGTATATGAGGGACAAGATGGCACACCCCAAACAGTTCGATGAAACATGAAAAGTAGGTTTAGCTGTTTACTAGATAATTTGTAACAATGTATGTTGCGTTTTTATTTTCATCTGAACTGGCGTGTGACACATCTCAAACAGTTTGATGTAACATGAAAAGTAGGTTTAGCCGTTTACTAGATAATTTGTAACAATGCATGTTGCGTTTTTTCACCTGAACTGGCGGGTTTTTATTCTCTTTAATCATGTTAGTAGCCGATAAGAGGCCGTCCTGGCTTGTAGTAATGCTTCGAAAAGGTTGCGTTAGAACGGCCAAAAGTCAGAGACTTTGCCGAGTGCGCTGCCAAATGTACATGTATATATTTATGTTAATTCTTATTCCAGTAAAGGACAAATCGACCCTTAAATGACGGCAAACTGTGATATAAAGTTGCCTTAATCTTTCTTTTTTTAAATGTGATTGTCTATGAGTCACAAAGAAGTGTTGTTTCTTGTATTGTACATCGTTTAATGCTCCTTCACCCAGTAGCGGTTTTGTTCTTACAAAATCCTCCCAACGATTACTTGCCGGTGTAGTGCACTCAAATAAACCCTCAATTCTTTCTGGACAACGTTGTAGAGTCGCTAGAACCTAGTTTAATGGCCTGGCTCCAATGAGTCTCCTGGAGGAGAGCATTCCAACTAGTAAATGAAAGATCATAGGTTTGACTACTTCAATGGAGCACTCGCAGACTGTTTTTCCGAGTTTGCCTGCGACATTACTGATCAATTCATATTTCTTCCGTCAATGAAGTTACTATGGCGATCGCATGGAACCACTGGCGAGAACGTTCGATAGTCATTTTCTATTAAAAAACTAACATGGCAAATATTCTAAAAAAAAAATAAATAAATGCTAATAGAACAGGAGTACTCAAACCTGGATAAAAATTCATTATAGCGAGAACATTTTGTTCAGTGCACTATAAAATCATTCTTAAGATCTTTTCCAAAGTGGAGTCAAAGGGAAGAAAATTAGATCCCAATAAAAAGGTGTGAAAGCTCTCTAAAAAGCTCGTTTAAAAAACGTCACCATAACCTATTAACTCCTAATTGAAGTCGATCTAGATGATGCTATATTCTTTACAATTCACTGTTGCCTCGATTGCCGCCCAATGCAAACAAAAATTCAACATACGTCAGCCCTATTGGCAAACCAGAAACAGAATTAAGACTAAACGCTTCAGCGCCAGTGATTATGATAGTGAGAAGGCCAAAGGAAAGTAAACCGAAGCAACTATATCAGCTGTCAGAGAGTAACTTAAAGTGCTACATATTCCCTATGATCGTTAGCCCTAGTAATCGAAACGACCCCACAGGAACAGAGTAACAAGAAATTCTGACCAACTTTGCTGGAAGCTTACAAGAAAATTAATTACATTCTAGGGGAGACCAGCGGGGAATTTTTCTCACTGTATATTGGCAACATCCTTTGATTTACCATTGTTTTCAACAGTTCTCTCACTACCGTGCTAAACTATAGGAATTTTCCCGTTTCAAGTCTTAAGTGTGAAACAATGTTGTATCAGTGTTTCTTCGAGTAATTTCCGCTGAAATGTCTCTTGCAACATTTCTTGTCGCTCTTGCTGGTTTCCTTTTCTTCCACTTTTCCTTTGGTATGATCTTCCTTCGTTAGCGTTTTCACTTGTCTAGATGACTCTCCTCCAAATTTGATCCGCCATGCAGGGATGGCTCAGTGGTGAGAGCACTCGCCTCCCACCAATGTGGCCCGGGTTCGATTCCTCGATTCAGCGTCATATGTGGGTTGAGTTTCTTGGTTCTCTACTCTGCACCGAGAGGTTTTCTCCGGGTACTCCGGTTTCCCCTCTCCTCAATAACCAGCATTTGCCTTGATTTGCGTTGATTGTTAATTTCACTTTAAAGTGTCCCTAATTAGTGCTCCAGCGCTAAATCCACTAGACACTTAAATAAAGTTCCTTTCCTTTCCTTTCCAAACAACCCTGTAATAATTGTTTACAGATTTGACGTCTCACTCAGGGCTATCAAAAGCGAATGCACAGTTCACTGAGGATCATATTCTCTGGAGTTCTCTGGGTCGTTTCCAATAAAATGACCGCTCCATGACATTGCAAGGGATTACAACACCTCCAGAGTGTCAAAACTTGCGTTCCTCAATTAAAAGTATGTTAGGAATCCTAGTACACCATACTAGCATTCCTTTGAAGAACTTACAGTTAGAGCTTCGTGCGTCCCATCATCGAATGATGATCTATAATTAAAAAAGACGGCACCCGTATTAATAATCCAAAAGAAATTTTTAATAAAGGGGGAATCTTTTTCAAACAACCTTATGAATCTAGGAACGTAGATCCTAACTGCAGTGAATTTACTGCCCTTTTTGACATAGATTCTCGATTAACTGAGGAGATGGCTATCACATACGAGGGAGAGTTGTCATTAACAGAATGCACGAAGGTTCTGAAAAATATGCAAAACAACAAATCCTCTGGCTCTGATGGGCTAACAAAAGAATTTTATTGCGCTTTCTGGGATATCATTCGGGTGACTACGTTGTTAATAGTTTTAATTATGCTCTCAAAACAGGGCATCTATCAATTTCCCAAAGACATCGGATTATCTTATTGATCCCAAAGAAAGATAAGGACATTCAGTATTTAAAGAACTGGACACCTACATCCCTGCTAAATGTAGATTATAAGATCGCGACAAAAGCCATTTCTCTCCGGTTAGAAAAGGTGCTACCAACTTAAATCAACTCTTAAGTTAAACTGAACTTAATGAAATGTCTCGCTCTTTCAAAAATCATATTCATCTGTTGTACAACAGAAACGCTTAAACATTTTGTTGATGAAGTAAGCAGAATAGCCTTAGATTTTATATGGAACTAAAAACCCCCTAAGTTAAAATAATCGACACTCATTCATTAAACTAAAAAAGAAGGAGGCTTAGAGATGAAAGGCTTTTGTTTGTTTAATAAGACTTTGAAGTTAAATCGGGTAAAGCGATTTTATTTAGATTTTGGTGCTCCTTGGCAAGTCATCCCAAAGTCTCTTCTCGCAAATGTCGGAGGGCTGAAGCTTTTCGCATGCAACTGTGACATAGATCGTCTTCATTTAAAAAGTCAACTCCCGGAATTTTATCACGAAATAATTACTCTTTGGCAAGATTTAATAGCTTCTAATCCAAAGAACAGACATGAGGTCCTCGAACAATTTTTTTCTGGAATAACAAGTTTATTACTTTTGAGGGGAAATTGATATACTTCTTGCAGTGCTATCAATCAGGTATACTGAAGATTAACGATATATTCGATACCCAGCGAAATTGCTTCTTGACCTTTAATTATTTTTCAATAAGTTTCATGTAAGTTGCAATTTTTTTTACAATGTTTCGGTCTAATTAACTCTATTCCGCAAAGTTGGAAAAAGCTTCTTCATTGCACATCCGACCAAAGGTCCACAACACAAGTCAAAATAGAAGAAATGACTTGTAAAAAACTGTATACTAGACTGCTATCTCTTCAACATTCCCCTCCACCAACATGTGAAAAATGACTGTTAACTCTAGGTTACCAAAAAGATGACTTGGGTAAGTTATATCTTCTGCCCTTCAAAGTAACGAAGGAAGTGACACTATCGATGTTTCAGTTTAAAATTATTCACAACATTCTGTTTACAAAGAGCTTACTAATTCAAAATGAAGAAGGAAGAATGACACAATTATACATCTTTCCACTGAATGTGCACAAGCGACTTCGTTTTGGAAGGATTTTATTGATTGGTTCTCAGGCGTTGTTAATTCAAGACCTTTTAAAAAATAAAATTGTGTTTGGCATGATACATAAAGATTAGGCATGCACTGTTTAGCCCTCAACCACCTTTTATTGGAAAGTATTTCCTATATGTAAACGCCCTCAATAGCAAGTTATATATTTTAAATGAATTTGTTTCCCCTGTTTCGCAAAAAATCAAAATAAAAAAATACATATCTTTTTTACCTCTGGTTGTGTAAAAGAATTGAAAACGAAATGGTCTGTTTTTTCTTCTTTTTTCAACCTGTAATGCTGCAGTCGATCTGCGTAGCCATTAATTATAACTCTTTGTAATGTATTTTGTAATATATTTTGCTCTGTTTTTTTATCTTTTTTTGTCAGGATGCTATGCTATTAGTACTGTGTTGTAATTAGTTATAGTTGTGGTCGTAACCAGTGATTGTGCGTAATGTATTTAAAAAAAAAAGGTTTCATTACAACTACACTGTTTTACAAGACTGCCGTGTGGGAGCCCGACCGGCACCTACTATATAGTTGGTCAGTTTCCCTTTTAAAGTATCCTAGAGGGTCTGATTTTCGCAAACTGATGGGCAAACTATTCCATAACAGTGCTCCGCTATAACAAAAAGCACGCTTGCCATAATTTGAGCGTGTCAAAGGCAACTCAAGTTTAGCCTCTAAGTTTCTTAAGTTTCATTGCGTACTGCGGGTACTGAATGAATTCTGGAGGTACGCTGGGGTGAGTCCATTGATTGTTTTAAACATTAATATAGTTTAAAGCTTTTGTCGGCGTGTAATTAGATCATCTCAATTTAACAGATTTAAAAGGAAAGTAGCGCTTGTGTCGTAATTGGACCAGGTAATCGCCCTGTCAGCCCTATTTTGAACTTTTGAAATTTATCACTTAAAGTTAAGTTGCAGTCGACCCAAACAGAGCTACAAAACAATAGTCAAAGTGGGGTAAGATCAACGCTTGATAGATTCGGGGGGCAGTGCGCTCTGAGATGTATGGTATTATACAGAATATGGTTGGAGGCTAGCGCGCAGCAGATCGGAGGTCACTGATGCCAACTGCGAGGTTGGACATGATGAGGAATCTATGTGGGACGAGGATTCATGCAGGCTGGAGCTAGTTGTTTGAAGGTCTGAAATTTCAACCAAGAAAGGGTATTATCAAGAATATTGTGCATACCTGGGATATGCTTTGCTTTAAAACAAATATTCTTTTCCAAGCACACAAGCACCAGCTAACGTACTGAAAACATCAAGTTCTTATCCCAGCACGACTGCTTTTTGATAACATGAAC
The DNA here is from genome assembly GCF_036669935.1 of Montipora foliosa. NCBI lineage: Eukaryota > Metazoa > Cnidaria > Anthozoa > Scleractinia > Acroporidae > Montipora > Montipora foliosa. The sequence continues at coordinate 10,653,963 of NC_090881.1, forward strand.
CAAAGAAAAAGTATCCTTTGATTCTGCAAGTCATGGCCCCATAAATGCAGACTCAAAACAATTGGATAAAAGTAAATGTTTAAATGACGTCAACTATCTGGCCATTGACCACAACACCAATGTCTACCAAAGAAAGCACCATAAACAAAGGCACCAGAGGCGCCAGTATACAGTTCTAGCTGATGAGACTTTTTTCCATTGATCAGCCAGAAAAAGTTAGCGCCCAGTAAAATCTGAGAGAAACGATTGCTAAACTAATAGATCTTTCACTTCCTTAGAAAATCAAAAATTGAGGTTCCGTACTCCAATAGTCAAATAAATGAACCTGCGCAAGAAAGCCCGACTTGGGACAACAACCGTACAGGCAAAATTGAGCAAATCCGTCAACGACTAAATTTCCTGAAAAGTTACTTTACGCCTACAAAGAAATGCTGAGAGAAGATCCCGACACTTATCAATCTTTTTTTTTTTTTTTTTGGCGGTAAACGGGCCTCTATGTGAACTGTATCCAGCTCAATACCTGCCAAAGCAACTGTTGTCGATGGCTCAACAGTTTTCTCTGGTGCTATGGTATACCCTGAAAACCACATGAAATTATATGTCAAACTGATGTTGACATGATACATTTCAACAAGAAGTAATCAAGAAATCATTTAGCAATTGCAAAATATAAGGCATATGCAACTTGTTCTGGGAAATACATTCAAGGTCGTAATCTTCAGGTAGAATAGGGATTAACCGAAATGCATTTTTCACGTCACAAGAGAGAGATTTCGAGGCAATGAAAGGTATAGACTACGTTACAGAGACTAACACATATCGTGCATTTTTACCTTTCGACACACCCATCCGAAAAATTGGTTTTTGCCCTGAGCGGGACTTGGTCCATTAAAATGCAAAGGAAAACCAGATGTACAACCAGATTCCAACAACTGCACAATTGAATGGTCATACCAAGAAAGAAAATGAAGCATACGCCCAATGTTTACGAGAGCTAGTAACTGTTGAGCTGGGCTTGGGGTGGTTGAATGGGATAGAGGTTCTGTTGCAACTCTGTTTTGTGATTGAACCCCACCTGTTTTGGCACGAAAAGTACAGTTGAAAGCACGATGGGAGCCCTCACATTTAAAACAATCATACCTAAAGAAACAGCTCATACAGTCACCACCACTATGGCAAGTAAACCAAAAACCGTTGGGTAGACGAAGAATGGACATGAGCTTTCCATTGCCTGCAGGGGTTTGCGCCCTCTTTGCACTGACCGGGCTCTGTAAACGGAGGCAAAGCTCGCAATGAATGGTACCTCATGGAAGGAAGGTAGCAGGGGTCTGTCTCAAAAACCGGATATTTTCATCATAAAAGAGTTAGTTGTGATCCCCGGCAGCAAAGTCCTGGATGGTGGAGAAATACTTCCGGCCCGGACCGTCACTTGGAAAGCGGCTTGTAAAACACCCACAAAAAATATGAAAAGCTTGGACCCAACTATCTATAGACACAATTTTCTTTGGTTCAGTAACGGGCACCAGAGCCAAAGAGGGTGAAGAGCCATCATAAGCATTATTGGTTTGCTAAAATTTGCTCTCCACAAATTGGTTGGCCAAGAGCAAACCAAAGTCGATAAATTCTTCTTCCAGATTTTTGTTTTAAGTTTCAATGGCACCCGTGCATCTACTTGCAAATTGGCGGACGTAAGTATGTCCTTAGGTTGGAATGCCCCTGCTGATGGACCCTCACCTGCCCATGAAGAGTGAACTGATTGTACCACTTGTGAAACCTGGTCTACAGCTGAGGGATTGCCAACAGGAACTGACTGCACACTTTAATCAACAGCTGAGGAACTGACCACAGGGACCTCTGTGGTCATCTCTTGAACTGCTGACGTCCCGGCCAGTCTAGGAAAAGCAGCAGGAGCAGGAGATGGCCCTTGGAGCTCCTGAACGGCAGGCGATGAAGATGCTGGCTGGAGCTGTCTGGTGACTTCAGGTGCTACCTGCTTGACCAGCTGGTCAAACAGGGCAGGAGGAAAGGCGGGTCCGGTCGAAATCAATTACGAGATAGATACAGTAAGGCCGCCATCGCCGTGTAAATGAACAATGGCGTAATCTGAGAGACCAAACGTGTCTCCACCCCTCCTTGAATCGAAATGCGAACGAAGGTCATCCCGAGGCCTTCGAATAAATCAGTGACCAAATACAAGAACCGAAGGGAGAGAAAAAGCCATGGAAATGAACTAAAGACCAGGACAATCGAAGAAGAAAGTGTGTTAGCCGAGATCCGAAATCAACACAGAAATTAACTACAACAATCGATTCGCATAGAAACCGGAATTAATATGAAATAAGAAACGAAAGGCTCGAAGCGAGAAGCAAAAAATACTAGGGGAATAAAATGACGATGAAATAGCGGTAAGAATAACAACGTATGAAAATTTACCTCGCAGCAAGTCAAAACTAGCTTCTCACTCCGAACAATAGAGACGAATGGCAAGCACATGGCTTGCCAGTTCATGGGACTTGCCAAAAAACCTGGGAGGGGGGTAAACATAATGGCCATTGACACCTGCCCAAACCCAGTCCCCCTTGATTATCAAATAAACCCTGGTCAAATAGAAGAACTTTTCTATGGAGTAAAATTTGACTAGTTTTGTAACCTCTTAATGGCGTTATCTGTTAGCCGTAAAACGGCCCGAAAACTGTCCGTTAGACTGAGAGTTCGAAAAAAAATGGACATAGCTGTTAAGAGGTAAGAATGATCTCTCATTTTTTAAATTGGAAAAAACGGTCTTCAGATATTTTATTTTTCAAGTAGGGTGTGTCTTAGCATGGTGGAGGGTATGTCTTAGCATGGGAATTTGTTTCCCCCTACTACCGTCCCATTAACCATTTTTGTATTTTTGTTCGATTTTATATGTTAGTATTAGTTCATTTGTATCAGTTATGTATGGTTACGAACTGCGATTAAAGATTAAAGATTAAAGTGGCCTGTACTAAAAAGGCTCCGATGCCGATGTTCAATTAGCCCTTCCATCATAGATGACGTTTTCACTGAGGTTCAAACCGTATCTACAGTACACGGTATTGCAGGAACCAGAGGAAGACCTGCATTTCAAGATCAATGCCTTGCCAGCCTTGCGTCTTACCTGAGCTGGCCTAAATCAGTAATGATGGCTAGTCAGTCTGTCCACTCTTTTTGTAGTCACTCGTTAAGTGGAAAGATTATAATTTTTACCAAAAGAAAGCCACGATGAGATCCTACTGAACTTCCAGTGGCTGTTCCATATAGTTGATCGCCACTTTACATGATATTAGTTAAAAAGAAAAAAACGATGAAAGCAGCAGTTTTTCAAGTATCTAGGAACTTGTAAAGGGAGATTTCCCTTGAAAACCTCCCATATTGTCACAATACGTTATTGTCTTCTTGACTCGTTGATATATGTTATTTACTGGCTGGAAGGTTCGTACAGTACAAAACGCGCAAAATACTGCGGCAATAAGTGGTCTTTTCAACACCAAGGCCACCGATTTACAATATGCGAAATGTAGAAAATCATCAATAATGATTATTCTCTTCCTTCTTAAAGTCACTGTTATATTTCCGTCTTTCAAAGCTCTTGGAAAATGCAGTAATCTAGGTCAAATTGCATGGAAGATGCAATATTTTCATTGGCCAGGGTATTGCGGAATCATGATTCGGCTATGATGGTGTCGAAGTAAACATATTTACAGCACTTCTTTCTTAAGTTAAGTAGCATCCTTGGGAAAAAATAAAAGCTTACACTTTGCAGAAGTGAAGGAGCTGAATTGAAAAAAAAAAACAAACTACTTTGACTAAATAAAACAGGTTTAGTTTGTCTCATTCATTCTCATTCATTCGTTGCGATTGAGAGGCTTTAAACAACTCGACGCTCATGTCTTTTTCTCTTTGTTCGAGGCATGAAAACTATAGGAATAATTGAAAATGCCGCCTTTGAAACAAGTTCTCATATTGTCTAAGATGCCTCATCTAACATAGAAAAAAAAAGGAGAACAAATTTAAACATTTGTTACTTATTTTAATTTTTCAGTTTTTGCAAAAAGATTGAGGTCATGAAGTTTCTGGTGGTCTTTGCTTTGTCGCTGTCACTTGGTAATGTTATACCATTGAGAACTCACTGTACATATGTTGTGAAATCGATATCCAGTCTCAGGTTGAACATATTGAATATAGTAAAGGAACAAAGAACTGTACCATGCACTTACCTGTACTCGAACTAGGACTCGCTACACTACAATGAAAAAATAGATCCGCCCTACACAATTCTATTCATTATTTACTTTTGTATAATAAGTAAATTGAAATCCATGTATAATAACTAAAACTAATCCTAGCCTGACTCTAATTTTTCTCTAGACTTATTTTAGGCTCCAAAAGTTTTTTTTTTTTTCAATTCAAATGAGCACGTATTCAACCCGCGTAAAACGACAATTACCTAAGGTTAAAACCTAGCTAAGTAAAATTGAACGGATTCGATCTGAAAACGGGTTTTACCTGCAACATTAATATACATGATAGGGTCTTTGAACCCAAAATACTAGATTTGTACGTTTGAAGAGTACTAAGTCTTGGATTTCATTCCAATCATGTTTAAGTCTGGCTGAAGGAAGAAATGATGCATAACACTTGACACCCGTTGATGAAGGGACCCTTCAAACCGGTGCTAAATCAGTCGGGGATAAGTAAGGCACGTACCGTAACTAGCTGGTATGATACCCTCCTGTTATTGTTGCTGGTCGGATTCAGGAATGGAGCATTCAACTCGGTATGCTGCATCTCCATTATGCTCATTAGGTATTAGTATTGACTTCATTTCAAAGTTGCATCCCTTTCACGATTATAACCAGCCGATGTCATTTAACCCACTTAATTCAGTTCAGTAGTTTTAACTCTACAGCACTTCTTTCGATACTTAATATTTTATAATGCTCCTTTTTTCGTCTTTTTTCTTTGTTTTAGGTTTCAAGGAAGGTAGGATTGTCTTTTCTTCTTTTTCGTTTTTTTTTCACCACAGTGAACTGCTCGAAAACATCAATAATTTATGTATTTTTCTATACTTTTTGTTTGCTTGTGTGTTTGTTGATTTGTTGTACAACTTGTACTGAAACCTGTAACTGAGAAGGTCTTAAATGGAGGTTAATTAACGCTGACAACTTTGCGAGTAATTTGGCTTATGAACATCAATGCTTTGGAACTCACACTTTATATATATGAATTACAATGACATTGAAAATCTAAGTAGTTTTTGTATTCACAAGAGTATCTAATTCACTCTTGGTATTCAGGATTTATTGCTGTCAAGAGAATTAGGATTTTGATCATTTTGAGACTATCATGGTTGGCAGCTGTTGGGTTTATTAAAACTAAGGTTATTGACGAGGCGATGCTGAGGGATCGAGAGGCTAAATATTTCTACTGTCTTAGAACAAGATTATTCGGCTTATTGATGACTACGTCATCAATGAGGTTTAGGATCTATTTAGGAAGGAGTTAAATGGCAATCGATCGCTCACTCCATTCCAATTAACTATTTCTTTAACACAGATTAATTTTTTTCCTATACGTCCCACGCAATGTTTCACTTTTGTCCCGGAATCGTCATTGGCCTATCTGTGGAAGAGAGAAGCGGTTTTTGCTCTGCAGGTCCTTTTCATGTGATGGCGTCGAATGAAAATTTAACGTGGGTACTCTTTTGTTCCGTCAAAAATATACTTTTTTGGAGTTGGAACATGGAAAGCTAATATTAAAAGAGAGATAGCGTCCGAAAAATTAAGAGTGGGAGTTTTTGGTCGGGCGAAAACAAATTACATCATCGCAAAGCAACAGTGGGCAAATTCTTGGTAAAATTTGCAGGAGACAGGAGGATAGAACTGGCGTCTGCCAAATTTAGTTCAAAGTGAGAATAGCACTCACCATATCTTTCCAAACTGCTGTAAAAGATTTTGGCATGGAAATTTTCCTTGAGATCTAATGCAAAGGCCTCTATAACATCCAGTAATTTGTCATCCCTCGGAGTGGCTCTGGGTAAAAATTTATGGAAGACGTTTTCCCTTTTCGGATCTGCCTCTACAGTGATGACATTTGGCATACTTATGCTTCCTTTATGCTTTGTCTGACAGCGAGCTTTTGCAGTAGCAGCTGTCAAGATCAGAATTGGAAAATTTGGTACAAAATTTAAGTACATGTACCCAAGAAGTTAAGCTTTGAGTAAGGTGGTCAAAAATTTTCTATAAAAGTGGATCAAGACGAAGAAGTTGACCAAATATAATTCAAGGCCACTGAAAACAAAACAAAATGGTGATCTGTTGCTAAGACAGCTAATTGGCAAAAAAAACTCGTTTTTGTGGCTAGTGCGCGTGCGCTAACCACTATTGTCATCATGCAATTATTGCGAAAGTAAATAAGTAACAATAGATATGTTCGGAGCCAATCAGCACTTAAGTTAGGACATCCTTCTTACCACTTAATTTCATGAAGATTTAATCCGAAGCTTGTGAAGGAAAGCCGATGGTTTCCTCCTGGTCTTAATTGGGAAATTTGTCTCGTGAGAGAAGTGAGGTTGTAATCAAGTAAGTTTCTTCCTTCATTTCAGAAAATTTACCGACACTATTTATCAAAGTTTTCACCTTGACTTTTTTAATGGTCTGGTAAAATCTCTTGTCAGTCCTATTGCTCATATTTTAAGCCGATTTTTACGACAACTATTTCGACATGACGCGCTAACAAGACAGCGAAAACAAAAGCCCCATAAGGGAAAACGTGAGTCTCTTCGGAGGATAAAGGAGCCTTTAATTGAATGAGAAAACGTATGGAAGCCCTTTGAGTTCACGTGCAGCTTGTGTCGCAAACGTAACGCTTATTTGTGGAAGGCTATTCTTCAATCGCTCCGAAACTTGACTCCCAGATCCTCTACGTTGTATGATTTGGTAACACAATCAACTGTGGTTTGTCAACTATGTTGAATAGGGTATTGTGGATTCTCACCGGCTTGGTTCCATTCTGGAGTAGCATCGTGGAGCTCTCGCTCACCACTTGTTGGATTGGTGCCATTGTGTGAAGAGGTTTCCTTTACTTGACCTCTTCTCGCAATAAATCTTCGAAGAGCCAAAAGAAAGGAGTCTGTGTCAAGACTGAAAGCAACTTCTATATGCACAGCAAGGATAGCTAGGCAGGTAAAAATTACACCGTATCCCTTAACGACACTACGACCACGGGGAACTTGAAATGGGCCAAAGAAATCTAAGCCAGCTCACGTGAACGGTGATCTGTCAGGTTGAACGCGATCTTCTGGCAAGTCAGTCTTTCTTTTTTGCTTTGTTGGAAGAGGGATGCTTGTGAACGTCTGCATATGACGCCCTTTGCGAGAACACTCTTTACAGCTGCACTTCCTTGGGTTATCCAAAACCTTTCGCGAATAAGGGACAAAACATGCCCTCTTCCAGAATGGCCACACGCTTTGTGATAATGATCGATAATTAATCTGCTCACGTTATCATATTCTTTGACTCTGAATACAATGTAGAGTTGCGAAGTCTACCACCAACGTGTAACAGGCCATCCGCGAAGATCGGGTCGAGCATGTAAAGGCGACTACTGTTATCAACCCGCTTGTTAGGATTTGCTGTTTTCTCCGGGATGGATTGCCGTTGGTCGTGCTTTAGAATTTCTCCCTCTTCCCGTTGGATTTCTTCAAGGGTGATAAGCATAAGACTGCCGTTTTGTGGTTTGTCTCCTTTACTTGCCTTTAGGAAATGATTTATGCATCGAAAAAGCCGGGCAACGACTTTCACCAGGAGAGACTATGAGGATCATATGCTAGCGTACTTCAATAATGGACTTCTAGGGGGGATCAGAGAAGACAAACCCGCTCGAACTTTTCTTTTCATTTCAGGATCATCATTTGCAATCTTGCCAAATAGCTCATTTTGCGTAGGCCGAGGCATACTTCCAAAGGAATGCCGGCCCCGTTAACCAACGACTTTCACGAAGGAAGATGTCTGCCGTCAAACCACGAGAGGCGTAGTCAGCAAGGTTGTAATCGCCATTTGACAAGAAACCATTGATTAGACCTGGACCCATGACGAATAATACTCACTCGATTGGCAACTAAGGTGTTTTACCGGTTTGTTTCATTCTTGGCGTAGCGCAGAATTGAAGTACTGCCCGTCCAGAAGACTGACCTTGCATTGACTGGTATCTCCAACTCTCTTTTCAATAATCTTTCTTGCTTAACAGCTGTTACCGCAGCAGACAACTCCAGACGAGGGATCGTTTTCATCTTCAACGGAGTGACACATGAATTCGTGCAGAGAAAAAAGCAATGGGCTTCATTGCGGCCATTGACAAGACGAAGATAACTGACTGACCGATAACCGATAATGTAGCTAACTGGATGCAATGACACCAAAACCATCTGGCTTCAGGCATTGTTGGACAGAGAACTTAGACAATTTGGATAAATCTGGCAACAATCATTCCCAATAAACCTCGTACTGTGAGGGGATTGCGTCATCCCATCTTAACTTTTCCCGGCATAAATCTTGAAGCAAACATTCGGCTGGCAACCTGAGCGGTGCAGCGAGACCAAGAGGATCATAAACTGAACTTACAACTGTAATGATTCTTCTTCGTGTGGGTGGGCTTTGTTTCAGGACTATCTTGAATCCAAAAGTATCCGTTTCTATGCACCATCGAACTCTAAGGGCTCTTTCGACTGGTAGATCTTCTTTACTAAGGTTCAAGTTCTTTACTTCTTTGGCGCCCTCGGCTTCAGAGATGGCATCGAGGACTCTGCGACTATTTCTAACCCATTTGGTCAGTCAAAATCCACCTCTCGACATCAAACATTTTTAAATCACTTGCATGTTGTGAAGCGTCTTCAGTTGATGGCAAAGATTTCGGGAAATCGTCTACATAAAAGTCCTTGTTTACCGAGTCTACAACTTCCCTTGGAAAGTGGTCACTGTTGCCCTCTGCCGTCTTTCACAGGGAAAAGTTGGAACATGCTGGAGAGGATCTCAACTATCAAACATCAACCATCTGGTACTCTTCGAGGTTTTTGTCCAGGTTACCCTCAGGCCACCACAGGAAATGGAGATTGGTGCGGTCTTCTTCGCCTACCCTAACATGGTAAAACATTGGTTCAATATCCGCCATGGTTGCTATTCTTTTTAAGCGAAACTACATCAACACACCGAACAACTTGTTCGTTAAATCTGGACCTTTGAGCAACAGATCATTGAGCGACTTTCCTTGAAACTTCTCAGAGCAGTCGAATACGAATCGTATTTTACCAGGCTTGCGAGGATGGTAGATGCCATGGTGCGGGATATACCACATTACACAATTTGACCCTTACTGGTGGGCGGGAACTTTATGGACAAAACCCTTCTCTAGAATCTCTACCATAAAAACATTATAGTCGGTATACAGGTCCTTGTTACTTTGAAGCTTCCGCTTTAGCCAGAGCGCTCGCTGTTCAGCTTGTACCCAATTGTTCGGCACTGCGACTTCACGATCTTTAAATGGCAAAGCCATTTCGTAATCACCTTCTTTTTGAACTGCCGAACTATTCAGCACCTGTAAGAAACGGAGCTCCTCCTGGGACATCTCAGGCTTATCATCTCCACTGGATTCTGGGAAATCACTATTGTAGTAGTCCTTCACCATCTGGTTGAGATCTTGGTAAGCCTTAACGAAGAAACTGGATGTGCGTTAGCGGTAGTTACGACACTCTAAGGGACCACTTACAACCCAACCTACAATTGTACGGGACGCGTAAGGGCCGCCATCTTGACAATGCCTCACTTCTAGAGGATCGAGGATCTTCGGGACATCACTGGCTATTAGGAGACCGACCTCTTCTTTTACATAAGGCAAATACACTCCACTCAAATGTGGCCATTTGTCAACATCGACCTGGTTTGGGATATCCTCCTTTGATACGGGAATATCGGGTCTTGTGTACAAGGGAGGCAATATTACGAACACATTTTCATCCAGATCGGAAATAGCCAGATCTTGCAGAACGAAACTGTCAACGAGGTTGTTCTTTCTGTCGAACGTTGTTAAAGTCGTTCTAGCGCTGAAGCACTAATTGAGGACACTGTGAATTGAAAATAACAATTAACATAAATCAAGTCAAATGTTGGGTTTTGTGGAGAGGGGAAACCGGAGTACCCGGAGAAAACCTCTCGGTGCAGAGTAGAGAACCAACAAACTCAACCCACATATGACGTCGAGTCTGGAAATCGAACCCGGGTCACATTGGTGGGAGACGAGTGCTCTCACCACTGCGCCATCCCTGCAAAGTTCTTTGGCCATTTACTCCTGTCTCACTAGGGCTTCAGTATAAAATGTGGAAGTACTGCCCCTATCTAAGAAGGCGTAACTGATACGGGTGTCCCATTTTCTTAAGGCCATACTTTCACTGGAACAGCAGGTGTCTGTCCCAAAAAGGCATTCTTCCGCGTGGGTTGACCATAGCGCTTTGAACACGAAAAACCTCCTCGCGAGGCGAGGTAATTGCTGTAGCAATGTTAGCTTCTGGACGACGTGCAACAGAATTGGTGTGAAGAAGTGTTGGGTGTTTCCATGTGCAGTTAACAATTGCACATGTTTCCGCTTCGGACAATTCCTTACTGTATGCTCAGTGGACAAAAAACTGAATCATGGACGCTTGGACTTCATAAACTCGATTCTTTCCACGTACGGGCGACTCCTAAGAGAATTGCAGCTCTCTAGGGCGTGATCATCGTTGCAATAAGGGTATGAGACTTCTTCTACTGGCGGTGAGTCTGAACTAAGTGATTCACTCGTAGGGGGTGAGGTCAGGCAATTGTTAACATGCGAAGCAAAACTACGTCTTTCTTTCGTTTTCTCGTGTGATTCTTTATTCAAGAGTACTCGACGTATATCAGGTCTAGCCCTTGAGTCTCCAACAGTCTTCCCGAAGAGAGGGTTGGTGGCTACGCGAGCTTCATGGTCGACAAACTCAGCGAGATCAGTAAACCAGATAGGTCTTCCTTGATCCTCCATGGTGTCACCTACCATGTGGCACCATCTTACTCTTAAAGTGAACGGCAACTTCAGAGCTAGTTCTTAATGGTTTCGGGTTTTTCAAACTTGGTTAGGTTCCTACTACTCTCCATAGCATTCTTGCACCTCATAAGGAAAATGGCGAATCGATTCAGGGCTTGGCCATTCTCTACTTTCACATCGGGCCAATTCCGAGTCAATGCCTTGGTTTCATATGCAGCTACAACATGGTAATTGTCACCGAACTTCTTCCTCATCAACCTGGGAAAAGATCCTCATCTCAGGTGGAAGATAATGGCGCGATCTCACGAGTTCTCTCAAATCTCCACTAATAAACTGTTCAAGGTAGTAGAGCCTTTCGCTACTGTTTGGCGTCTTGGACTCGGTTATACTCTCGAACCCTCTTATGAAGGGCCCATATTCCATAGGGTCTCCGTTGAAGATGGGGAAACGAGGCTGAGGAAGAGAATTTTTCTTCTGTTGTATTGCAAGCATCTCCATAATTTTATTCTGTTGCTGTTGCAGAACCTTCTTTTGTTGATGGAGTTTTAACATATCGTGAAAAGTCCTTTCGCTTGGTGAAGAAAGCACTTCAGAGGAATCTGAAACAGCCCTTTCGTTGTTACCAGCCAAGGGGGGCTGGTGCCACTTTCCTGCCTCTGGTTTAAGGCTGGAGCAAAGTTTGTCTTCCGGAAAATGCTTGTTTTCTTCGATTCTAAATTTATAAGGTAAGGAACAACCAAGCACGGTTTAGAAGCGGCCTCTTTATCTTCCAAAGAAAACGGATGATCGACAGCTTCTTTCTCTAGTAGCTGCCGCTTCTAAAGAACCGCCACTTCCGCTTCTAACTCTGCTACACGTGCAGCTTCTTTAGCTCTGGCCACAGACAATGAAGATACACTACTTCCACGCGAACCACTGCGAGTAGAACGATGAGATTTTCTGCTAGAATGTCTGGAAGCTGAGGTTCTCGACACGATCTGACTTGCAGAGTCTTCTAGTTACTGGGAGTCTAAACCCGCTACTTCCTCACTTCTCTTAATCCAACCTTGAAATCCTTGGATAAAGTAGCCCTTTCGAACAGATTCACGTTCGAAAGATTCATGGCATCTCATAATACTCGACTAGTCAGACACGTACGACATATATACAACATGTGCTTCCTGGAAAGCAGCGAATGCAACGAAAAACTCTGCCATTTTCTCTTTAACGCAAGAGACGTTCTCTTTGCTGGGCAGCAACACTTGAATTTCATTTCTTTTAATTGTCACTACCGAGAGATATCCAGATCTGGAATTCTTCAGCCGCCGAAGGTCTTCGACTGAAATAATTTGATCGGTTGCCGGGATAGCAGGGTCAACGCCAACATCACCGCCAGGACCATCATCTTTCGCCGTCATCAAATCTCGGCAAACTCAGTTCAAATTGTTAACGATGTAATCCCCTTACGAGTACAAAACTACAGCAATAAAATTCAAACACGCTTTATTCTTCTATCATGACTGCCTCTGACGGCGAAACTCAACTCATGTGGTGAAAAGCGCTTAAGACTATAAAACAAACAGATACACAAACTTACTTAGCAAAGCGAACTAATTGTAAACAGAAACTCCACGAAAAACCACACTTACATTTGTTAGTTGTTTAAGAATCACTCCTGTTCATCATAGTGTCTGAATTGAGACGATCTGACCAGAAATGTGCCATGTCTGTGGAAATATATTCTTTAAAACTAAGAAACTGAAGATGAAAATTTTGCTTGGAAGGGCTCAAATAGCTCTGCGTAAATGCCATGCAAATAAAAGATTAATAACTGCTGGACAATTAATTAAATAAAAAAGGTGCTATAGAAAAATTAATAAACCATGATAAGGTTTTTAAATTCTAGAGGGTATTGGGAGGTTCTCCTCCTTATTGTGAAAAAGCTAAGAGGGACATTTTTGCAATGATTAGGCATCTTGGGTCAGCTTATTTATTTTGCAATTTCTCCTCAGCAGAAACACAGTGGATTCATCTTTTAAGAATACTAGGTCAACTTGTTGACAACAAACAATACACTAGAAAGTTTATATTAACAGGCAAAGTGTAGATTAATTCAACGTGATCCAGTCACGTGTGCCAGATATATTGACTACCACATTATTCAGTTTATAAGAAAATTTCTGGACAGTAATGTAGCACCTTTAGGTAAATTTCAGACTGGTTTTGTAAGGTTGAATATCAGGAAAGAAGCTCGCCTCATATTTCTATGTTGATATGGCTTGACAATGCTCCAACATATGGTTTTGACAGTGACAAGGAAGTCATAGAATTTATCAATGAAGTAATCACTTGTCAGAAACCCAGTGACAACCCTGAATTGCTAAAACCTGTCAACAGGCAAGTACAAAAACACTCTCACACTTGTAAAAAGAAGTCCAAGACCGAATATCGATTTAATTATTGGAGGCCACCTATGAAGGCAGCAACAATTTTACGTCCTTAAAATGTACATGTAGATCAAGTCGGACATAATGAATTGAGGCAGCACAAAGAAACTTGGAAAACCATATAAACATGAAAGAAGGAGAAGACGTCACATTTGACCAACTGCTTGTCGATTTGCATTTTCGGAAGAAACATACTTACTAGCTATTAGGTCAAGCCTCAATTCTCCAACTGCATTTTTAAATGGCAACCAAATGAATTAACAGTCAACACTTATAATGCTGCTTGGCTTAGTGCTTCGAAGGTTAACATGAACATCCAATTTGTCCTTGATTTTTATACCCAGGCTATGTACATTGCCACTTACATCCCAAAAGCTCAAGAGGGGATAAGTGATGTTTTGCACACAGCTTGTGCTGATGCCAGAAAAGGAAATGGAATTTTCAAACGCTTTCCTGTGCTTTATTTACTTTGCGGCTCTCATGTTTACCCTGTTAACAAACTCCCTTTAATCATTCCAGATACATCATCAGTCGACAAGAGGAAGCAACCTCTGAAAACCGCTTCTCTTCCCTTTCCTTCCTATTTGTTTTTCTATGTCAACTATACGCACATTTTATTTCTGTATTCTGTAGCATTAAAGTCAAACAATCTCGAGGCTACTAGCAGTCTCTTTCATTTTTTCCCCAGCAAAAGCTCGCAAGTGCAACCGGTGAAAACAGTGTCTCAACAAATTGAATTCTCAGAACTCACCAGGTCGCTTGCAAACGAAAGCTGTAACCACCTACTTTAAAATTTGTTCACGTTTTGCAGGCGTAGCATTGAGGTAACGCTCAAGAAGCGTTCTTTCAAGCGTCAACCATAAATCCCAATGGAGGCCAAACAAAATATTATTTTCTTTTAATTTCAAAAGAATGAGGGCAATAGGTTTAGATTAACATAAATGCATAATAATGTAAAACTAGCCGCTATTTATGAAAGTGGTCTATGCACTAGTCACATGTACCTTATAGGTACCTATTTTATAAATAAAGAAACAGGGTCGTTTTGGTAGAAAGATCGGAAAATAAGAAGAGCCAAAAATACAAGCTTACATAAATCTAATAAATAGATCCAGGATAAGCAGTTGCACCTCCACAAAGTGACAGGAAATATTAATGTAATGGTAAAGTGGCCCCCTCCACTGTGCGTGACACATTCCAAATTACATCACTGCTTGCTGGGAGCACATACCACAAAACGTGACGCCTTCGACCTTGTAA
>NC_090881.1:10676221-10693721 GCF_036669935.1 Montipora foliosa
CCTATGATATCGCTAGAGATATGATAATTATGTCGCTGCCCAAGTATTTTAGGCGCCGATCGATGCCTTGCCACAGTAAGGTCATTTAGTCAAGATATAAGATTCTGTATAGCTTACGTTTTAGCTGTATTGTTTTAATCATCGAAGACTATATTTCTTTGCCTCTCTCCAGGATTGGTAAGGTGAACTTTGACAGGGACCGCGCACTTTGTATGACCCCTCACCACAAGGGAAATAACTTAATAATACAAAGAACTCATCTGATACGATTCACCTGCCTCAAGTACGTTTTATTTTCAGTGCAAAAAAAATGTTATTGGATCCCTTGCTAGCTGGTTCTTTTATTTTGAAGTTTGCAGCTTGCGTTGCTACAGCTGTAGTGGTTACGACCCATTGTGTTCTGAACTTGACACGTCAACGACATGTTCCTCTGGACAAGAATGCTACCGTTACAAGACAACGGTGCCCCTCCCTTTTCATACCTACGGTAATAAAGCTTGATTTAATTTTACATCTGCTACTAAAACTTCTATTCATAAGAATATTTACTTACAAACAAAAAAAAAGGATCTTCAAATCTAAAAAATCTTAGAGTGGTGTTTGATTTATCACTAAACTTATTTTCACTTTGAAGATTACATATAGATATTTAAAAAAATAAAAATGACTGTTAGTTTTATACCAACCAAGAATGTATAAGGAAACACTTAAGGACGTTCGCGCTAGTTGTTTGTGCGCAACGTTACTGCGCAGGTAACGCGACTGTAATATGTCACGCATTACTGCGACCATTATTGAAGTTTAAGAGGTTTTAAAACCTTTGCAAAAACCGTGGACGATAAGTCTTGCAGAGCGTTGGATCAAAGAAGATCGTGATCAGTCAAAATTGATTAAAAAATATTTATGAAAGTCAAGTAGACTACTGCACGACTGATATTCGAGTGGTTTTATCAGTCGTGCACTAGTCTACTTGACTTTCATAAGTATTTTCATTTACATTGGCATTTAAAGCCGTAAATGCTTTTGTCAGTGAGAAGCACCACGCACAAACATTAAATCAGAAACGCTAATTAACAAATGGTAAACGCCATAGCATGTACTATTGAGTTATGAATGCACGCGGGAGGTTGCTAAGCACGAAAGAAGCGTAAGAGTCGCACGAGGCGATAGCCGAGTGCGACTCTATCTTCTTGAGGGCTTAGCAAACCTCCCAAGTGTATTCATAACTCAATAGTACATGCTATGGCGTTTACCATTTGTTTTATAACATAATCGTTAACACCACTCCTGCGTGTTTCGTTTGTATTTGCATAAATCAAGTTTGGTCAACAGACGATGTCAACGCAACTTTGCTTTCTAAAGACAACTTTCAATAAACAAGACTAAATGATAAAAAAACAGTTTTCCCAGTCAAAACTTTTATTGGAATCAACAATAATTTGCTCTCAGGAGAGAAAACATTTCGATTTTCTTGCGAGCGTCGACACTAACTCGCTGTCTTTGCGCATGGTTTGCTTCTGTTGAAAACGATCAAGCTATCGCAAACAGCACTACTTTTCCAATCCAAAAAAACGACGTTACACTATTTCAACTCAAATAGCCGATGAAATAAATCTCAAAAAGAAAATCGACATTCCAAAACACCATTCACCTTCCTGTAACATCTTCCCTGGTCTCATAAAATCCATTTCAATTCCGCGATTCGGCTTGAATATTTAAGCAGCGTTTAGATTGTGTTTTGGAAATCAAAGCAGTACAAACACAAAACGCTCTTTCGTCCCTTTAAGACATTCAATCCTCCTTTTCCATAGCTGATCAATCTTTAGGGCTATATCTTTCTATTTTGAGCTCTGTAGAGGTTCACCCCTATTCTAAGTGGAGGAAAATATGTCTTGAAAAATTAGGACTGATGCGCTCGTGACGGCATTTTCTTCTTAAGTTAGATCGCACGTCAGCTGTCGTCAGCAAGCGTGCACCCATTGGCAAATAGTAAATGATCAATTGGCCAATCAGAACGCGCGTTTTATCCAAGTTATGTTATAACATCTAATTTGTCAGTTTTTTAACAATGAAACCTCGATAAAAGTTATGTAAAAGGTACTCAGACAACAAATACTACCAACTTCTGTCAGTGATAGTGGTCTCTTAGAATGGACAAAGCTATTCTTTGATTGCACCTGACCTCAGTGCGGCCATGTTGGTGGAAAGAATTATTATGCAAAACTTGAAATACATTTTTCAATTGTTTTGGCACCAACATAGCCGTCTTATCACGTGAGTTCAATAAAAGAATAAGTTTTATTTCACTGTTTACCATGAATTTTACATGAAAAATTTGCATATTAGCGCTGAATGGATGGGAGAGGAATGTTACAAAACGGTCCTTTTTGGTGTCCAGTAGATTATCGTAGATTACATAAGATAACAGCCTCCTTTTCTGCACTTGTGTGCTGCAGCAGCTCGAAACGTCAAAAAAATTAGCGGCGACTTTCATATTAAAAACGCAGATCGTTGAGATTGGATATTGTGCAGATTATGCAAACTGTGAAGATGATACTTTTCCATTTGGTGACCAGAAAGAGGTGCCCTACATCGACAGGTGCTGTCTCTTCATTTGTAAAAATCAAAAGTAGAGAATTCTAGCCACCTTTGGAATGAAGAACGCAGCAATCACGTTAGTCTTGGAGATTGAACATCTTAAGTATCACATGGAGTGAGGCGTCACGTGGAGGTGACGCAGAACAGGAATCCCCCTTTACGTCTTGGCACCGGACCAACACTAGTGTTTTGGAAGCAGGGCTGACGAAGTGGATATTTCGAGCGGATATTTTGCGAGTTGCGTAGAATTTTTCCGAGCCCCGAAAGGGCAAGGAAATATACGACCAACGAGAAAAATGTCCGCACGTACTATATGTTAACAATTATAAGGTATTTATTATTCCACTATTATGCCATTTTCTGATATTTTAGCGTCTTTCCGCACTGACATAGAATCGTATCGATTGCACAATAAGGCGCGTGCAAATGACGAAAACAACTCAGACAAAACCATTCAAATGTCCTTTATTTGATTGGATAAACGAAATGAAGAGTGACATGCAATGGCAAACTTAATTCTCAGGCTTTCCATATCGTGTTGAAAACAATTTCTTTCGCTGAAAAACTCCCGTTCCGTCCATATTTTCTATGTTCTAAACCGGTCAAACCGGGACACTACAGTCTATTACCGTCTCATATTTTGCGCGTTCTTTTGACCAAATATGGTAAAATGGTGTAATAGTGGAATAATAACTTAACATATTCTTATTTTACAAAGGATGTGAAGACCCAGCGTGGTGTGCGACTACAACTGACTATTGTCAAGACAACAACAACTATTGTGAAATTGAGTGCTGCACGACAGACCATTGCAACAAAAAATTCTAAGATGTGGGTACGTAACAAATGGCTTCTTGTAAAGAGGTACTCTTATAATGAGTAGTGTGGTAGGATATCAAATCAAGCCACTTGTTGCCACTTTCCACGCGCCACTGCTCAGTCTACCGTGCGTGGGAAATGGCAAAGGTAGGCTGATTTGAAATTAAAGCTACAGTACCAGTACTACTTCTTACAACTGTACCAGTACAGTACAGGCTATTGGTGAAAACATTTCCACCGCAAAGCTGACAAGCTCTTCAGTTGGTTTGTGCTGTGCTGTTCTATTTTTTTTCTTTTTTTGTTTTTTTTGGTCAATTTTCTTTGTGTTTTGTTTGTTGTTGTTGTTGTTGTTGTTGTTTTTATTTTCAGATTTTCCGTCTTTGCTGGGTTCACTTCACTTTTTTCGTCTTGCTTTAAATGTTCTTTCTAGAGATTTCTATTAATATTTAGCTTGTACTGAAAAGACTGCACCATTTGCACGATAAGCCAAGGCGAGGCTTTGTCCGTGAATGGTTTGTTTGTTAAACAATTGGTTATGGTGGCATTGATTCGCAGCTGCCACCAGCAAATTTAGGCACTGATTCAGTATTTTAGGGGCTCTGTTTGCATTTCATCGGGCAGCACAGTTGACTTAATTTTATTTGTCAGGTGTTTAAAGAAACGCGATACGACTCTACGTCTCTCTTGTTCTTCTTAAGCTTCAAGCTCACGCTCAGTAATTATATCAAAACAGGTTTTCGGCCTGTATTTGATGGCGAAAGGGATCAAATTCCTCAAAAACATTTGGGGGCAGGCGTGGTGGAGGTGGTCGTTTATTTGGAGTTCGCTGCAAAAACATTTTTTTTTTTTTGGCCTTGCTTCGGGGAACAGGGAGGAGTCTCGGGGAAACGAGATTTTCTGTTTCCCGTTGGGTCAGACATTTAGTGCTTATTGCCTAATGGTAAGCAAAGCATCTTTGTTTACATAACCATGATTAGTAGGATTAATTGCCAAAGAAATGATCATATTTAAGTTAAGGTTACTGCAGGAGTGAATTAGATAAGAGTCTTGTTATGGCATGGGTGAGCCCCCGAGCATAGTCACAAATGACTCTATTTTTACAACACCCGTTCCCGCGAAAATCAGTTGTCATGTCCCTCAAAAAAACATGGCAGAAGCAGTCACGCGTAGCAAGGCTTCTTCTGATTGGTTAAAATTGGCGGAGCTTTGTTTGTTTCGTGCTGAATGTGTATCTAAAAATAAATCCATTTGTGACTGTTCTGGGGCAAGACCGCAAAGTGATCGATCAACAGTCTTATCTAATTCGCTCTTGGTTACTGTCATCCTTCATGGGTGTCTTTTGGATAATCGTTCTCGTTCGCGTTGTTTTTAAAGAAACCCAAGGAAACTATATGCCACTGGAAAACTAATAGCATGTAGTGTTTAAAAATGGCCTAACTTTTAGGTTTTTTTTTTTCCAAAAAGAGAGCGGAAGCGCGCAAACGCGAAACGGCCTTGTCTGCTCCGCTGAAAACATAGCCCTTGTGTTAAGGCGTTTTTTCTAATTCTAAATAGTTTTTCCGTAGAGTCCAGGTTCGTGGTGTGCATAAGAAAGATTTCCGTTGGCCAGCTTTACAATGGATTTTCTTAAGAACCAATAAGGAAAAAGTCTCACCGAAAACTTTGTTAGCGTATTATCCCGTGAGTGATATAATGCCCTTTCTTTGGATCTCCGTGTTAACGCAAGGGCATAATTCAGCGAAGCAGGCAAGGTCAGTTTCGCATTTGAGCGCTTGCGCTCGCTTTCTGAAATTAAACAAATTACTGAAAGTTAAGAGCATTTTGAAATACCACCTTTATTAGCTTTCCAGTGGTATATAGTTTCCTTGGATTTCTTTTAAAACAACGCAAACCAGGAGGGATTTTCCAAAAGACACCCCGGAAGGTTCACAGAAACCTTAAACATTGCTTTCCGCTTTGCCTTCAGCTCAACCATGTAGGACAGGCCTGGATATTAGAAATGTCCTTGACAAATCACTGAGTGTTAACAAGGAAATCCTCCGCAACTCAATCCTGCTGTTGCGAGACCTGGTTAATAAATCCGATCCTGCTCCATAAGCCGATCACTTTGGCTTGATTACCTTAACGTTTGATTTCAAAGACGCAAAATTTCACAACAAAGCTGCTTTGCTGGCACGAATCGACGGGGAACCCCTGGGACTTAAAAGATGGACTCGGATTGATCTGGGCTTGGAGAAGGCGAACAACACGTTCTTCTCCAGTAAAGGGGGAGACGGACCAGATATGCCAAGTGTTATGATTGTGCTGACAGATGGCAAACCCACCAATCAAACAGAGGAAGACTCTTTCTCGTATCTTCTTTGGTTCTTTGTTAAAACAATTATGTTCCCTTGAACGACAATCTTTCCAAAAAGACACAGCTAATCTCTGATTGGTTTTTACTTTGCACAGTTGGAAGTTTCCTAATTTCCCGTCTCGATACTCTGTCCCACGCACTCTACTTCTTCATCTACTGAAGACTCTTCTTCTATTCATTCAGTGGGCATGGCTTGTGGCGCCACCGTGTTGGCAGCAAATCTGAGGAATTTTTCCGCTAGAATTCCTGGTCTGTGCTTGTTCAATCTTGGTAAGGCGTAGCAACGCATCCGCAATATTCATGTCACGGTCCTGGTAAATACTTCACAGAGAATGAATAGGGCTGTAACCGTAGGACCCACCTCTCGATTCTCGTAGAGGGTCTAGAGCGGGCTGAATAGATGAATTCCAGAGGTTTGTGGTCCGTCCACTGTTCAAAATCCACTCTATAAAGATACACATGGAAACTCCCACAGGCCCAAACAATTCCTAGGGCCTCCTTCTCCGTTTGCGAATACCGTCGTTCTACATCAGAAAGTCTTCTACTCACATAACGTTTCCCTCTTGTTCTTGAACCAGGACCACCCCCAAGCCAACTGGGCTCGCATCCGTAATGATCTATGTCTTGTCTGTACGATCAAAGTATCCTAAAGTTGTCTGCTTGAGCCAGCCGTCTCTTCAGGTATGCAAAGGCCACTAGCTTCTTAGGGCCAAATGTAAATGGTTTTCCCTTGTTAGAGAATATTCTCAATGGCTCTGCTACCGTCACAAGGTCAGGAATGAATCGTGCATTGAAATCCACTAGGCCTAAGAAACTCTGACTTCTGGAGCTACATTCACTGCTTTAACGTTTTGTTCAGTTGGACCCACCCCTGTTGTGACAGCACTAGGCCCTTAAATGTAAGCAGACTTAACTATTAGTGGGTGATGTAAAGTGCTAGTTTAGACCATGTGAACGTTAGCCCTACTAATGGATTTGGGCCCACACAAGAACAGAGAAGAACTCTGACCAGGGTGGGAAATAAATCGAAGCTTTGGCACATGAAATGCACATTCTCTCCACTGAGAGTGAGACCCTTGTCTCTCAACCAAGTCAGCACTTTTTTTTATGAAGGGAGTAGTTTCTAAAGAAACTGTGGTGCTGCATCGGTGGGGAAGTAGTACACAAAAATTTTGGCTTTATCAACGGAATTGATGATGTAAATTGGCCACCCTACAGAGATTCTAAAAGCGGACATTTCGAGCACTTTTTTTAGTCGCTCATCTTGCTCTGCTGTATCAGAATCATCGACAACAATATAATCCGAAATGTTTGCCGTCCCACTCCAATCATTCAAAACTTTCTGAATCACTTGCTGATACTTCTTGGGCGCAGACATTACGCCAAACATCACTCTCTTGTATATGAATAACCCGTTGTGAGTTACAAACTTCGTGATGCTACGGGAATCCTCACTAAGCTCGATTTGATGATTACCCCTTTAAGTCTAATTTACTGAACACACATATATCCTCTAGGACTTCATCAATTGTGGGAATTGGATACCTTTCACCAATGATTGTGTTATTGACGCATCTCATGTCCACAAATAACCTAACATCACCATTTGGCTTAGGAACCACCACAACAGGGTCTACCCAGGGCGTTGGGCCCTCAACTTGCTCAATAATGTCTTCTAGTAAAAATTCATCAAGCTTCTTTTCCTTTAAGCTGAAGGCAGAACGCCGTAAAGGTTGTGCAACTGACTGAACTTGTTTATCAATGTGTAGCTTCAGTTGAAAGTCTTTCATCTTTACAATTCCTGTAAAAAACATCCTTGAATCTTGTTGTCAGTTCACTGTGATCTACACGTACCACACAATGCAATGGGACTTGTAATTTCAAGACTCCCAACTCAATGGCTGATTATTTTCCTAGTAATGTTCTCCTTGCCATTTCATGACCGTGACGTCATCAGCTGACACTCTCTTGATGCCTAAACTCACATCTGCTGTAAAGGTTCCGATCACTTCAAGAGGGATAGCTGCACCATAGCCATACAACTTCTTTGTACTTCTTCTTGATACACCCTTGATATGTTGCTTCTTCATTTGCTCCCACAATGCTTGGCTAATGACATTTGCACTTGCTCCAGAATCAATTACCATCTTCACTGGAATACCCCCAATGTTAACAATGATTTTTCCTCCTTTAGCCTCACCAGCAACTGCAGACACATACTCGTCTTCCTGTTCCTTACAGTCATCCACCTGCATATGTTGCACACGTGATCTACTTGGAATTTCTGTAACTTTGGTTTTGCATGCATTTGCAAAATGTGCCAGCTGAGCACACTTTCAACACTGGCCGGACACAGGGAGTCCCTGGAAAAATGTCCACGCCTTCCACACCTATAACATTCACCCATCGTATCACGACTATTCCGTCTGGTCCGTCCATCATCAACTCGGTTCATTGACGCACTGGAGAGACTCATACCCTGGGTTTGCCTTTTTACTGCCTGGTAATTCCGGGAAATCTTTTGTCTAGTAAGGTTTGAAGTGTGAGGGTTTGGATTTTTTCCAGAAGCTTGCGTCGTAACTCATTGGAACGACACGTCGATATTATTTGATTTCTGATCTGAGCCTCCATTTGATCGCCATAATCACACTG
Source organism: Montipora foliosa (assembly GCF_036669935.1). Classification (NCBI taxonomy): domain Eukaryota; kingdom Metazoa; phylum Cnidaria; class Anthozoa; order Scleractinia; family Acroporidae; genus Montipora; species Montipora foliosa. The sequence goes on from NC_090881.1 coordinate 10,684,647, forward strand.
CTGAGCTTTCCGCCTAAATCGTACTGCAAATTGGCCAATAGTTTCATCTTCCCCTTGCACCATTTCTCTCAATAAATGCCGCTTGTATGGAGTGTTAATTTGTGTGACAAAATGTCTGGTTAAAGCATCTTCGGTCTTCTCGAAATCTTTCGTACTCCCAGTGTCGGCCAAAACATCAAAAATATTGTGGACATCCGGTCCAGCGCAATGAACAAGGAGAGCTCCCCTCTGCACTAAATAAATTGTCGTCCTTATCGGTGACAATAATCAAAATCTTTTCCATCCGCATATAACTGAAAACTACGAAGCCATCGTTTCCACTCAGTACCCACGCTACTCGAATCACTGTTGACATCAAACGGTCGAATTCCTCCAATATCCAAATCTCTCAAATTCATCCTCAATTCCCAGACTCGGCGTCAGATGTGGGTTGAGTTAGTTGGTTCTCTACTCTGCACCGAGAGGTTTTTTCCAGGTACTCCGGTTTTCTCCTCTCCTCAAAAACCAACATTTGGCTTGATTTACGTTAATTGTTGATTCCGGTTTACAGTGTCCCAAATTAGTGCTCCAGCGCTACAACTGCTTGACACTTAAGTTCCTTTTCTTCCTTCATGGTTTAAAGAATAATGAATCCCACTTACCAATTTTAAAAGATTCAAGAATTAACGTTTCGACACTGGTGCTGGTGCCTCGTCATGCGTGATATGCGGATGAAACAAGAATCATTTTATAAGCACTGATATTAGCGTCCTTTCATTGCAATGAGATACAAATCTGTTGGAAGTAAAAGACCGCAGTCGTTGCGCCTTAAAAGCGTGGGCAAAATTAAGGCCCTCGGCTTCTAAACAAGGGCTGTGTTGGTACTGATAGAGGTTAAATGTATGTATTTCTTTTAATTATCCCGGGAAATTATAGGGAAGATATCGTTGACGTCACCTGTTGTCATTAATGTGCCAACCATAGCGTCATTGGCTGTCGAAACAAATACTTTTATGTTCCTACGGTTAGCACATTTGAATAACAAAATCAATGTTTGTAAACAGATATCTTCACTTTATGGTTGGTTTGGTAACCACAAGGCTTACTTAGTTTGTCTGATTGCCAACCTGGTCACAGTGTAAACCTAAATCTGTCCTCAACCGTCATAAATTCCATTACACGTGTCACATTTGCAAGCCATTTAATTTTTTTTTTTTTTAATAATTCTTCTTAGTTGCCAACCAAGAACATTTGTTATCTCTTTCCTCTATTCTTTTTTTTTTTTTTTGTTTATTTTACGAAATCTTTTAATAACTTTATTTTCCAGAATGAAAAAGGAGTTATGAGCAACTGCTGTTCGTAGAGTCAACTGAGGGACATACTATCTGTAACGGATTGGGAGGATTTAATATGGATCAACCCTATTTACTTTAAAACTAAGGCTCGCACTACTTTTGTCAAAATTGAATTAATAAATGGGAAAGTCGATAAGGTATCTTCGTGTTTGCGTTTTGATATAAATAAGGATCTGATAAATTTTATAAGCGACGGGGCAAAAGAACTTAAACTTTTCATGTTTCGAAACCTTGAAGTAGGGTTAAAAATATCCCCTACCCCTCTTTGTCCCACAAATGCGTTTGTTGAGTTAATTTTTTTCTGGGCCGCGGGTTGAGAGCATTGAGTTATCTAAACGCGATCTCTCTCAGGCAAATACCCACCGTGGTAGAGAATCGTGGGGAGGTATGCGTGGAAAACAGGTGAGCGAGTTCCTGCCGCTGTACATATGTCTACAATCCTGGAGAGAAATTTTTAACATTCTTATCCACATCTAAAGAAATATAAATATTCCGTTAGGTGCGGAGGGCGGGGAAGGGGGGTATAGTACTCCCAGAAAGCCCATACAGATCAGGATTGCAAACAAACACTAAAAGGAGCCAGGAGGTCCCAAACGTCTCTGGCAAGAGAGACCCCTCTCCAGGGGCTCAGAATAAAAGAAAGAGGTGAGTCTCTGGGGCAAATGGTGACCTGCATGGGAGCACTTCATTCCCAAAAATATACTTCGTGTATTTCCCAAGACGAACCACAAGAGTATGAAGATGGTTAACACGTCAACCCTTCAACCCCTTGACTCCCGAGACTGACGGAATGGAATGTCTTTTTGTAACAGTTGAAAGAGTAACGGAGTGACGGACAAAACTTGGAGGTATATTATAATCGCTGATGAATAAATAGGGGGACTTAAGACAACCAGGAATACGGATTTACGTTCTTATAGTGGGCGTCGCAGGGTTTAAGACTCTGTCTGGAGTATGTTTAATAGCGGAGCTCCGCGCGGAGCACCATAGTTAAGAAAATATGGTAACCCGTCGATGCGAGAAAATTTGGTTTTATAGCTATGACGTCATGAACGTCCGTACGTACGTCCGTCCACCCCTCTATGTATGCCAATGTGACCAGTTTACAGCATATATCTTTGATATTAGACATCCATGTTTTGATCAAATGACATCTGTCAAAACAAGGTATCCGCTGACCAGTATCACGTGACCATATCAGGGGCTCAAGCTTAGAGCTGACCGAGGTCAGCTGTTTTTTTGAAGTTGACCGCTGACCAGGTACTGGTTTTTTATTGGAGTGCAGGCTCAACCTAGGTTAACTCACCCAATAGTAAGCGAGGCTTCATTTTTCACGCGCTTTCTGTGGCTCGACACGGCTACACAGCCATGCTACGTCAACTATAGTTCTTACACAGTCAACGCTTTTAGTGGTTAGGTGGAAAACGGTTTGGAAAATGTTTTCTCTCTGCCTTTTCGCTGGTTTCAATCGAGTTTGACATATTATGATAGCTGTGGTACACACTGGCGGCTACGCAGTTATTCAAGTCAAGCATCAGAGGGATATAAACTTTAAGCTAAGTGTTTATTTTTAATTTGCTTAGAGCTGCTTTTTTCTCTGTATTGCAATTTTTGGCATATCTTTAGAAGATAAGGTTACATGATGCCTGGAGGACCTATGACTAGAACAGAAACGAAAGGTGAGCGAAAGAGAATTACAACGACAAAACAGAATACCAGTAATAGCTTATACTTGTTGGAAGAAGTTACTCCACAAATTCTTTCCTTGGGCACTAAACTGTTTGTTATTTTCAAAAAGTGGTTTAATTAATCGGTTTTTTCCTTTGTTCAGGAATGAAAATCGAAATTTTATTGTCAACTGGAATTAAATAACAGTTATCTGTACTCTTTTGGACATAACTGAAGAATTGCCGTATTTTGCCGATTCTTGTTCCAAGCCAACCTGGCGTGTTTCAATGAAATACATCAAAATGTGAATGATCTTGTTTTCAGAGATAAAGTGGAATAAAGTACATCAGTAAAACTCTTTTTTGACCTTGAACTGACAAAGTTTTTTTTTTGTGGCTATTCTCTGGCTATTGACAGTTGACTCTGAAATGGCTTTTTTTCCTTTTGCATTCGCTCCCTGAGGGTGTGGCTTGTTTTGTTTTTAAACTCATGCGGTTCAAGAAACTGACGACTTACAAAGTAAATTTCACTTGAAAAACTGATGTCGTACTCATCGCTTTGTGATTCATGCGATATCGGTTTTTAGCGTAAGATGTACCGTGAATTTACCAGTTAGGCAATGAATGTTTCTACAGAAGAAAGCAAAGAAGATGATTTAATTATTAAAGCAGGAACCGGAAGCATCAAAACGCGGACAATTCGTAACCTTTTATTTTCACTACCCCTACAGGCAGTAAGAATAAATGACCAGGGAGATCCGCTTTTAGAATTGGCTAAATCTATATATTAGATTTATCTTATTGGACGATTTAGTGTGTAGTATCGTGGGATATTTTAACGAGTCTCGCTGTATTTTGGCGAGCCCATAGGACAAGTCAAATACAAGAGACGAGTGAAAATATCGCACGATCGATACTACACACTAAATCGTCCAAGAAGAGATTGCTTGTTCAACTCAGTCGGAAATTAGAAGAAACGTAAAGCTCAAATTTTAGTTTGCTTCCTCCCGTGACAAACTATCTTACGTGACTATAAAGTGAGCGACCGTCCAGGTTGCGTATGCTTATATTACGTTGTTGTAGATTGATCGAAATCGAAAACTTGGCAAACCTCTTTATCTAGTCTTCGAGCAAAGCGTCGTGCATTTTTTTTTTCAAACACTTGCATTACATGTAAGGAAAACAAAGATGGAATATCGAAATTCTTTATTATGAGGTTTAAACAGATATTAACAACGATGATCTCGTTTTCCAATCTCATTATTGTTTCCTTCTATGTGCTTGGCCTTCAAGAAATAATTGTGCTGTAGGGTAAGAAGGGCAAAGTGTCATACCAGGTACATAACTCTTGGGGTACAAGACCGTTTGAGTTGACAATGTGAACAACAGGCTCATTATCGCAGTAAAAGATTATGCGTCCGTTCGCAGGAGCATCACCCACAAGTGGCAGACAACAACAATAGGAAATAGGTCTTTAAGGACAATGCTTCTGCATGGCTAGGAGAGCTAGTGATTGGTTTGCCTGTAACCTTGGACCCATTATCGGTCAAAGATCCCCCCTCCCCCATCCCCCGCGGACCCTAAAGAACCAAAAACATCAGTGTACAGTTCGAAAGAAGCGGAGTTATCCCAAGAAGATGGTCATAAAACCCAGCTCCAGTCTAGTGGGGACTAATTGTTGCAACGTGAGACGATCTTTGAAAAAACCGTAACTTTATCTGGTGGTAGGGTTGAGAGATTTAATTGTTTTTAATTTTATTTTAAAAGGAAAAATAAATAAATAAATAAAACAAACTAGTGAACAGAAATAGAGAGCACAGTAAATTACAGGTAGATGGTAGCTAAATACATGTCTGAAAAGTGCACTGATATCTTATATTACGGTATAAGGCGGAACTGTTACAAGTATATTTATTTGCACATATGTCTATTTGTTTGATTGTCTCTCAATGTGAAGTGGAAAAAGGGATACTGCGAGACTAACTTTTCTGTCTTACTTTACTCTAAAAGTTCTGTCAAAGGACCCCATTTCTTATTCTCCGTAGTGTAAGGGTACGATTCGATCTTATCTTGAGAAGACAGTTGGGGATGAAAACCCATACATGTCCAATACACTCGACCTGAGTCTGGTTGTTTTCACTCGCAGGCGGATTGAGTCCGATCGCGACCGGAACCGGAAATGGGTGCTTGGTGCTTGATCAGTGGTACCGGAAGTAAGAGTTAACAGGAGCGAGGCGGGTGGGGGGGAGGGTTGAAAAAGTTGGCAAACAGACTCGATCGGATCCGATGGAGACAGCTCTTCCTGGCAAGAGTCAATCGGACTCTTGGAAGTCAGTTCGCGCGTGACAGAAAATATCTCTCAGCAATGAGGGGAAACAAGCGCACGCTTGAAGTGAAATATTCGTCGTTCTTAAAGCCATGAGGCGATACAAGCGGGCTACACATGTAACATAAATCGTTATTTAAGACCTAAGGGAAGGTCAACATCACGAAACATTGCACTCGACACTATACCTCGTTCTGCATGAAGCTGAACAAGATTTTCACAAATCCAGGTCATTGAATTTCCGATTGCGACAGAAATTCTTGTCATCCAATCTCCGACAACAATAAACTATTAGCTTTTCAGTCAAAATCACTCAGATTTCAGTGAAGAATTAAGACAAAGATAATCTGCGTGAACGAGAGCCTTTCCGTGGATAAAAACTTTCATCGGATGCGATGGAGACTTGTTGCCGTGGCAAGAATCGATCGGACTGACGTGATTCAGTTCGCGAGAGACTTATTAAATGTACAGCAAGTGTATTTAAGGAGGCGTTTTCATTTGTTTTTGTAATTGAAATTGTGATTAATTCGGAGTAACTGATATGTTATTTATTTGTGAAAATAAGTAAGTGAGAACAACATTGAAGGATGTTTAACAAACCCAAAAAACTATCACTACCCCAGCAAGAACTTGTTCGCCGAACGTCCGGCTCGGTGTGCGCTGGCAATGTCACTGAACCAGTGTACCGAAGCCATCGTCAACCTTTGGAAGTAAAATTAGAACATTTGATAAATGGAACGTTTTCTTTTCACTTGGTCACACATTTACTCAATTACTCGCCAAAAATCTACTCGGTTGAATCGCCTGAGTAATAAAGTACATGTATGATTGCATACGTATCGATCGTATGGAGGCGATTATATGGAAACTGTGATCGAGATAGAACGATCGCCGCAGAGTAATTTTCATATAATATTATTACTGACTCACGGCAGTCCTATGGATTCTTGCCATGGAGTCCTTTTGCCGACATTTTCCACCCCCTCTTCAACTATACTTTGCTGTATATTTACGAAGTCTCTCGCGACCTGACTCGCGGCAGTCCGATTGGTTCTTGCTACGGCAACCCGTCTCCATCGGATTCGATGGAGTCCTTTTGCCGACATTTTCCACCCCATCCTCAACTATACTTTGCTGTATATGTACTAAGTCTCTCGTGAACTGACTCGCGGCAGTTCGATGGATTCTTGCCACGGTAACCCGTTTCCATGGGATCCGATGGAGTCCTTTTGCCCACATTTTCCACCCCCTCCTCAACTATACTTTGCTGTATATGTACTGTCTCTCGCGAACTGACTCGCGGCAGTCCGATGGATTCTTGCCACGGTAACCCGTCTCCATCGGATCCGATGGAGTCCTTTTGCCGATATTTTCCACCCCCTCCTCAACTATACTTTGCTGTATATCGACTAAGTCTCTCGCGAACTGACTCGCGGCAGTCCGATGGGTTCTTGCCACGGCAACCAGTCTCCATCGGATTCGATGGAGTCCTTTTGCCGACATTTTCCACCCCCTCCTCAACTATACTTTGCTGTATATTTACTAAGTCTCTTGCGAACTGACATGCGGCAGTCCGGTTGCTCATTGCCTTCGTTCATCGGACTCAGTTTAAGTGCATTGGACAACCCTAGAAAACCGTTAAGGTTTGGAAGAGTTTCCCTCGTTTTACTTGACCAAATGGCAACTAGGAAACAGAAATTGATTAAAACATTATGACGTGAAGAGCTTTCTGGTTTCATTCATAATAAGACAGTCATGCTCTTTTGGTAAATATCTGGGATGATGGCTTCCTCTTTCAACCACAATATTAAACCATCCCAAAAAAAGAGGACTTTTTGCAATGCCGGAAAAGGTGACAAAGTTCTTTAGGGAAATCTCCGCAAAAGGTACAGTTATCGGATTAGGCCGTCGTTGACATCAATTATCTCCATAGTATCCTTTTTATTGAGGTTACCACTGAAAAACGAGCTTTCCACCATATTTGTCAAGTTCTTCCTCAAAGAAGAGTTTCCATTTTCCCATATTTTCCGCATCAAGATACTTTTTTTACCCAAGCAAATTTAAGGGATTTATTGTACGAAAAGATGTGGATCATTTTGAGAGTGGGGTTGAGAGATGTTACGGGTGAGCTCAATAATACGTTGTAAGAAGGGTCTTCCTAGGAGTATAACTTTGCATGCAAGTGCCTATCAATTACTTCAGCTGATTAATTTAAGAACGCGCGATTTCCCGCTTTGAAAAGTAGTGAAGGCGATTTGGATCCGCTCACCTTTATCGCGGGGTAGTCTAGACTCCACCTTAACTGAGTCTAGGACAATGCCCATAAACTCTCAGACTGTGTTCGGGCCTTGGGTTTTGTTAATTGAAAAAGGGATACCAAGAGTTCTGTGGCAGAGAGGCTGAGTGGTGCTCAATGAATAAGAAATCATCAATAATATGGCACGGAAATGAAATACAGTGCTTATTCAAGAGGATCCACTCAACAGCATCTGACAACATATGAAAGAGATAGGGTGCAGCTCTCTTTAAGCCAACTGAAAGAACTTTAATTGTCATAGTACTATATTCCACCCCAAAGCATAGCGAATAGTTCGTAATCAAAGGGTTTTAGAGGGATATGTCGGTTTTGGCAAACAAAATAGCCTCTGCCATGGCGAATAATTCCTTGGATAGCATCGTCAAAGGATACATATTGTAAGCTAGGGTCTTCCTTGGAAATGGAGAGATTGATGTCAGTAACTCCAGACTTGGGGATGGAGAGGTGAAAAATGGTTTGAAAAATGGACTTGGGATGGAGAGGTGAAAAATGGTGGAGTGTTTCTTGAGGACCAAACCTACGGGGTACTCTTGCAAGTTGGGAAATGGTGAGGTAGAAAAGGGGCTAGCCACTGGGCCCAAGTTAACTTCTTTGGTCAAGTTTTCACTAATATATTCGGACTGTGCTAAAGCTGTAGGTGCATTCTTTGAAAATCGACCAGCACGTGGACAACTATAGCCAATGTCTGACCTAGTTCTAAGAAAAGTTCACAATTTGGCCACAAAAATACGATTGGAGTTGCTCCATGAGTTTCTCTTTAAGTTTATTTACATCAATTGAGTTAGGGAGCGGAAGTGTGCAGTCTATACTCGAGTTTACGGGGGGAAGTGGACTTAAGAGTTCCCTTGGTCCCTGTCTTTGTCCTGGACACCCTCTTCTTTCCTATGATTGGGAAGGAGGGGCAGTCACTCCCTGGATCGAAATCACTGCAACGGTTGCAGATGTGCTTGTGATTTCATATACCTCTGGTGCACGACCCAAATCAGATGCCTCTTGATGATCCCCCCGGATTGGCACCGCTGTTTTAGGGTCTTTTAGTGAAAAAAGGATATTCGCCTTGCGGTACCGCTGGTGGTAACGCTGGTGCACGACCCATCCCAACCACTTATGTCCTATGGCGGCGTTACTAATATTACTTTAGCAGTAATCTTTGGGACCGCAAGGTAACTTATGTGTAAAAACACTTGAAAATATTGTAAATGCAGTAATGCACTGTTCAACGTCAGTTTTGGACCCTGAGGGCTTCGTTTTCTTTGATACCTTGATTACGGAGTTGTCGAGTGACAACACGAGGCTGTTCTCTTCGTCATGCAGTGACAAGCCTTTGGGAAGCAGCTTGGAAAGATTAACAAAAACTCACCACTTTGGATTTCTTTAACATAGCTTAACAGTATATCCTGAAAGGGTGCGCCATAACGGCAAGGCGTTAGG
>NC_090881.1:10701221-10711221 GCF_036669935.1 Montipora foliosa
TCGAAAGTGGGCCGCGTATTACTAGTTAAAATTCTTGCAGTTTCAAATCTATTATTCGAAGGTTTCCTTTCTTTTGGCGCGGAATTGTGTGGCTTTCGGCACGAAGTTTTCAGTGGAGAGCAAACTTACATACAACAGAGAAAGGCATTGGAGCGCGGGCAATTGTGCAGTAAATAGTTGTTGATAAGGAGACGGTGTTTTAGATGAAATGCAAACAAATAGTTTTATGAGACATTACGCCGCCCCCCAAATCTCAAAGTGAACCGGACCTGAACGGGGATAAAACTCCCCTTGCGGAAATTATTATATTTGGTTAAGCGTGAAGTAATAAAAGTGAGCTACTAGGGTGCCAATGAAATGTAACTTTTAAGGAAGGAAGAACCACAACTGCAGATAATTTAATGCGTTTTTGGAACAACTTCTTTATTCTCATGTTTGTTTTATTTTGTGATCATTTGTTATTTTTTGATCGCGTATATTCAGAGAAGAATTCCTGTAAGATCTGAAAAACACAAAAAAGCAACTTATGAATCAAACAGTGAACATTCTTTGTTGTTGTTATTGTTATTATTATTATTATTATTATTACTATTATTATTATTATTGCTGAATGGTGCGACATAAGGTATCTGAAACCAGTTTCAACACTTCCAGGACACTTTCTATACATCGGATGATACCATAACAATGTATCACGTAACAGCAATGTTATGGTACCATATGAAATACCGACTATTTTCAAATAAGATGTGGTCATATTATTGTGACGTAATATGTTACCTTGGCAACGGAAAAGTCCAACAAACACACCCTGTATTTTGGCTTCAGTTGCCAATGTCTCAAAAACGAACTCGGTCACCCTACTTTTTATTGCTGAAAAGTTATCACAAGCCTGGCCAGAATGAAAGTTTCTACAAAGCTTAAAAAATCACAGAATTAAAGTGGCTCTGAATTCAGGAAGTTTCATTTTGCCCTTCTGATTACTTTCTAGAAATTAAAAATGGGGATCATGATCACCGAGTTCGTTTTTGAAAGACAAAATAAAACATCTTATTCGGTGGTTTAACATATAATACGCGCGGATATTTTGCGAGTTGGGTAGTATTTTTCCGAGCCCCTGAGGGGCGAGGAAAAATACGAGCAATGATCAAAATGTCCGCGAGTATTATATGTTAAACCATCGAATAAGAGATTTATTATTCCACTTCAAAAAAGGTGTTATTTTTCTTCAATTGAATTTGGTAAGACTTTTTCTAAAAAAATGCATCATCTATCCTTCAGGGTGCTTGCGAACGATGTAAACAGCACAGAAAGCCAGCCAAATGTCCTTTATTTGATTGTATAAACGAAATGACGAATGACAATCGAGGACAAGCTAAATTCTCAGGCTTTGTATCGTGTTGAAAACAATTTCTTTCATTGAAAAACTCCCGTTCCGTCCATATTTGCTCTGTTCTAAACCGGTAGTCAAACCGGAGCACTATTGTGTATTACCGTCTCATATTTTGCGCGTTCTCTTGACCAAATATGGTAAAATGGCGTAGTAGTGGAATAATAAGGGGTGTTTTTTACTGGGTTTGCCCGTTCCCGCGTTTACTTATAATGTCACAACGAAAGAAAATAAAGGGGCAAGATAGGGAATCCCCTATACATGCCTTTATCCATAGGTATTATGTCTCAAGTTATTTTTAGATCGACTTTCACGCTCTACGCTGTACAGACCCCAAGGGAATTAGGCAAACAGCCAATCATATGGCTGGAATGTGTTCCGTGTGGATAGCCCACGCTTAGAGAGACCATTCCTGCCATATGATTGGCTGTTGCCTAATCCCCTTGGGACCTGTACAGCGGAGTCGATCTAAAAATAACTTGAGACATATTACCTATGGAAAAGGGTATGTATGGGGGATGCCCTGTCTTCCCCCTTTATTTTCTCTTTGTTACAATAATAACTGCATCTTTTTCAGCACTAAGTGGTGTTTCATATGGTACCATGATAATACGTGATACAGGGTTGTGGCGTCAATCCTTCTGATGACAGAATTACTTGGAAGCGTAGGAGCTTGTCTGAGCCACCTTAAAAGAGTCTCTTGGGTTACAAATCCATCGATATCAAGAAAAGAGAAGAAAACAAAGACGGATAAGTTAACACAGTTTTTGTTAAAATGTACTCAAAAGGAGGAAGTCGTTTTAATGACTTACACCTTAACTGCGGGATGAGACCAAAAAGAAGGTCTGCGGAGCGTGCAGAAAAATTATTTTTGCTTATTGATCCTATTTTTTCTCGCTGTCGTCGTCGGTCCTCGCTTACTGCGATTTTCATAATTCTGCGGAGTCCAAACGGCGAGATTGCTTTTTGGCTTCTATCGAACAAAACGTCTGAGTTGACCCGAAAGAACGGTTGCCAAAATCAATTGATGTGTGACATAACCTTTCATTCCAACGGTACATTCGTACACTCGAATTCGACGCCGATGGAAAGCGATGAAAGCGGTACGAATCTCTTTACTGGAGAACGTCTAAAAAGCTAATATAATGTGTTAAAACGTTGTATCTGATCTGAGTTTTAAAATGTTTGGTTATATATCGATAAAAAATAGTCTTTGAAGACAAAGGACATCCAAGTCTTCCATGACGACCTTAACTCAGTCAACCGGCACATTTAGTGTGAAACTACTGTCACCATTGTCCCAAAGGGCACACCATGGCGTTCGTTGACACACGAAGCACAGTCGATCGATCAGGAAACGTCGGTGTTAGTGTACACCGTAAAGCCACACACACCAACAAGTAAATGGATTTCACTTCGCTCAGCCAAGCCCAAAGCAAGCGGATGGTAATTAACTGTTTTATGGACCGGGCGAACAACATCCCGTCAAGTTACGCCGAGAAAAATCTCGAGCGACAGCAGGTACTTAGTGATTTGAAAATCAATGGTTACCCGGAAGATTTCAATGAGAAATGCTGTACCCGCAAGCCATCAACTGCAGTTCAAACAAAATATCCAGATTCGCGTTCGAAAGCCTTTACTACCCTGCCATACGTGACAGGCGTCTTGGAGCGAGTTCGAAATATATTCAGCGGAGCTAATATAAAAACAGCATTTCAGCCTGTTAAAACACTTGCAAAAGACCACCCAAACGATATCCAAACGAAAAGAATTGTTTACAGAGTTAAGTGCCGGTCTTGCGATTTCACTTATGGAAAAACAAAAAAGACCATGGAACTCGCGTGGTAGCGAGCACAAACCAGGCAAACGCAATAATAGAGAATCGGCAATTAAAGACCACGCCGAACCACAGACCATGACGTTTGCGTCAACTATGTCCACATCATGGAAAAGAATGTAAACAATTGGCACAAAAGAATTTTCCTGGAATCATGGCACTATGCAAAAAAAGAAATGCAGTGAGTGAAGAAAAGCCATTCCCTTCTGTTTACAAAACCTTGATGAAACCCCAGGAGGAACAGTGATTTTATTTAATGACAAGTTCAAACTCAGAATTGCATTTTTTTTTTCTGAACAACGCTGCAGTTGCAAACGAAAATCCATTTTAAGACTATTTCTTATCTAGGTATATATAACCAAAAATTAATTGAATTCAGATCAGATACAGCGTTTATATCATGATGACTAATCGCCTTTCAAACACCTCTAAAAAGATATCATAATGGTATTTAGGTTGTGCGCGAAACAAAACCTCTTAATCACTTTCCAGAGGAGGCGTCAATCTTCCCAAAAATATTCGAAAGTTTTGATTGATGGAGGCCAAAACCCATTTTGGCGCTTAGCGGTTGAAAGTGGGAATGTGCAGATTTATGAAAATCGAAAAGTTGCCTAATTTAAGTACCTGACATCTAAGAGAAACATCTGAATACACCTTATTACAAAATGGCCGCCATTTTAGTATTTTTTTTGTTTCCATGCAAATTGGCCCTTATGGCCTCGTTCAACGTTAAAAATTTCTTTTGAATTTTACGGCCATGAGGGCCAATTTGCATGGAAACAAATGAATACTAAAATGGCGGCCATTTTAGAATAAGGTGTATTGTGAGCCCCAAGACGCGCGCATGTATCAATTTTGAAGGAAGAGGTTATTTTGTAAAGCTCTTACCTTAATCGAAGGAGTAAACATAGTTTGTGTGTCGTTTTCCAACTTTTTCCCAGCAATTATTGGATGGTCCATACTTGTCATACGTAAATTCTGCCCTATTTCCAGTCCAGCACTCCCCATAGAATTGGATCGAAAACACATGGTATTTCGGATATTTCTTGTGGACGTATTCTGCGCAGCCGTCGATGGTCTTGGTCATGTTTGTCCAGTCAATGTTTGACCTAAAGTTCTTGACATATTCGGGGACTGCATGCTCCTTTCGGCTATCTTTGAAACAACCTAGACCTCTGTATTTCACTAATGATATCAGAGTTAAAAGAATATGGTACATAAAAATTGAGTGTGATTACTGTATGATGGAGGGAGAGGGGGCCGAGACAAGGAGACTAAAGCTACCTGTATTCCGTACCCCGTTCCGATTCCTTTGTGTCCCTTTGTACCCCGCCCAACGTCGTTTGCCAAAATGGTTTTTGACACTTTAGTCGACTCGCCCTGTTTCTTTTTCCTGAGAAATTCGACGGCTTCCGAGACGCTGACCGAGCTGTAAATATGTCATGTCGATCATTTCATTCATTCCCTATGACTTAGCAAACGCAAAAAGGTTTCGAGTTTTACGATAACTAATCCTGTTTGTTTTTTTATGAATTTTCTCTTTCTCACGTATGAAATTTGCATGAGGCCTTGACGAGCTTGAGAGAACAGTAACTGAACTGAAGTCCGAAAAAGCAACCTTACTGGGTTCATGTTTTTGGATGGTTAGGATTAGTATATGCAAGATAACGAACGCTTGTTATTATTATTTTTTTAATTCTTCTCCCGCCTTTTGTATTCACAAAAGCGTGACGTTCAGGTGATCCAGATCGACTTTTGTCCGCAGAGTAGTGATATTGAAGTTCCTGACTTGTACGTTTTTTGAATGGATAAAGGAAACGAAGGCAATCAAAGAGTATCCTTCTAAGTATCAAAATGATAGTGGAATGCTTATTATTTATCCGAATTTACGAAGTCATTTGAGACCTGATTGCCGAATTAAGGTTTGTTTGTTTGTCATTTGTTTGTCATTTATTTGTTTTGAGCAGGTTGACGTTTTGGCAGATATTCAGCTGATGTAGACCTGGTATACCCACCCACCCATATACTCATAGAGAACAGCCACAACACCGGGAACTTCATCCCCTACTCTTCTCGAATAGTGTGTGGGTTCTTTAACTTCCCACAGGGAACTAGTGAACATAGAAGTTATTTGTGAGACGGGGCCTACGGTTTATAGTTCTTATCCGAGAAGACTTGAAAGTCTAACCATTTGCGGATGTAATAGCCCATTTCCGAGTTGCTGCATGCCTCAGTTTCAAAGCGAGTCCTGATGCACAACCATTCAAAGGGAAATGAGTTGCGTATTCTTATGCAAATCAAACTAATTTCCCTTACAGTAGTTGAGCACCAAGACTCACTTTGAAACCGAGACAAACAGCAACTCGGAAATAGCCCATTACAAAGACAGCACTTTCTCCTCAGTTATTTAAAGACCCTGAGTGTTGGTCCGGCTGGAGTCGAACTCACGACCTCCGGCATGGTATCCCGGTGCTCAACCAACTGAGCTACCTGTGCGCGGAGTTCTTCCCTTCGTTCTCAAAATCTCTGGTAACCTAATGAGAAGCACACCCAATTTTGATATTCAACACCAAGTGTTCCTTTGCGTCTAAGCCTTTGCTACCTATTTCGAACAATAAGGAAAGGAAAAAGGTAGCGTTATTTTTAGCTACTGTTTATCCTTACTTGAGCAGCAGCATTTGGGGACATTTTGTGACGTTAACTGCCTGTATTCCGAGTGAAGCTGACGTTCGGGAGAGGTCAACATTTAATTCCACCAACGGGAACACTTTGTTAAAGAGAGACTGGAGTCGATTAATAACCCGTAATAAGAGATAATCTGGGGATGAACCCACCATACATTTAACACTAACCGACAAAGGTTAGGTTTTGAGATAATTAAGCCTAAGATTAGCTTTTCGGAATACAAGCAGGACTTTACGAAGACTTACCAAAAGACCGGCGTGCGACATTTTCGGACTGATAAACAGTATTTAAGTCTAAGCAGCCATTATGAAACGGTTAGCTTTCAATAACAGTGCTGTGACAACCTCAGTTTCAATCGAACAAGATGGTCCCGGTGGATGGAATCGAATGTTGACCTTGAGGAGAAGGGCAAGGGGACACTACGTGACGCTTATTGAAATCCTCATGCATATAATTAGAAGCATTTATGGACATGTGCGAAAATTCCGAGAATTCAGGCCTCATGAGTTGCGTTGCGTAAAGATGCCAAAACTGGAAGTCGTTTGTATCACGGCCGAGAAGCTGCCGAGTTGGAGAGAGGCATGGGTCTATCCCTGAAAAAAAATGTCACAAGCTGTTTTGCATTCCAGTTTTAGCGGAAAGTTTTGCAATGCAAAGCAGTTTGTCATTTCATTTCAGGAATACATCCATTTGTCACACACTGCATTGATTTCCACTTTCTGATCGCCTCCAGTGTGCGGAGATGCTGAAAAAAAAACCTCAATTATGTCACATTTTAACACAATAAGAATGGACTTCTTACTGGGGCAAGGAACGTGCGCGTTGCATTTCATTGTGGTCTGTGGCTTAGGGGCGTAATGACATTGAATCTCCGGAACAACTGCTATTCTACCCAGGTCATCCCGTCTTTTACAAATAATATTTCGTTTCTTTACGCCTCCTGCGCATGTAGATGAACACTGAAAGAAAAAGAAAAGATAAAAGTATAATCATGAGCAGCTTGCACTAATTGTGGGTTGTCTATGTTAAAATCCACAGTCGTTATTGCTATCCCTAGGATTGGCGAATGAGGCGCATAAACGAGGTCTGGTGGCAGCTCCTTCGCCCATTCTTAAAAAATGTTCCCGTTGTCTAGACCTAAATGTCTGCCCTGGGTTTCCGACGTAAACTTCAAGATTCTAGAGAACTTACGTTGGCTATGAAAACGTTATGTAACTTCCGGTTATTCAAATCATTTCGCGATCATCAATCTGCAGGCAAGAAAAGGGTGTTTGAACTCTCCAGGAGAAAAATTGAAATAAACGGTTTGTACGTTTAGAGAGAAAATTGACAATTTATCCTCAATTGCTTACGTCCTCCATATAACCTCAAATTTGATTATTTGGTGTTGATCTCAGGACGGAAGCAGAGGGGAATTGTTCCAAAACGTAAAACGCACGTGCGGGACTTGCAGAGCCACGTGACAGTTGTCGCCGTCGTCCTTGCTTAATTAATCAAGTTCTCTATTACTGTTTCCCCTCATCATCACCTTAGACCAAGCAGTTGGCATCCATTCTGCGTGGCATATAATAGCATTACAGCTCCGCTCTGTTGATCCAGCAGGCTTGGTGCCATTACATGACAATTCAGGAAGCCGTTGGTACTTAAATTGAGTAATATTCCGGCGGCAAATGATCAGTCGTTTTTGTACCCCTCGGCCGCAAGTTTTGGAACATGGACTCCAGACGGATTGGAACCATCTGAGAACAAAGGAACACAAGATGTTGTATGAATAAATTATAAATTAATGCATAAGAAATATGTTTGAGCAAGAGAATATGAGCTAGGTAAGCAGGCGAATCCCTCACCGAATGATAATGGAGCCTCTCGTTTAGACATTAAGCCGCGCGTTTTTACTTACTCGGGTTTGCAAGGATGAACGTTACATGGGCGTCTAACTTCTGGCTTCCTTGACTTCTTCAAACACAAGGCCTCTCTGATAGGAGAATCATCGTCAATTCTGGTGCATTCCACTCTTCGAGCTTGATTGCCTTAAATTTGAACAAAAAGGGGAAAAAGAAAGAAGTAATGCAGAAAAAAAAAAAGATCTTATACAGGGACTGCGTACACATTTTCAGAAAACCAGTAAGAGTTTACTGGTGGCACTGAGTAAGGCCACCAACTCATACTTTTGAGTTTTAAAAAAGACACTATCAAACAAACAAACAAAGATTTGAAGAAGGTAAAGACTATGAATTTTATTTCGAGTGGTATAAACAAAATTTTACGAACGGGCGCAGCGGGTAAGTAAAATTTATATTTTCAGGACACCACGTAATTTTCGCTTTCATTATACAGAGCAAAAGACACCAAGCGCAAACTTTATCGGCGTGAATTCCTGCTGCTCTGAAACTGGAAATCGTTCAATTTTTGGCATTTCTTCTTCAATTGCAAGGAATTCTTTTAATTGAATAATTTTAATTCCTATGAAGTTTTCCTCGTGTTAGCATTTTCTTGTTTCTCAGAAAAGGATTTTATGTCAGCGTGAGAGAACTTCAGCACTAGTGAAGAGACGGAAATAAGCCACTCAGGTCCCAGATGTAGTTTCGTAAGAATTTTATGAGTGGTATATTTTCCAGTAAACACTCCTGTTTATATAATTAAGTAAACGCTATTTCGCTACACACGCTTCTGCACCCAGCCACTCGGCATTATCTGCAGCTTAAAACTGCGTTTTCCTAGATTGCTTCTGATTTTTCTTTTGTTTGTTTCTTTTCTTTTACTCTCACCAACCGATGAAAAATTAAGGGACGACCTAAAAGCAATTCTACGGCTGACCCGAAAACACTGACTCCGGTCCGTGAACCCCCCCCCCCCCCCCACCCTTCTTATACGGACTAGGTCCACGGACTGCCTTACGGGCATGACAACCGATTACCCCTACGGACTCCCTCTGCGGACCACCCCAAAACAACATAAAAATAAAAGTAAATAAAACAAATAAGAACCAAGAGCCCATCACCCGGAGCCTCAATCTCCCATATAAACCCTTGGGGACAACCTTTGCCCGTATCTTTTTATTTTTAGACGTTCGAATTCCCGCCAATGCATTATGCCGTCCAATCAGAACAAAGTTTTTGTATTACATCACAAGCATTCACGCACCAGTGATCGCGTTCGTCTCACAAAATATTCGAAAAATAAAAAGATACGGGCAAAGGTTGACTCAATGATATAGTCTGGATGGGGGTTCCGGGTGATGGGCTCCTGATAAGAACTAAATATTTCACTTACCGGTTGTCTGGATAGACAACCCGTCTTGGCCAAATCTCAGCCGTACGCTCCGCAAATTTAACAGACTATTTAAGGCTAAGGCTCGGGCGCAATGTATATTAATATCCGAGACCGATAATAACTATGTCCCTTCCGCAATTTTGTTCGGAAGACACAGAGGTTGTGTTCTATTTTTTGAAGCCTGGGGCGAGTAGAGGGGTGATATAGGGGTAGCCCGTGGACCGGTCCGTAAGGCAGTCCGCTGACCCGGTCTGTAGGGGGTTCCACAGACCGGGTACAGACTGGGGGTCAGTGTTTGCGGGTCACCTACAATTATGGTGTAATTGTAGTTATGGAATTTGACAAAAGCGCTTGAAATATGTACGTGTAAATCGCCGGTACGGTCTTTTTCCTCCCTTTGCTTGTTATTGGTGAATAAATAAAAAGTGGCACCAGGTTCGTAGACAATCACAGAGCGCATTCATCCCAGTCACGTAATCTCTTGTTACACAATTTAAAGTTACCTCTGAGGTAACTACGAGACGAAGGCAATTGCCTTTAATTGTAACCTGTATAGCAAGCTTTCCCTTAGGGAAAAATGCAAGATTTTCGATATTTTGGCCATGTGAAAAATGGGGCAAAAGTACAAGGAAAGGTTACGTTTATACAAACGTTGGCCGTTTAGCACTTACATTTTAAACAGAGTTAACTGCATAGAGTGTAATGTTAAGTGCTTGATTTCTATCCCATATGAGCCATGTGAGCGTTAGCCCTACTGATGGAAATGGGCCCACAGAAGGACAGAAAAAAACTCGGACCAGGGTGGGAAATGAACC
>NC_090881.1:10716221-10738721 GCF_036669935.1 Montipora foliosa
AGTAGATCGCGCTCTCGTGGTAATAATGAACCTTAGTGCCAGCTGTAAAGACGGTTCGGCTCCATGATGGTATTCTTATGATATAGTTACCCTCCCAATTTTTCACACCTATAGGTAGATCCGCATTTAATAAATTTTAAGAAAAACATGTTAGGTCTTATAAGTATATGATAGAAAGAATATATGACATGTTCACATGTATTTGAACTACGGAGTGCGTAGGTCTCAACGAAAGCAATCAACGCAGGTATGAAGAAACTTGAGCAGTTGCAAAAGATGCCTTAATGGCCAGGTCTCAGATGGCCTGACAAAGGAGCTCCGCGCGCTGAAGGGGCGCGCGCGGAGTACCATGGGTAAGAAAATGTGGTAACCCATCTGTGCGAAGAAATTTGGTTTTGGTCACCGTACGACCGTCCACACCTCCATACATGCCAATGTGAAACTCTGCAGTGCAACCCACGTATTTCGGCTTTGTATCAAATCAATGGGGCAACCACAACATGTACGAATTATTCAATATGGCGGCTTTCAGGAAGTGATTTGAAATCGAAAATGAGCGATACTAAAATTAAGTCATTTTAGATACAAGCGTTTTCCTTGAAGATGATTCAAGTAAATTCGTCTGTAAACATTATTTCGAGTGGGTTTTAAGTGATCATTTTGTGGGAGAGTAAGTTCCCTTTTAAGTACTATTCGCAGACATTAAACCCACCGAGAAGATTTCTGTCGGCAGAGTCTTGTTTTACGTACACTGAAGTTGCTCCAATAGGTACTTCTAAAATGGTACATGCCTTGGCCCCTCCTAAATTCAAAAGAACACATCAACATCAACATTACTAATCAGAGAAACAGTCAAGTATTCTTGATATATCAAAGTTACAAGATAAATAGGGGATATTAAGTCTAAGCATTTGCTACCTGTTTCGAGCATAACGGTAAGTGCAAGACTTACGTTATTTTTTGGTATGGATAAAATGCAGCTATTTCTCTATTCTTGAAGACCGGTGTCTAGGGGAAACTTTGTGACGTTAATTTCTGCATTCCTGCACGCAGTTGATGTTGTAGTCTGGGAGAACAGCGAGGGGATACTTCATGACGCTTATTAAATCAGTAATTCGCTCTTTTCCATAATGCCGTTCATTTTGGGGGGTTATTTGAATTAAGACATGGATATCCAGTTCACTGAAGCATAAAACCAGCCCCGAGAGTAAGTGACTTGTATTGTTTTTATGCAAGGAGTCCCCAAAACGTATTGTATTATGGGAATGGAAAGTAGCGAATGCATCTAATTACAAACCTTTTATTTTCCAAAAATATAAGATATTTTGCATCCGTCGTGATCACACTGAGTTGTTGTGATCGAGGCTTTTAGAGTTGAGGACACTTAAACCTACCAAACCCAGGACAAGGCTCGTTCCAGAATTTTTTAACCAGCTTGCAGGACGAGCTGTCACCATTACAAACACTACATCTGTCTCGCCGTATTCCATTCTCAATTCCATTGTCACAGTTTACATGCTGATAAATAAATAAGAAATATGGAAGTAGTGAGTGATTGAGTAAGGGAGTGAGTGAGTGAGTGAGTGAGTGAGTGAGTTAGTGAGTGAGTGAGTGAGAAAAACAGTAAATCTTTATTGCGCCTTACTCTCCAAAGGGAGGTATCGGTCTCGTTACAATAAAGGTGATGATATCTACTAGAATAACTAATTAACTAAAAAGATCATACAATTACTTGTAATACAATTGGTATAAAATTATTATTTTAATTATTTTGCATTTAGGAAGTCTTTTCTCTTCTGAAACATTAAATATGTGTATTTACCTATTAGCTTTGAAGTGCTTTCGTTTTCTAGGGTAAGTAAATACCGTATTTTATCCTCATCATTAAGGCTTTTGAAAACAACATCGTGTGTTGAAAGGAGAGAATGGAGCTCATTTCTAATGTTATCGTGAGTGAGTGAGTGAGTGAGTGAGTGAGTGAGTGAGTGAGTGAGTGAGTAAACAGTAAACAGTAAACAGTAAATCTTTATTGCGCCTTACTCTCCAAAGGGAGGTATCGGTCTCGTTACAATAAAGGTGATGATATCTACTTGAATAACTAATTAACTAAAAAGATCATACAATTACTTGTAATACAATTGGTATAAAATTATTATTTTAATTATTTTGCATTTAGGAAGTCTTTTCTCTTCTGAAACATTAAATATGTGTATTTACCTATTATCTTTGAAGTGCTTTCGTTTTCTAGGGTAAGTAAATACCTAATTTTATCCTCATCATTAAGGCTTTTGAAAACAACATCGTGTGTTGAAAGGAGAGAATGGAGCTCATTTCTAATGTTATCGTACCCTGGGCAATACATCAAGAAGTGCCGCTCATCTTCTATATAGCCTCTATTGCAGACTAAACACGTTCTTCCATCTACTGGGATTGGTGCACCTCTATTTTCGTATTTCCCAGTCTGTATTCGCAAGCTATGAACCCCCAGACGCAATTTTGTCATACTTATTCTATGTGCTGGATTTCTGATAGTTTTGAGATAGTCTTCCAATTGGTAGTCGAATTTGACTTCTTTGTGTGTAAATTTCTCTCTAGAGCCTTCGGAAGTGTTGTTGCGAGCCTTCAGCCAATTTCGAATGTAGTCCTTTTTAAGCTGATTCTTTATGGAGGAACGAGCATTCTTAATGTGTAGTTGGCTTGATGTATTGCCTATAGAGTGCATTCGTATAGTTTCGTCATTATTTAATACATCAAAAAATTGGCTGTGACTTTTTGCGTGATGAAAGGCTTCCTTTAATAGAGGGTTGACTGTTTTATGCTGTAATCTAAGCGAGTAACTAAATATTGAAGCTTTTATGTCTATACTTAAAGGGTACCGTCCAAGTTCTGCCCTACAGGCAATGTTTTCTGTGTACCATGGGGTATTTAGTGTTTGTTTACAGAACTTGATATGGACTTGTTCGATAGTGCTTTTGTCAAAATGGGTCTTATATGATAATAGCTCCGGTCCCCATATTTCGCATCCATATAGTAGTATAGGTTTGACAAGGGCATCAAAAAGCTTATTCTTAATTGTAATTGTGGTCGTATCCGAATTGGAGAACAATCGTTTCACTGTCGCAAGAACTTTATAAGCTTTTTTGCTAAGAATGTCTCTTGCGTAGGTATAGCGACCAGATGAGGTCATTTCTATTCCCAAATATGTTTGTTTGTCGACGATAGGTAATGCTTCTGAACCATATTGGAAAATTTCCTTGTTTTTGGTTTGACCGTTCCCACTAAAGATGATGATATTTGATTTTTTGGTATTCACCTTCAGCTTCCATTCCTCTGCGTGCTTTTTAATGAGTGAGTGAGTGAGTGAGTGAGTGAGTGAGTGAGTAAAATAGTAAATAGTAAATCTTTATTGCGCCTTACTCTCCAAAGGGAGGTATCGGTCTCCTTACGATAAAGGTTATGATATCTACTAGAATAACTAATTGACTAAAAAGATCATACAATTACTTGTAATACAATTGGTATAAAATAATTATTTTAATTATTTTGCATTTAGAAAGTCTTTTCTCTTCTGAAACATTAATTATGTGTATTTACCTACTATCTTTGAATTGCTTTCGTTTTCTAGGGTAAGTCAATACCGTATTTTATCCTCATCATTAAGGCTTTTGAAAACAACATCGTGTGTTGAAAGGAGAGAATGCAGCTCATTTCTAATGTTATCGTACCCTGGGCAATACATCAAGAAGTGCCGCTCGTCTTCTATATAGCCTCTATTGCAGACTAGACACGTTCTTCCATCTACTGGGATTGGTGCACCTCTATTTTCGTATTTCCCAGTCTGTATTCGCAAGCTATGAACCCCCAGACGCAATTTTGTCATACTTATTCTATGTGCTGGGTTTCTGATAGTTTTGAGATAGTCTTCCAATTGGTAGTCGAATTTGACTTCTTTGTGTGTAAATTTCTCTTGTATATTACATTTGTGAGTGAGCGAGTGAGTGAGTTGAGTGATTGAGTGAGTTAAGTGAGTGAGTTAAGTGAGTGAGTCAGTGAGTGAGTAAGTGAGTGAGTGATTGAGTGAGTGAGTAAGAAATAGCAATAGCAATAGCAATAGCAATAGCCATAGCCATAGCCATAGCCATAGCCATAGCCATAGCCATAGTCATAGTCATAGTCATAGTCATAGTCATAGTCATAGTCATAGTCATAGTCATCATTGTCATTGTCATTGTCATTGTCATTGTCATTGTCATTGTCATTGTAATAGTAATAGTAATAGTAATAGTAATAGTAATAGTAATAGTAATAGTAATAGTAATAGTAATAGCAATAGTAATAGTATTATAGTACTTTATCAAAACCAGTTAACAACTGCTTACTCGGCAAATTCCTGATATACACACATTACGGTCTGTTGGGTCATTCGTGCATCGTGTACCGTCCTTGACATTTCTTCCTTGCGGAGACCAGAATCCATTCTTGCTACATGACAACAAACATTTGTCTGACAGAGAACGAGAATTGATGTTATCGTTTAATAAATACCAATGATCACATGGTAAATGATTTACATATATAACTAACTTCAACTAGTGTCCTTCCCTGCGCGACTTAATTATTACCTCAGAGATATAATAAATATCTCACTAGCCTCGTTTTCTCTCTCCTTACCTAAAGTAACTGACCGAATTTTCTCCGTTGATATATTTATTGCACACGCGCTTCGCGCTTGGGCCATAAATCAACTGGCAAAAGCCCGGTCTGTATATACAGTACGGACCACGAGCTCGGTTAGTGTACAATGGCCTAGGAGGTTCACACTCCAGTTTTAATTTTTCATAATCCAGTTTTAATTTTCACAGTCCATGTTTTAATTTTTCACAGTCCGGTTTTAATTAAGTCATGCAGGGAAGGACATTAACCTTAGGCCTAAAAAGCTTTTGTTTAGGCGTAATTAGGCCTAAGGTTATTTTTTTATAAATGTTTAGGATACTTTCTGTATTGGTAAAAACAATGACCTGTGACCTTTGAGAGAACTGGTGACGACTCACAAAATTAAAACTGGACTGTAAATAAAATTTAAACTGGACTGTGACCCTCCTGGGCGATCGGATTAGTGAGAGGTATTTATTTCGCTGCCATATAATGTTAGGCAGGAGCCCATCACCCGGAGCGTGCAACTTAACTATACTTGTACAACGGCGTTTTCACAAGTAAGGTTATTTTTAGATTGAATTTCCCGCTAATGAGACTCCCACAGGAGCCCGATGACCAATTACAAGAAATTAAGCTGACGTCATAGGGTCACCGAACCGGAACTGCCTTTCCTTTTTGACCTAATTCGCGGGAAGGGCTAGTCTAAAAATAGACCTACTTGTGAAAACGCCGTTTCACAGACGCTGTATGGAAGTTGCACCCTCCAGGATGGGCTCCTGTGTTAGGTGATTTTTGTATAAGATATGTAGCTGGTATTTCCAGATAATTTTTTGAAGCCCTCCCAAAAAGGCCCTCATGTTCACGAAATCAGCGAATGAGCATAGTCATGAGTCCATAAGTACTAGGTGGTTTTCACGTGACGTTATCGCCGCCATGTTGGTGGACGAAAACAAAAGATCTCTCATTAGCTCCTTTTGTTTGTCCACCAGCAATTGTACATTTGCAGCATTGTAATCTGTGCCTTTAAGGATTGGTTGCAAACCACCTATAAAACGTCATTTTCGAAGAGCATGCTATAATTGGACGAGTTCTTAAAATTAGATTTGCTTTGCACGAACAACCAATCTCAATCCTATGGGTAATAATTTGGTTCCGCATGGGTCAATCTAAAAATAACTCGGTCTGTAAAAACACGGAACGATTTTGCATTTGCACCTCATACAGTTCGATGGAACTTGTAAATTCGGTCTAACTATGCAGTTAATTTGTCATAGTATACTAATTTTTAGTATTTTTCATCTGAACTGGCGGGTGGCACACCTCTTACAGTTCGATGTAACTTGTAAATTCGGTCTAACCATACAGTTCATTTGTCATAGTATACTAATTTGTAGTATTTTTCATCGGAACTGGCAGGTGGCACACCTCATACAGTTCCATGTAACTTGTAAATTCGGTCTAACCATGCAATTAATTTGTCATAACTTATACTAATTTGTAGTATTTTTCATCTGAACTGGCGGGTGGCGCACCTCATACAGTTCCATGTAACTTGTAAATTCGGTCTAACCATGCAGTTAATTTGTCATAGTTTACTAATTTGTAGTATTTTTCATCGGAACTGGCGGGTGGCGCACCTCATACAGTTCCATGTAACTTGTAAATTCGGTCTAACCATGCAGTTAATTTGTCATAGTTTACTAATTTGTAGTATTTTTCATCTGAACTGGCGGGTGGCACACCTCATACAGTTGGATGTAACTTGTAAATTCGGTCAAATCATGCAGTTAATTTGTCATAGTATACTAATTTGTAGTATTTTTCATCGGAACTGGCGGGTGGCGCACCTCATACAGTTCGATGTAACTTGTAAATTCGGTCTAACCATGCAGTTGTAGTATTTTTCATCGCAACTGGCGGGTGGCGCACCTCATACAGTTCGATGTAACTTGTACATTCGGTCTTAACCATGCAGTTCATTTGTCATAGTATACTAATTTGTAGTATTTTTCATCGGAACTGGCGGGTGGCGCACCTCATACAGTTCGATGTAACTTGTAAATTCGGTCTAACCAGGCAGGTAGTCCACGTGGTTAATTTGTTTTAGTATGCTAGTATTACCCAACTGAACTGGCAGGTGAACTGTAAACCTGGAGGTAAGCCGCACCCTGACCTTACCAGCTGAAATTTACGGAAAAAAGTTTTTTGACAGAAAACAAAAGAAATCCAAAGTCTAGTCTTTAGAAGTCAAATTCATCCACTGTTCATCAAACGTTAACTCACTATTCACTAATATTGAAACGGAAAATACTTTAATGTAATTTTAGCACTTTAATGTAATGAACATCGTTTTTACCAACTTGGACATATGATTGATCTTTTTCTGGTATTTGTTGACAGGAATTTCTTAAAGACAGTTTTGCCATAGATTTTTTTTACATTACAACAAGAATGTGAGCGGAACGTTTGTAGCTTAGTACACGCAACTAGGCATAAAATTGGATGCAAAGATGGAAAACTGGCCACCAGAGGCAGCCTTTTTCAGATCTTCCCACAGATAAGCCGCGCCCATTTCTAACAACTATATTTTGTAATTGGGGTAACATAAGCCAGATTTTTATACTTATTTAATAATAATGAAATCCCTTGCATATATTTTATTCCTTATTTTGATGAATTTGTATGGGTTATCAAATAGTGATGAGTGAATTTAGGGAATAATTTCACACACGCTTTGTCCAAAATCAAATAATTTCATAAGCCTTAAGGCAAGAAAAATTATTTGATTTTGGACAAAACACAAGTGGAATTATTCCCAAGTTTCACGAGTATACATTGTACCATTTCATCAGCTATAAATCATGGTTGACAAATCGCAATCATAGGACGTGGGTTTTTTCGAAAGTGGACACCATTTTGGCACGGTAGAAAAAGTTGCCATGGTAACTGATGTTATTAATTGAATTATTTTTTGAACTTATTGCAAGAATTTTATTGTACACTTATATTCTATTGAAAGTAATATAAACAAATGATTATTTTTAGATTTGAAATAAAAATTTATGCATTCACAAACTCTAGAACTTGTTCTTTTTTCTACGTAAAATCGACTAACCTTTCATCCATTTCATTTGTTATTAACATTTGCTGGCTTACGTCAGGTTTTAAATGCTATTATTTACAGAGATATTGTAAACATTTTGCTGAGATTTTGTGCACTAAAACACCAACATTTTAAAAACATTTCACATACTTTACCCCTCCAGTTTTACAGACATTTTATTGACATTTCCTGCCTTCTGTCAGGTTTTAAATACTTAATTTACAGAGATATTGTGAACATTTTGCTGAGATTTTGTGCACTAAAACACCAACATTTTAAAAACATTTCACATACTTTTCCCCTCCAGTTTTTTGAGGGTTTTTGTAGACATTTTATAGACATTTCATGCATTCTTCTCACTCACTTTTTACAGAGAAAACACTGACATTTTATATGGATGGATTTACAGAGATTTTTTCTCGTGCAAATTTTACAGAGAAAGTAAAGAGATTTTACAGACATTTTGTACTTATCACATAAAATCTCTGTAAATTTTTCCTTCAATTTACATAGATTTTATTGAGATTTTGTACACATTTTATGTCATCGTAAGGACGAAAATGTGTTAAATTTTACAGACTTTTTATGGAGTTACAAAATCTCTGTAAGTGTGCAAATTTACAGAGATTGTAATTTATAAAGAAAATGTGGACATTTAACAGAGATTTTACCACCTTTTTGAAGTCTGTAAATGGTTCAAGTTTTCCAGTGAGTAAGAAATACTAGGTCTATAGGTGGTTTTCACGTGACGTTATCGCCGCCATGTTGGTGGACGAAAACAAAAGATCTCTCATTAGCTCCTTTTGTTTGTCCACCAGCAATTGTACATTTGCAGCATTGTAATCTGTGCCTTTAAGGATTGGTTGCAAACCACCTATAAAACGTCATTTTCGAAGAGCATGCTATAATTGGACGAGTTCTTAAAATTAGATTTGCTTTGCACGAACAACCAATCTCAATCCTATGGGTAATAATTTGGTTCCGCATGGGTCAATCTAAAAATAACTCGGTCTGTAAAAACACGGAACGATTTTGCATTTTCAAATGAGTTTGGAAAGTAAATTGCGTCTGCTTTGGTTTTGCCAACAGTCAAGGTGAAGAATCCATCGCCCAAAAGTAATTTTGTTTAACCAAGTTGCTTCGTCCCCATCGGCATCTGAAAAGTGTCCATTTTGAACCAAATTTGGCGGGGCAATAAACAATACACCAAATCGGCTAACGTTTTGTTCCAGGTATTTTCATATCATTTCAATACGAATGCTACATCATAATGCAAACACAATACACAAAGAATCTTAATTTATTAACACCGGGAGATTTGAATTGGGTACAACATTGGGTCTATCGTTTTAAGTTTTCCCGCAAACCTTGGTTTAAAAATAGACACTTTTCTGACGCTGAAGAGGAAAAAAACCTGATACCAGATTCTTACCCTTGGTAACGGACTCTTCATTTTCAATGCTTTTCGATGTGATTGACCAGCAAAACCGGCGCCACTTTTTTGGCAAATGAAAATAAAAACAACTTGCACGCCCGTATTTTTCCGTCCTTTAAGTTGGTCTCCTTTAGGGTTTTAATTCAAAATATCACACGAGCATCCACGCCCTTCATATGCGAAGTCGACCCGGAAATTATCGTCGGGTGCTTGCGTCTTCCACGTGACCTCAAATGGGGTCATTTTACGGCTTTCTTGGGGAGAAAACTGTAAAGGAATGTACTAAGGGGTAAATCGCTCGTGCGCACGTGCGGGGCGTGCAGAGTCATTGTTTGTGTCCATTAAATCAAGAGTGAATTAGATAAGAGTGTTGTTATGGCATGAATGGTCTCCCCAGCACTGTCACAAATGAGTCTATTTTTAGAATACCCGTTCCCGCGAAAATCAATTGTCATGGCCTTGAAAGAAAAGATGGCAGAAGCAGTCACACGCAACATGGCTTCTTCTGATTGATTAAAATTGCCGGTCCTTTGTTTCTTTCGCGCGCAAAGTGTATCCAAATATAAAGCCACTGTGACTGTGCTGCGGCAAGACCGCAAAGTGATAGTTCAACACTCTTATCCAATTCACTCTTGATTAAACTTATTGTTTTCTGCCGTTCTCATTTTCATCGACGTGGTTTTTGCTTCTGCTCCTTATTGATAACGTCACCAAATGCCCGCAAATGAATCTGGGCTACTGATGACGTCAGCGTCTTTTTAATACCAAACAATAAGTACTACATGCAGAGGGCATTTCGAGCATGACCTCTAAATTGAACTCTGCTGCTGGGTTGTTGTACTGCCAAGTATTACTAGATTTTGGATAGTAGACTCAGTACACGGTATGTTCGATTTTGGTAAAAGGACAACAAGTACTTTGCTGAAAAGTCTGTTTCATAATTTATCCCAATCACTTACCGTTTTGTCCTTGAGGTACATCATAATCTCCTAAATCTCTCTGCCTCAGTGTAGCACATAAGTTTTTCTTTTAAATTGGCAAGATTTTGCTTTGAATGCGCCTCACAAATAAAAAACAAAGGACCAAACAAGAAATGCCAGGCATTTTGTGACCCCATTTAAAGACCAAGAAAGTTGCCTGTCCAGGAAAAGGCTTAGCAAATCAAATGACGACTTTTTCACAATCATAGCTTTTACACTGTGATAAAAGCACGATGGTGAGGACAAAACGGTGACTTTATTTGTTTTTTTCTGCAAGGGAAATAAGCAAAACACTGCATGAGCTTTGACATTACCGGAATTATAAAAGGCTCGAAAAGCAGGGTCTATGGCCTCACACTGGAGATCACGAAAAGACTTTGCTCCTTGAGGACATGGCTGTTTCAAAAAGAAGAAAGCAGAAGTAAAGAGTTGACCCTTAATTTAGATAAAGATTATAACAGGGGAGTGATGAGAAAAGCACGAATCTACTTTGCATTTTATAGGAAGACAGTGCCCATGAGAATCATATTTGAACGAGAACTTGTGAAACAATTAAAAGTAATTGAAGTTAGAAAGATCACAGTAGTTAATTAAGGGAGACACACAAGAAGCTTACGAGTTTACGATTGAACTCCTCTCTGCTCTACCAGCTGCCAGTTGCTGTATTACGTTAACTGGAAGCTACACTGTTAACAGTCCCTTTAGTTCAGTTGAACCGCCCACTTTAGTCACGCAAGCGAGCCGAAGTGCTGAGGGGAGAATGAGGAAAGAGCGAAATGCCCTACAATTCGCTCTATTCCCATTCTCTCCTCGGCTCCTCAGCTCGCCTGGGTGCCTAAAGCGGGCGGGGACTTTCAGCAGCCTAATTGGAAAAAGCCTTATTAATTGCGAGTTCGTTTCATATACCGTAGGAAGCGAAAACATTAATTGCATTTCCTTTATTTGAACCGCAGTTCTGTTACACAAATCGAATGTGGCTCAGCGTTGTCTGTACTCTTATCAATAACGATATTTGTCATCACAGTGGTCAAAATATCGTGGGCTCATGAGGTCCACGAAAAATTTTGACACTCACTCTTCGTCGATAAAATTACAGACAACGGTAAACCACATTCCAGTTGTATTTTTTTTACCACAATATCAAACGTCAAACAAAAGGTTTATTTAGAGCTTGACCAAGATCGTGACGCAGAGAGAGCAAGCGTTGTCTATAACTTTCTCGCAGTCCGATTGATCTATTTTCCATAATGAGCGTTTCCGACTGGCTATTACACGAGCAGTGTTGTGTACATCGACAAAAACAAATCAGCCAATCAGATTGCGAGATTACAAGCACTTGTGGTAAAAAAGGAAAATAGACCTTATTCATAAATGGCGGTCACATTTATAATTCTTTTGTCGAAGTGCAAATTAGCCTACCAAGCCTCATTTTAGAGCAAGAATTCTTTTCAATTCACTGTATGGTATCGAGGCTTGGTTGGCTAATTTGCACTTCGACAAAAGAATTATAAATTGACCGCCATTTATGAATAAGGTCTATGTGGAATGACAATTCGAGGTTACATTACTTTTTGAACTTTGATGACAATTTATTTAATTGATTCTCTACAATAAATCCATGTTCTCCTGTCTAAGAAAAGGTTGATTTGTTAAATTCTGGTTGATAATTACTTGAACGTTGCAGATTCTCCAATGTCCTTTGTCCGACCCAAGGCAGTCCTTTCCGCCGTTCTTTGGTCTATAGACGAGAAAAATAACTTGTTGGGATTTATAACGTCTTTACTGCTGACCGACAATAGCATGACATCAGGAACCCATCACCCGGAGCCCCCATCCAGACTATATCCTTGAGTCAACCTTTGCCCGTATCTTTTTATTTTTAGAATATTTTGAGAGGCGAACGCGATCTATCACTGGTGCGTGGCTGCTTGTGACGTAATACAATAACTTTGTTCTGATTGGACGGCATGATGAATTCGCGGGAATTCGAATGTCTAAAAATAAAAAGATACGGGCAAAGGTTCTCCCCAAGGGTTTATATGGGAGATTGAGGCTCCGGGTGATGGGCTCCTGGTGACATGAATTATATTCATAAGGCACTTGGCCTACCAAATTAACAAAACTAAAGGCCTTTTTTTTTTCAAACTATTAAAAGTTCAACGACTAAAATGGCACAAGTCCTCTTAACACTAGTTTGTCTGAAGCGACTAGCAATACCTCCAATTCAGACTGAAGCCCAATTTGGTCAATTATTTGTCATCTACTTCAAAATGTTGTGTTAAGAAACAACAGAAGCAACAACAGCAAACAAAAAACAAAGAAACATGCGAAAACAAGGACAATACCCAGGAAGCGCGGAGGGGAATGGGCTCCAGATGGCACAGTAATGGAAAATGGCAGAACAGTGTCTCCTGCTAGGCCCAGTTCCTCAAACTCAAAGGCCGTTTAAGGACGGCGCCTGCTAATTAAAGATATTTTTGCCCTGGTGTGTGGTTATGCAGGAATTGTAGATCTTAACAACAAGTGCTATTGAAATCCAAAAAGAAAATTGGGGGTTACCACGCATTTTTCAAAGATAATTCATAAGTAATATTTGTAGAAAGCTTTAAAATACAAAGCAATGTATGGTGTTCTTCTCAAATGGAAGCTTGTAATCTAGCATGTATGTGAGGCAATTTCGGGCTATTTTGTAGTTTTAACCCGAAATTGCCTCGCATCCGCGTTAGATTACATTGCAATGCAAATGAGAAAAAACTAACCGTGAAAAGGGCTATTCAACATTGCAGAGGCGAGGTTAGATCTCGTAGGTTCTACGTGAATGTTCATTCAGTAACAGAAAATGTTGGAGACACGAAATAATCTGAGTTTTGGCGATAGAAATACTGCAGGAAAATGGAAATAAGACCCAAGGCCGCGAGCGGTGGTGGGATACGGCGCTAAGATGTTTCTTCCCAGTCCTCCAAATTACGTCACCAGATCACCTTGGTTGTGACTTGCACTTTCCGTTGCCTTTAGCAGCATGACATGAGGTCTTCAAGGGAAGCCTCCATCTCCACTAATTCCTTGAGTCAACCCTCATCATATACGGCGGATATGAAGTCAAGTGAAGCTATGATCCTCGCAGATATAAACGCAATTTTAGCAATTGCACCGGTATCGCCAGGTCACGGGTTCAAAGCCCGTTGAAGTCTATTAAATCTCGTACCCAGAGTCCTCGGGCTTTTTGGTCAGCGGCTGAGCGCCCGGAAAGACTCTGGGATAATGGACTTGAACTATATTTTTATTAGTCGCTTCCATAACAATAGCAGTTCGACAGGAAGTCTGTAAGTAATTCGGAATTTGGAGGGAGATTCAAAATCTAAAACTAGTTTCAGTGCTGTTTTTTTTTTCTGCCTCAGAAATATGAAAATCACAAAATTAATAAAACGACGGGGTTTGAATTATGTCTAACACCAAACGGGAGTTTTCCCACGCTGCTAGAAACTAATTACTGTTACTGTTGCAAAAGTGCCGTGGGAGAACATTACATCAGTCACTTTGAGGAGAAATCGGTGGAAGAAGGTCTTGTCGAAGCCATTCAGAACTACGGAACCATAAAATTGACGTAGAAGAGGACATTGGTGTCGTTTCCACGCAAAAAAATTGTCGATCGTGTTGCTTGCACGATGGTATTCTGAACGATGGAATTCACGCTGGAACACTACCGAAAGAGACAGCAAGCCAGTGCAGATCATTTCTCCAGTTTCCTTTATGGTGCGTAACCGTGGACAATCTTCCTGTCGGTGTACGTTGGATCAGTGGCTTGATCTAATCGGCGTAATTACAAGTTGAGAAGCTAAATATTTTGAGCTGGGCAGCCTAAAATATAGCGCACCACTAAAACCAAATCTACGTTGTATCTGCTCTTGCTCAAAATATTTAGCTTCTAAAATTTTTGTTTCTCGAACACTTTCAACCTGCCATTTCTATTGTTTACTGTTTTTTTCTTTTCTGTTTTCGTTTAAACTTAAGCATGCGCAATAAATAATTTTTCAGGCTTTTCTACGCTATTGCTAAAATTGCGTTCATAACTGCGAGAATCATAGCTTCACTTGAAAAGTATCATTGATAACTTCCTTGACGCTGAGATAGCTTGTTTTGATTGGCTTTTACATCAGTGGGCGTGCTGAATCTCCAAGTGAGGCGTTCTATAAATAAATCTACTCCGGGGAAAGGGTTGACTACTGGGAGGGCCAAGTATAGGAGATATGATGAGCTGCTGCATATGATAACTTTTTCAAAGCACTTTCAGAATACAAAATTAAAACCCCGATTTACCGCTTTTTATCGCCGGTTTTTAAGCGTTAATCAGCTTTCGAACAACTGGACCAGCCTGACCTTTGATTTACTTGGCTAGACATTTTAGCCCAAGCACTTAAAAAGTGGTCTCTACAGTCTCACATTACTAAAATTACCAAAGGGCTAAGTAAGGTCACTCATGTTTGCAATCCATTTGTAACAGTTTGTTATCTATCAGGATTGTACCAGTTCAGAATCTGTCACTGTGAATTGGTATTGATATTATAAATGATGGCTTGATTCAGCTCTTCGTTAGAGGTACTTAAGGGTTGACATCGCAGTTCATTTTAGATTCCTTACGCTGGATTTGTACAAGTCCTTGATTTAAACTGAACTCCTCCATCGCACGGACGACTGCAGTTAGAATAAGCCGACCAACTACTCCAGTGACCATTGATGATAGGAGATCCATCGTCTTCACAGTCGCCATTTATACACCACTGTAGACAAAAGCAGTCGATCAATCAATCAGTCAGTTAAACAATCACTCACTCACTCACTCAATCAAGCAATCAATTAATCAGGCAGTTAGTCAGTCAGTCAGTCAATCGATGGAGAATTGAGTACTTGAGTTAGCCGAATCAGTCTATCAATCAGTCAGTTAATCAGTCAGACAATCAGTCAACAAATCAATCAAGCAGTCAGTTGGTCAGCCAGTAAGTCAACCAATCAATCAATCTTCATCAATCAGTCAATTAAGGAGTCAGAGAATCTGTAAATATATCAACCAGTGAATCAATCAATTAATCAGTCTCGCAGTTAGTCAATCAATCAATCAATCAATCAATCAATCAGTAATGACAGACCCTTCGTCATTTGAGTCGCTTTCAAAAGATAATGAAGTTAAATTGCAAAAGGCTTATTACGTGTCTCTCTCCGCATCTTGTTCCATCCGCCGGAGAAGTAGAGGAGAAAATGCATCTATAACCGTTACTTGTACATCCCAACGCTCCACAAGATGTCTGAGTAAGGAAAGAGGAAAAGAAAAAAAAATCATAAAACGAAAGCCAAGAATGGAAATTGGTAGCCACTCGTACATTTTTTGGCCGTTTTCTACTCCAACTCTGGAAACGTGTTGTGAATTTTAGATCAGACATAAGCGGATGTACATTTTTCTAACACGTTTGTGCCCATGGGCATACCGCAACGAACGGGTCCTCTTGATCACGACAAACTGTACAAAACGTTCCAACTGAGGCCTCGTTACACCATCACTATGTTGTCAAATGACACCGTGCACTCAGGAAAACTGACCGTATCTCTTTGTTGTGGAAGGTGTTGCAAGATTCACTGCATCGACAACGTAATTCCTGATTAATTCACGATGCTAAATCTGTGTTACTTACCAATATTTGTGGACAGCCGTAGAAATTCTCACCATGTATTCTTCTGCACTGTTCGTCTCGATTGATAATTTGTCCGGCGAGTTTGCCATAAAATTGTTTTGGTTCGTGTTTAACAAATGACATATTAACTGGGATATCATCTAAGCAGTTTACTCTTTGACTGAAAAAGATAAGTAGATAATAGTGTTTTATAATTGAAATTGTAGTTTGAATTCATGAAACAACATTGCGTTAGTATTAGAAAATTCATCCTAAGGGAAAGTTAAGGAATATAACGGCTGTTTTGAGAAAGGAAAAATGGAAAAGTAAATTCTGCAACTCGCGAAAGCTATTAAGTTTTTGAATTCGTTCTGACTTCATTATTTCAGGGAAATCTGTACAAGTGAAAAGCAACAACAACAACAACAGTCGTTACAGGTGATTACTGAAAATTATCTGCGCTGATTGGTCGGACTTGAGGTGATTATTACGCAATAATAAACTAAGCATTTTTTTTCAAAATGGCCACAAGCCATTTTGTCGAGGTGACAGACGAAGAATTTTATTGTTTTAAGAGAAATGCATAGTTTTCAAATAATCACCCACGGTACGTTATTATACTAAAACAATTATTCACCTCATGCTCGGTAAATACCGGTAAATAAAAAACCTATACGACACAAGTGAAAAGTACCCTCTGCGCGCGCTGATTGGCTAACTCCCTGGGTGATTAGCCAAGCACTTTAGCTTCTTTTCACTGTAACGCAATAAAAAATAAAATCCGAAACCATTCAAAGAAAGAAGCTAAGAAAATGTAATACTATAAATGAGTAATACATGAATAACTCCTCCAAGTCTAAAGTCTCTTTGGCGCATCGTTTCTGAGTTATTTGTTGAAACATGTCATTCAATTTTACAGAGCTTTGTATGGAGACACCATGTTGGTGTTCATCGGAGGGACACCAATATGTTTTTTTCGAATCAACAAAACATGTGGAGCTGAGTTTGCGATGAAAGCCCTCTCTTTTTGCTG
The DNA here is from genome assembly GCF_036669935.1 of Montipora foliosa. Lineage (NCBI taxonomy): Eukaryota > Metazoa > Cnidaria > Anthozoa > Scleractinia > Acroporidae > Montipora > Montipora foliosa. The sequence goes on from NC_090881.1 coordinate 10,733,092, forward strand.
GTGAGCTGAAATAAATGAGAATTAACATGTCTTCTATACAGCTTGTATTGCTTAATTTGCCAAAAATCACAAGGCGAAACTGTTTTCAACCAGACAGCTTTATCCCAGCTACTGCGCATGCCTTGCTGTCTCGCGCGGCGGAAAATGCTGTATTCTCAGAACAAAAACGACACGGGGCCTAAAACTGGTACGTCGGTGAATAATTGTGAATTATTCACTCTTATTGGCCGTTTTTATACCAAAGACATATGATGCGTCTGGGCGACTTTTGGCAATTTAATTTAATGCGTCTTTTAGTTCGTCATCTAATTCGTTCCTTACAAAGATGGGCGAGAGACACATTATACGACTGGACGAATTGAATTCTTTAGTGCGTCTTCAAAGACATGCTGTGATTTGCTAAATTAGAGGGCCGTATTCTTCAGTGCTGCCTGCTATACGAAAAGGAAAGGAAAGGAACTTTATTTAAGTGTCTAGTCGATTTAGCGCTGGAGCATTAATTGGGGACACTTTAAAGTGAAATTAACAATCAACGCAAATCAAGTCAAATGTCGGTTTTTGAGGAGAGGGGAAACCGGAGTACCCGGAGAAAACCTCTCGGCGCAGAGTAGAGAACCAACAAACTCAACCCATGTATGACGCCGAGTCGAGAAATCGAACCCGGGCCACATTGGTGGGAGGCGAGTGCTCTCACCACTGCGTTATCCCTGCCCGCTAAATTTGAATAAAACTTTTTCTAGCAAGTTTTTCATGTCGTTTCTGGTACATAATCTTGTAGAACTGTTTGAATCTTACAAGCACTTATTTCAAATAGCCAAGAAGATTTCGTTTATCGGATTTTTTCACGGCAATCTTTGTGGTAGTTGAATCTTCCGCTTTACTTCAACTAGTTTCCTTTACCGCTTGGCTAATTAGCACAGAGATTAAATAAACATCTCCCAAACCTATTGTAGTTCGCTCGGTCCGTACTGTAAAATTTTTACCGTTGATTTATGGCCCAAGCTCGAAGCGTGCGGGCCATAAATCAACAGGAAAAAACTCGGTCCATAATTTTGCGGTGCGGACCGAGAAAACGAGGTCGACTCTGTAATTGCTTCAGAGCGAGCGAAGGGAGCAAGTATCAATGTAATCAGAATTTGAAACACATCTGTGCAAAAGCCTCAATTATTTTGGCTCAGGGTTTACGATACCATACGGTACGATAATTTATCTACAGGAGGTTTTCACGTGACGTCATTGCCGCCATTTTGGTGGACGAAAACAAAAGATTTCTCTTTAGCTTCTTTTGTTCGTCCACCAGAAGTCGTGCATTTTTCTGTTGTTATTGGTGTCTCTAAAGGATGGTTGAAAACGTCCTATTCCACAGAGGACAGACCACAACACCGGGAACTCCATGCCCTATTCTTTGTGAAATGTGTAGTCGAGTTCTTTTACGTCTGACAGGATTATGAACATCGAAGGGTTGTTACATGGGGCCTACGGTTTATCGTTCGAAAAGACTTGATAGTCTAACCATTTGCAGACGTAACTACCAAGACAGCACTCTTTCTTCACAGTCTTTCATTTTAAAGATCCCGCGTGCTGGTCCGGCCGGAGTTTTTTATCTCTTGACCTTCCCCCCTTCAGTCCGAGGCTCAAGAACTTGTTCTTCTTACTCTTAAGTAAATATAAACAAGACCATCCACAGCAATTTCACATCCTTGGACTCTACCAGAGTATATATAGTCTAAGTCTATTACAGTCCGTCTCTCTAGAGTCTAGAGAGTGTCTACAGCACCTTCCTGTTGCCCTCTGAATTTTTTTACGTAATGAAAGACTTACAAGTGGTGAATATTTTTAAAACAGTTATTCTTTGAAATCGAGGTGAATAGCGGTAGAATATTTACTGAGCCGCGAAGTGGCGAGGTAAATATTCTGCCACTATTCACCGAGATTAAAAAGGCTAATTGTTTTAGAATATACTCAAGAAGTGATCTAAACAACATTTGCAGGAGATTTAATTTGACATCTCAATTCAAGCGTGGAAAACGTGCAAGCGGCACAAAGCATGCGCGAAAGTGTTTACAGAAGCTTCAAACATGGCAAATCTAAATAACCTTCGTTAAAAGCCTCGTCCATAACAGCAAAATGATCTTTTAACACCGTTTAAATCAACAGTCTAAATCGAACGTCTGCTTGTTAAAACATTTTCACCGTTGGATCAAAGTTTTAGAGGTTCATTTGAAATGGGAATTGAAAGTGCAGTTCATGGTAGATGATCTACATGAAATGGCGGCTCTAATTGAGGTGAGCGTTGGTTTGTTGTAAAATGACCTGTCTTGTTTCCTTGAAGCCTTGTGGAACTTTCTTAAACATTGTTTTAATTCCTCGATTTCAGCAACAAATTCGTTTTCCTGGGCGACCGGCCCTACAAAATTGAACAACTCCGAGTGAAACAAATTCAAGTTGTTAGCGTCATCTTGTATTCTCAATATTTCCGATTCAGAAATGCTGGCGAGTTTACGCCGGCCATTTTGTTTTGTTTGAATCACGCGTTATTCACTCCGTAGAGAGTGAATAATGCTCAATTACTTTAAGATAGTGAACCAATCAGATTGCTTGAAACACCAAGATCACTGAGTGAGTATATACTAAACTAAAATATACTTAGGGTCGTTGCTTCATCCACCTCCACTTCGGTGAATAGCTGTTAATTATCCGATAATTGTTAGCGGATATTTCAATGGACTTCACTGGTTTATTACCTTAATAAAAATTCCTGGAATTTTTCCATACTACACTTAGACCATTTCATTACTCCTGGTCCACTCGGAATAGTGGACGCCATGATGTTCTTGTGCTTGTTACACGGGGAAGCATCGTGTGATAAGCCCATCCTACAATAAAGTGAAACGAATTAATACGCTTTCGGTGGTAAAAAAAAGCTATAGAAAGTAAAGCATCTTCATGTTAAACAACTGAAGAGAATTTTTGAAACATAGTATGCCTTTCGATATATTTTGGAATCGATTGAGTGGAGTTTTAAATAAGATATAAAATTTTGACTGTGATAGAGCGACTTTCGTATAATCTTGAAAAATTGCATGTCCGTAGTTTTTTTTCACCCACCAATGTTTGGTATGATTAAAACAAATCTCCGATCTCCATATTCCTGCCAAGGAAACTCTTAATATGGGCAGTAAACCGTATGATTGCCCGATCACATGACTGCATTTCAAATGACGTCAAAGCGAAATTTTCCAGAAAGTTCCTCGGAGAGATGACGTTGTTTGCATCCGTGTTCGCTAAGCCAAAGAAACTTCGCGCTCGTTTGTTTTTGTCGGATAAGCCTTTTTTATGTTTATTTTTCAAGGTCATATGAAAGTAACTCTATGTGATAGATACAACATGATAGGCAGACAGTTTGGATGCAGGGTGGCCTAGTGGTTATGGTGTTTGCCTTAGATCTGGAGATCCCGGGTGCAAGACCCGTTCTGGGGCCCGTTTCTCGAAGGTCCCGAAACTTAACGGGCCATTTTCGGGTGTCGCAATTCTCTCTGCATCTCAAGAACGAAGAGGATTTAAGTCGTCAAATCTCACAGTAAGTTTTGTTTTTGTTACCTTGAAAATATGTTTAAAGATCGGCTTTCAAAAGCAAGCGGTTGGCAGTTTCACAAGTGGCTTTTCGGGCCCGAAAAGTTTTCGGGACTTTCGAGAAACGGGCCCCTGATCACGAATTCAATTTGATCCTGATAGCCTCTGGTTCAACTTGTCGGCTGTAAATAGCCAACTGGTTTGTCTCCGGCTAGCTGAGATTCTTAAAGTTGTTGGTTTTGCGAGTCGTTGGCCCTGAAAAACCCTATTGAGAGCGGCCAATTAGGTAGGTATGTATGTGTTGCAGGTCATTTTGTTCCTTAGATTAATTTGCAACCAAACTAGGTCATTTTGTTTCAACCTAGGTCATTTTATTTTAAGCTAGGTTGAAATTGATAGTAGGAAACATCAGCAAAAACCCATCAATTATTAGTAAGTACATGTAATATATTGGTTAGTAAATTGGTCATAGAGGAAAGGGGATGAACTTAGTGCAGCTTAGATTTTCATGAGTACTTTATAAAACCCCAATGGTTTTTAAGTCTAGGCACTGATTTTACATGGTTAGCATTAAGATTGAGGTTAGGCATACAATGCATGATAACCGATTGTACTTTTCTTTCTCAGAGCTTTTTAGGACATTTTTCATTGATGAATCTCCTTAGGATGGCAGAGGCCAACAATATTGAATTATTGTCCAAGGAATAGAAGAGCTGAAACACATACATGATGTCCTGTTGATTTTTAATTTGCTTAGTTATTTCCTCTATCTTTTGCTTACTTTGAATTCTTATTAATCAAAGGCAAGTAAAAACAAAACTTTGAAAAGTCAGTAAAAAGGGTTTAATAATCTATTGATTAGAAGCCATTTTGTAGGCTCTTGTAAGTGTTATATCTTTTGAATTATGAAATAAAATATTTGTTACTTTTTTTCAATTTTGCTGAGTCTGCTTGTAGTGATAAATCCAAATTTTGTGATTATTTTGGGACAGTCCCCTTCAAGTTCTCCAATTTGAGCAAGTAGCACATTTGGATGATGGGGCGTTTCTTTTTCCATTTTATTAATTTTCAGCGCCACATAATCCTGAAGTTCGAACTTCTTCTTTTTCTTCTTCCCTTTCTGGTGCATGATAACTGCACAAGACAGACTGATGGCTACCTGCAAATAGCGTATTAAGTTGAACACCCATTTCAAACAGTGCTGATAAACAGTATTTAAGTCTCAGGACCCATTTTTGAGCGGTTAGCTTTCAATAACTGTGATCCGGGGTTAGTCTGTAGTCCGCGGTCTGCATTTGGCAAGTGTCAGACACCGCTCTCCTTTAATGTCAAGCTCATCCTGCCACTTTTTCAAATTATTCACCATTTTCCTGCTCTGCATGTGATGTAGCTGTGACTTGTCCAATCATTTGTGGCTTTTTAATTTCTTTTCTACGAGAGATTCCAAAAACCACTTCATACAGCATTTTGCCAATTGTTCTGTGAATGGTTATGTGTTTTTTTACAAGCGGTTTCTCCAAGATGATGACACCAGTGGTTCAGAGACGAGTTCTTTTCTTTGGTTAAACTGTAAAGGTTATCTTTTGTTGTTCTATTTGCCTGTGCCACCATCTTTTTTTCACTGTGGGAACGCTGTGTTTGCGGCGAAAATCGGTTTGTTATATCATGACTAGAAATGATCCCTTGTTCCTGGACCAGGTGTATTTTGCATAGCGACGTAACAAAACTTAATTCGCACAATATTTGACTATTTGTTCTCCAGAATCAAGACTCCACCTCTTTCAAACAATTTTTTGCTTTCGTTGCACTGGAGACTCAGAGTGTTTTTCATTCTACTTCAGATAAATTTAGCCTATGGACCCTTTAACTTCTTCACAAAGTTCTATCTTCGGCCTTTTAACTGTGTATGATCTGAAATTTTTCTAAGTCTCACTTTATGTCATTTACGCATGTGCGAAATGGTAGTTGTCGTGAAGGCTTGGAAATAGCTTAAACTCATTGGTAGAAAAAACATCTAAATGCTTTCTGTTGCTGATTCGATGGCTTAGCGGTTAATA
>NC_090881.1:10746221-10761221 GCF_036669935.1 Montipora foliosa
AAAACATGGCGGAAAGTACGACTACTGAGCGGTTACCTAGCACTTGAAGAATATCCGCTCACACACAATCTGGCTGAAATGCAGCCACATGGCATTGTTTTTTGACAATTACTTAAGCCTTAACAAGGTTCTTCAACAGTCACTTGTAAACTAAACAAGGATAACATTCACTCATATTATTCGCTTGCACTTTTTCATTTAACATCTGGCTCCTTGATGGGGAATTCCCCGGTCACTGCACTGCTCTCAGAGGGAATCATCTTTACTCGTCACAAGGTAACAGTAGAACCAACTTATGAATTGGTCTTTCCAACATTGTTGGAGGCTTTTGACGTCTTCCAAGGTTATCAAGCTCTCCGTCAGCCTTCAAGATTTTTACTTTCCTGACACAACCATCTTCACTTGGGTAGACTTCGATGACCTTGGCAAGTGGCCACTGGTTACGTGGTCCATTGTTTTCCTTGGAAATCACTATGTCTCCTACAGCCATATTCCGCCTTGGTTTCGTCCACTTGGAACGAGACTGCAGGTTCTGGAGAAACTCTCGACGCCACCTAAGCCAAAACTGGTTGGCCATATACTGTACTCTACGCCACCATTTACGACAGTATAAATCTGCTCGTTGGAACTTACCAGGAGGCCGAAGCACAAGTTTCTGCTTTAGGGTGAGCAAATGGTTTGGAGTCAGAGGTTCTGGTGCCTCTGGATCATTCAGGTCATTGACAGTGAGTGGTCTGGAATTAACTATACTTTCAACTTCTGTCATGAGGGTTCTGAATGCCTCATCGTCCAATTGGGTGCCAGCCCTGACAAGTAGAGTTTCCAATGCACAACGAACTGTACGTATAAGACGTTCCCATACCCCACCCATATGACTTGAATGGGGTACGTTCATCTGAAATGGTATCCATTCGCAGCCATTCTCCACAAGGTACTCCTGCAACTGCACTTGATCCAGTTCATCCAAGGCTGCTTTCAACTCATTCCGTGCTCCAACAAAATTTGTCCCTTGATCGCAACGTACTTGTCTCACTGGGCCACGTCGGCTTAGAAAACGGCTTAGGGCATTCATAAAAGACGAAGTGTTTAAAGGGGCTAGGTCACGCAATTTTGGGCAATTGCAGCACTGATCGAATGGTCATAGAATTAAGTAAAATATCAAAATAACTGTTCAAAACTATAGAAGAACTCTAACAAAACACAGTTAAGCCAAGAGAGGACATGGATGGACAAAACTGAAGAGGATTGAAATGGATTTAATTTGGGTAAATTTGAAAAACGTTGGCCCACCTTTTTTCAAATTTATATCAGTTTATATCAAAATGTCATTTACAAAGCTGGAGAACCATTCTCAGTTGTTATGTGGCAGTGATTTTGCAAATGAAAGACTCTTGCTCTGCCAATTTGACGTTTGAGCTCATAATTAACAAAATTAAACAAAATTACATAAAATAGCGTGACCTAGCCCCTTTTTAAGGAGTTAGCTGTCTCCAAATGCACACTTCTGCTTGCTACACAGGTAAATATAACTCCGTAACGTTTTACTTCGCTTCTTCTCTCTTTGATTAGAAAAGGCCCGAAGAGGTCAACAGCACAGTATGAGAACGGTGGTGACGGTTCAACTCTATCGATAGGTAGATCCGACATTTTCTGAGTCTCCAGGGACGACGCAATTTTCTGCAGATTACACACTGTGATATGCAGTTTGACACGGCTGAAGAACCACCGACTATCCAATAACCTCTCTGCCGTAACTCGTTTTGAGTGATTCCTCTTCCCATGTGGTTCACTTTAGCATGACAGAATTTGACTAGCGAATCTGTAATTGGACTCTTCCGTGGAAGTATTACTGGATGCTTTGTTGCTACTGGAAGATCAGCTCGTTTGTTGCGACCACCGACTCGCATGAGGCCATTTTTATCCACGAAGGGATCCAGACGGTACAAACAACTGGACATCTTAATAGTCTGATTTCTCTGTTTCGACAACTCTCTAGTTGATACTTATCCAATCACTTTAAGCTTCATTAACACTTGGATTTCTTCATAGAAATGTTCATGTTGAACAATCTTGAGGACTTCTTTTTCGGCTAACTGAAACTCTGTAGGCGTAACTGATGCCTTTGGCAACGGTCTAAGGCACTTTGCATTCTCTTGTACGCTCAACTTAAACTTTCTGTTCTTCAGTTTGGACTTAAGTCGCAGACACAAGGCCACTACCTTCAGAAGATGCCACCAGCTTAATATGTGGGCTAAACGGTCCGACTTGAATGGATCAGAATAGAGAGTAGCTGCACTATACAGATGAGACATGAAGACGCTTCCTTTCTTCACTTCAGGATCATATTTTTTCACTTGAATCTCTTCCTCCTTTAGGGATTTGAAGGGACCGTCTTTCCAAAGAAACTCTGGCCCGAATAACCACGTGGAACCCTGCAGCAACTGTGAAGCAGTAAGACCACGAGAAGCATGATCCGCAGGGTTGCTCTCTGTGCCAACATACATCCATGAACTTGGGTTTGTGAGGTCCCTGATCTGCTGCACACGATTGGCTACATACACGTGAAATCTCCTGGCTTCATTGTTGACATAGCCAAGGACGATTTTACTATCTGTCCAAAAATACTCTTTGACATCTGTGTAGAGAAGTTCTTGACGGAGAAATTGACTCATCTTGGCTGCAATGGTGGCTGCGGCCAACTCTAGCCTTCGAACAGTAAGCTGCTTCAGCGGGGAAACTCTAGCTTTGCCAATGACAAATGAACAGTAAGCTTGATCTTTCTAATTAACAAGACGGAGGAATGAACACTGTCCATAACCCTCAAGACTCGCATCTGAAAAATGATGCAACTCGTACTCCTGAATCCCTCCAAAGTTCTCTGGCTTAAAGCATCTTTGAATTTCCAACTGTTCTAAGCTCACGACATCATGACGCCACTTCTCCCACTCGGAACGCAGATTTTCTAGAACTGGGCTATCCCAATCTAACTTGTCTCGACACATTTGCTGAAGAATTTGCTTTTCCTTCAATGTCACTGGTGCTACATAACCACTGGGATCATAAAGGGAACTAACTGTTGAAAGTATGCCCCGACGTGTAAAGGGACGATCCTGCATTTCAATACGAAATTGGAAGCTGTAATTTTCCACACACCATATCACTCCTAAGGCACGCTCCAAGGGAAGTGGGTCGACCTTTAAATCTGACTCTTTAACACTTTGAGCACGTTCTTCAATAGGGAATGCTTCGAGAACTACTCTCTTGTTTGACATGATCTTGTGCAGTTTAAGTCCTGCTCGGGCGCAGATGCCTTGACTTGCTTTTATTAAGGTGACCGCTTCCTCGATGGTACTAACCGACTTGAGACCATCATCCACATAGAAATCTCTTCGTATAAACTCAGCGGCCTCATTGCCATACTCAGCTTCACCATCATCTGCGGCCTTCTTCAGCCCAAAATTGGCACCGCCAGGGGAGCTGCCAGCACCAAAGAGATGCACTTTCATTTTGTAATCAACAACTTCCTTCTTCGGATCTCCATCTTCCCACAACAGGAACCTTAACAAGTCCTGATGCTCTTCTGACACCATGAATTGATGAAACATACTCTTAATGTCAGTCATAAATGCCACTCTGACTTTCTTGTCTGAATCTACACAGGATTCCTAGCAGAGTGTTCAATTGGTCAAGACCTTGTAATAATTAGTCATTAAGGCAAACACCATCAAACTGCGCAGAACAATCAAAAACCACTCTGATTTGGTCCTTCTTTCTTGGATGATAAACACCGGTGTGGGGGACATAGTTAATCCTTCCATCTTGAACCTTCAGACGGTCTGATGGTACTTTCTCTGCACACTGGTCAATTACATCCTTCATGAACACTTGGTAATCTTCAAGAAACTTGGGATTTTTCTTGAACGTCGCTAGCAACTGGTGCCATCTCTTGACAGCAAGCTGACGATTGTATGGCAGAGACAGTCTGTCCATCTTCAAGGGTAGAGGCATTTCATAGTGACCATCTGCCCTCTTTACAAAACTATACTCCAAAATTGAGAGAAACCTTTTGTCTTCCACTGAATAAGATTTGCTCCTTGTAGAACCTTCCACAAAGTCTGACTCCAGAACCTTAATAATCCTTTGCGGGTTGATAATCTCCTTTACCTTGGTTGAAAAGGCAAAGTGTTCATGGGCTTCGTTGATAACTATTTTGTTACAGACTGCTTCACTCTTGTCACTTTCATTGGTAGACTTACAAACCTTGCCGACTATTCCCCATCCCATGAGAGATCTTTGACCATATGGATCATCATCTTCTCCAACGACAACTTCTCGGGGCCTCACAATACTTGGGCAATTGTTTCCAATAAGCAAAGAGATTTCAACATCAGGTTCATACGGCATTAGCTTATCGGCAATAGGGCGTAGATGTTCCCACTCCTGGGCAACACCGACTTTTGGAATCTGCGACCTACTTGCTGGAATGGAGTCTCGTGTGAACAACATAGGAAACTTCACAGTATGTTTCCGGTTAAAGTCCAACACTTCAAGTCCACTTATTCGGCTACTTGGTGTATGTACATGTCGCTCCTGGACTGTTGTCAGCAACAAGTCTGTAGGTGATCCTTGCAAGTCCAGCTGTTCACATAAGCTCTGCGACACAAAACTCACATTGGACTGGTCATCTATTACTGCATACTGTAAAACTTCTTGACTGGGTTTACTTATGTGACGAACCCACACTGGCAAAATCATGGCATGATCTGAACCTTTCTCCTGATCTGGGATTGTACAAACATTTGTACAGTTTGAAACAACCTCAGCATTACCTCTCGGTTGGTGTAGACACGTTGGATGGATCGCAGAACAAACACGACATACAAGTTTGTTCTTACAAGATGCTGCTTGATGCTGTCTACTAGAAGCACAACCAAAACACAGAAACTTGTCAAAGAAAAAGTCCTTCCTGTCTCTGAGGGGCATTTCAGCAAACTTCTTACATTTGTCTAAATGATGATGTTCCTTGCAGAACAGACAGGCTTGTAAATTTTCTTTCTTTCTCTGATTCTGGACGTTTACGATCATGTCTTGATCAGTTCCTTGAGTTGCAAAGGAATTTACTTCTTTTCCCTTGGTAGACAATTTTGTGTTGTCAACGGGTTTCACAGTGTCCCTTATTTTAGTCAGATCTTCAAGCTCAGGTATGTTTGCTTTCTCAGCACAATCCTTTACAAAAGCAGCAAACTCAGTGAAAGGTGGATAAGCTCCATCTCCCTTCTTTGCTCTACACTTCTTCACAATTCCACGCCATTTACTTTGGAGCTGGACTGGCAGCTTTGAAAGAATCTTAACATTTTCTCTGGCAAAGTTTAACACTTCAAGACAAGGAGTAGTTTCTTTGGCAGCTTTTATCTTTTCAAGGAAGTCACAAAGATCCCTTGGAGTCTCTGCATCCTTGATGCCAACTTTAGGCCAATTTTCTAATTTGTTTAGGAAAGCTGAGCCTACAACATTGCAGTTACCATATCTTTCTTTCAGCAATTTCCTAGCAGACTGATAAGCCTCATCAGTTCGAATTAATAGGTACTGTTCAACAACTTGTTTGGGTTTTCCTGAGAGGTATTGATTTAGAAAGTTCAATTTTGCTTGAGCATCCATGGGTTTAGAATCGATAACGGCATTAAAGGAACTATTCCATGAAGGATACTGAAGGGGGTCTCCATTAAAGACTGGAATTGAAATCTTAGGCAGCTGACCAGAGATAGCTAATTGTCTGTTCACTTGGTTCTGTTCTACAGTGGCAGCTACTAACTTACTACTCGTTTCCACTAGTTTATTCATGCATTTCTCTAAGATACTACTGGCTGGTGTCAAGGTAGCTGCTTGGGGGCTTGGTGTTGTCTGAGCACCATCTACTTGAGACACTGTGTACATTGGATCCTGATGAACAGGAGTCTGTGCAATGTCACTAACAACTGGAATAGATTTGAGGAAATTTTCCATATCCTTATCTTTATCAACTGGGGCAACTAAGTTCAGGTTTTGTTCAAGGTCAACCATTTCTTCCCTTTCGTCCGTTAGGCAAGCATTAAGCATAGCTTGATTTTGAGCAAGTTCACTTTTCAATCTCAGTCCCTCCAACTTTTGTTCTTGTTCTATTTTCATTAACTCAACCCTCCTTTGTTCGACTTTCAACTTTCGCTCTTCTTCTGCAAAAGCTAACTTGGCCTTTAAGGCAGCTTCTTCCTTTCTCAGTTGAACCTTTGCAGTCTTGACACTGCTGGTGGAACTACGTTTAGAATTAAGGCTGTCTTTATCTTTTGATGAGACACGGCTTGAGCTCTTGGAGCTCCATGCAACAGATCTCGACTCGATTTTCTGCTGTTCAATGATTTCTAGATGTTTAATTTATGCTTTCATGTCTGCTTCAAAGCTTGACCACTCTCATTCGGTTTCTTGTATGACTCCTTCAATCTCGCCCAAACTTTCACCAGGAGTAACAAACTCCTTAATTCCACCAACAATATCTTTAAATTCGGCGTAGATAACTTGCGCCTCACTTAACTCTTTCTTAAATTTAGAAAGTTTAACTGACTGACCTCTTTGTAATAGCGTAGCTCTCATTCGCTTCACCAACTCACTTCTCTTTGCCTTCAAATTACCTTTCTTCACATCCATTACGTAATGGTAACCTTTCGTTGTCATGAGACGCCTCCTTGAGCCTTCTTCATGTGCACCATCGACAACTTCCTCGTTATTACTTGCTGGTGGTACGTACGGATCTCCTCCGAAACTCGTATCATCCTTGCCGGACATTTCGGCGGTGTTAACGATTGTTATTGTGGCTGCTTCTAAGTAACTTTACCAGAAGAGTTTCAAACCCAACAACGACGTTTATTCCAGGTAGCGAGTACAGCTCGGCACAATTTGCTTCCTTATAAACACTGACTTACACGGATGCATGGTTTACCCGAGATAACAATCTGAATAACAAAGATGAAGAAATAAACTTAAATACTGTCACATCGCCAAGAAAAACACTTACAAAAATTCGCAAAAGGTACAAAAAACTGGTTCTTACCGTTTAGGTCTTCGATAACACATGATACAATCCGATGGAAAACCATTTTGTTTATATCTTCAGCACCACACGATGCAAAAACAAAACATGGCGGAAAGCACGACTACTGAGCGGTTACCTAGCACTTGAAGAATTTCCGCTGACACACAATCTGCCTAAACTGCAGCCACAGCGAAAACTGAAGAAATGCACGAAATTCGTGCTGCTCGTGCAGCACGAGTATTGTTGCTTTTGTAACCAATGATTTCTTGCTTGGTGGCGTTGTCATTGGCGTAGATGTCGTCTTTGCTTAAACTCCCTGGTGAGTAATTGAGCAAGGGACCAGCTAAAAGACAGGCCCACGGCAAAAAAAACTTTTAACAAGGGAGAACTGTATCGTTTATTTGAATCAAGTTATTGGCGAAAAAAACGCATTACAAATATAGAAGCAAAATATCCTCAGTCAACTCTTACAATTATCTGCATCAAGAGAGTATAAGGCAAGAAAGCGAATCCCTGTGTCCCATGGTAATTCTTTGAAATCTATTTTTAGATCGCGCCCGTGCTGTGAAGATTATTTTCATCTGTTGTTATTGAAATCAAATAGAATCACTGTTACCACGACCTCGCGGTCAATGGGCTCTTTGCATGATACTAGGGAACTTTAGCAACGACAACGGTGACGTGACGAGAGCGTCCCAAATTTGCATATTTAGTGGCAGTGCGTCAGCAAAACAACAACTTGAAATAAACAAATTTGAGGTTTTATGAAGGACGTCAGCAGTTGAAGATATTTTTTTTATTTTCTGCCCTAAATTAAGTGCTACCCATAACGTTTTCATTCCTTAGGAACTGCCACACCTTTCTCATATTAAAAACCTTGGAATAGTCGTGAAGTGATTACAATAATGAGAATTCATGTTTTGTGATGACGTTCTCGTTTCCCGGCGTTCCCGTCGTCGTTGCTAAAGCTTTCTACTGTCACATGGTACAAAAATCGGTCATGCTGGATGGCAAAAGAATGCAACAAAAACCAAAAACCAAAAAGCCAAGAGTGACTATTGCTTGTTTTGGATGTCCCAGTACGTAGCTTGCCATCCAGCAAGGCAGATTTTTTACCATGTGACAAATTCATGCAAAGGGCCCATTTCGACACCAACTTAGTGACAAATAAGATGTCGTCTTTGAAATAACGATGTGGCAGGACACAACTAATTATAATATAGATTTCTAAGAATTTTCATCACCAAAAAGGGGACATACGGAAGTTTCGGTCCCTTAATTGCGTCATATTCCATATATTCAACACAGTTGAACGCGGGAAACAGGCAAATCGCTACATTATCTCACGTATTTGTTTTTCAATTCTTACAAAAAAAAAACGCTTTTACATTGTGAAATGTTTAAAAAATTAGCGGCAGTGTTTAATCGGGTTTAAAAGACCCGATAAAATACGTACTCTGAGTCTTTTAACGGCTTCAAAAGCGTGCCCCTCGGGAGTCCGAACGAAGGTTCAAATTTGGAGAGGAGAACATTAGCATAAAAGAAAAACGAGCAATGCATGTGATGTATTATCGACCATGTGATAGGTCAATGTGCTCATGAATTATTAATGAGTTGTAGAAAGATTTTTAAACTTACATTTGATTTCTGAAACCTGTTTTTTTTCTAGGTCGATTCATGCTTATTATGAAAGTAACGACATTCCTTTTTTTTTTCTTCAAAACAGTTTCAAAATAGTACAGGTCTTTTTTGTTCTCTCTCTTTCTCTGGCAACCTGGCTCGCACTTACCCCTTGGTTATCAGAACAACTGCGTCTGGGTGGCCAGGGTCATCGTCCGAGGGGGGAAACGTTTCCTTTCCAGTCCTTGTAAAGTTCTCTAACTTGCCTACGCGCTCAATTAGAGATGAACTTGAGCTGTACCCAAGCTATGTGAAAAAACCAAGTAGCTAAGAGTGATCATAGAGTTTTAGGACTAAAACAGCAACAACTCGATCCGCAGACAAACAAGGCATCAAACACACTGAACTCCCCAAGAATAAGAAAATTACACTAACGTTAAAAATGCTTGAGAACATATTCTAAGGCTCGCTGCTTAAATCAAGTCATAGTAGCGCCATGCGAAAACAAAAACACCCTCGAGGATTTCACCCGCGCTTATTTTCATTTTGTCATTCCTCTCATGAGACCAAAGCGGCAAAAGAGGGACTTCTCTTAAGGCCGATTTACACGGTACGATTTTTGTCACATGCGACAAGCTTACGTCAGATCTACGGCGTGACTTAAGATTTTCGCAGCAATGCTACGACATTTTTCTGACGTACACGTCAATTTTAAGTCATGTGGTAGGCCTGTCGCAAGCTTGTGGCCTGCGACAAAAATCGTACCGTGTAAATTGGCCCTTAGGGTGCGTTCGATTGACCCTATTCCAGATTAACAATACGTGGAGTAATGATTTAAAACGATATCATGGTCTGGAGTTTTGAACCAACAAGGATAATAAACATATGTTTTAAAAAGCATTTTAGCAGGTGCTTGACAGTTTTAATGTGAATCTCCGTAAAAACGAAGGATTTTTTACTTCTATTTCATGTATTCCAATTCCGAAGTACGGTCGATCGAACGCACCTTGGTATAGATAGGGTGCGTTCAATTGACCCTATTCTGGAATAAAAATACGTTGAGTGATGAATTAAAACGGTATGTCTGGCGCTTTTAAAGCAACAAGGATAATAAATGTATGTTTAAAATAGCATTTTAGCAAGTGTTTGATAATTTTAATATAAATCTCCGTAAAAACGGAGGATTTCTTACATCAATTTCATGTATTCCTATTCCGGAATACGGTCAATCGAACGCGCCCTTAATTTACCCAGCGAAAGGATTTTCTTTTTTTCGCATCTGAGGCAGAAGAGTGGTATCATGATATATCGTCTCTTTTCTTCGAGCAAGCTGCCTTCATAAGCTATACAATACAATACAATACAATACAATACGTAACTGACCACTCCCCATAGGGGTTTTTCAGGGCCAATGAAATACCGTCAACGAAATGACAGAACAACAACAACAACAACAAAAACAACTGGTAAGAAACCCAACTGACCGGAGCCAAACCAGTTGACCATTTACAAGTGCTGCCGACAAGTTGAACCAGGGACTACCAAGATCAAATATAAGTAGTGTTTAGAATTCGCTCTAGTCACACGGCGGCCATATTGTCCAGGGAGACCAAAAAAGCTTTGTTTTACCACGCCAAGCCTCGCAGTGGAAACCATGGGGGTGAGGCTTGGCGTGGTAAAACAAAGCTTTTTTGGCCTCCCGGGACAATATGGCCGCCGTGTGACAAGGGCGAATGAGTCTTGAACCAAGGAACTCTGAATTTCAAGGCAATCGCCCTAACCACTTGGCCACACTGCCTCCTTCAAAGCTTTGTTAATTATCCAGAGAGATGGTGACATTTTATCACCGACGATAAAATTGTCTAACGTCGAGGATGTTCTTGTTCTCAAACTTTAAATGATTATCATTCTCAAAGCATTAATAACTATAACAATTATCATTTACCCCGTCTTCCTTGAGCACCAGTCCAACAATCACAGGTGTAATCTTTATCAAGCCAATACTGCTATCCTGAAATAGCTGAGTAACCTTTCAACATAGAAATTTAAGAAGACATTTAGCCTAGAGTTGAGCGACTATTTAACAATTACTCCAAGAGGGCGCATTAGATATGAGGTGATAGATAGCCAACGAGGTCCGTAACACCAAGATGGCTATAATCATCTCATATCTAACAAGCACAAGTGGAATAATTGTTTTATTAAAAACTCTCACTAATAATTCTGGATAAATCTTCCCTATATTATTTTTTTAAATACAAGAAAACTGCTACGTGCAGTTACTGATATTTGTAGAGCATGGTATAATAGCTCTGATTATTTCCTTTAACCAATCAAATAAAGGACATTTGGCTGGTTTTTTGTGCTGTTTACATTGTTCGCACGCGTCCTGAAGGACGCCTCAATTTCAGTACAATATTCGATTAGTATTCTTTAATTACACCTGACGTCACGGCTGCCATGTTGGTGCAGGAAAGAAAAATAGCGAAAAAGTCTTTTGGGAATTTGACTCTATTATTATGTAAAATTTGAGCTACATTTTTCTATTTTTTTGGCACCAACATGGCCGTCTTATCACGTGAGTGCAATCAAAGAATATGGTGAATTCCCGCGCGCCGGATTAACCTCAGAGATATAATAAATATCTTACAAATCTCGTTTTCTCGGTCTGTACTGGAAGCGCGAAGCGCTTGGGCCGTAAATCGGCTTTTACTTCGTGTAGAAGACGCACATGACGTAACAAAACCTTTAGGGGCCTTTAGGGATTTAGAATTCTGATTAGGTATTGTTTCACGATTTTTGTTCTATTGTTTTACGTCATGTGTGTCTTCTCCACGAAGTAAAAGCCCGTAAATCAACGGGAAAAAACGAGGATCCTTAACTTATAGTACGAACCTCGAACTTGGTCAGTAGGAGGTATTTACAATATGGACGAGAATGTTTAAACAAAAATTAAAACACTCGCAGAATCAATACGACGACTACATCCAGGAACCTACAATCTCGGTCATAAATAGTTGAAACACTTCGTTTGAACAGCAAGTGAAGCCCATCAAAGCTGTTAATAACGTACCCCACCTCCTCCTCCCTCCCATCAATGTTGTATTTACCGGTTGGTTTTTGCACTCCAACCCATAGACATCAACATTGAAGGGGGAGAGGGGGCAAATTGCCATCTGTGTTACAACATTAATTTTTGTGACCGAGACTGTAGTTGCGTATTTTTCGTATGTAGCACGAGTGGTCATATTTAGCAACGCTGTCACAATTCCCGCTTTTTTTTTTTTGTTTGTATTAATACCCAGTATTTGTATTGCTTTTTTTTTGTTTGTATTAATACCCAGTATTTGTATTGAAGCCTGCTTTTCAATCTTTACCATGTATACTTATTGTCCATATGATAAAAACAAAATTACACGTTAGTTCGACGATGTGAATTTTTTGTTCTCGTGGCAAGTACAACGTGTCACTCGTTCGCTGCGCTCATTCGTGAAATATTGTTCTTGCCACTCAAACTTACACGCCACCGTGTATTTGAAGTGCGGGTTATAGATGAAAGGGAGAAGTCAGTGGTTCCTCGCTTTTCCCTTAGCTTTATCGATTTTCCGCACTTCAATACATACATATATTTATTTCATTCGTCGAGTCCTTTCACGGGAACATATGAGCCCAACAAATGGGCCACTTTCGAGTTGCTGTTTGTCTCGGTTTCGAAGTTAGTCTTGGTGCTCAACTATTGTAAGGGAAATGAGTTTGATTTGCATAAGAATACGCAACTCATTTCCATTTGAATGGTTGTTCACCAGGACTCGTTTTGAAACTGAGACATGCAGCAGCTCGGAAATGGGCTATTGACTGCCTGCTCCCAACTGAATGGCTTCATAGGTCGGTGGGTACACCATTGCACCAAAATCGCAGAGGTCGTGGGTTCGAGTCCCGTTGTAGCCTCCTAAATTTTTTAGGTGTCTATAAGATAAAATAGCTTGAATTGTCCAGCTTAACGCGAGGACCACGTTTTCCTGTCATAAGTAAAACTATTAGCAGTAAGACATAATTATATGGTAAAACAATTGTCACCCTGCCTGCTAGCAGAGCCTTTCTCTTGCTTGCTCCATTTTGACTTTCTCGAGAAAGACTCTGCATGAATCGAGTAAGATCTTTATTGAGAATGCGCTGCATGTTGCCAGGAAACAATTTCGAACCCAGGCGTGATATGCCTTATAGGCACCGCCATCTTGATTTTTCATGGTGCAGCGGGCTCAATTTTAGCCTTCACTTTTATCACTAAACGGATGCTTGCACTGGAAAAACCAGTTTGACAAGAGAAAGCAAGATTGTCTAGTCGAGACGTTCGGGCTCAAAGAGTTGACTCGATTCAAGCAGAGCCTCCAGTCGGCAGTAAAGAAAAAGACTAAAAGAGGCCCTGCTTACAAGGTGAACAACTCGAAACAACAATTGTTTACTAAAATGTATTGTCAATAAGTGAGTCTTAAGCCTCGGAAGGAGGGGTTGTCCTAAGCTCTAACATGGGATGGAAGTTCGTTCGACAATTTATGCAAATGCACAGAAAGTGCTTTAAGTCCAACTCATAGCAGTACCCGAAGTGTCCTGGCCGGCCTGTAAGATTCTAATTGATCAGGATATACTGTATACCATAAAGAAAGGCTAGAATACTTTCAAATTCACTTCTGTATAAAAAGCTCATTATCTCATATTAATTATTAATTTCATAACATTCAACAATACACTGGACCTACAATGTGGGTAATGGTCAACAAATGCGTTGTCATTTCGTCCTCTCCGTAAGCCGAAATCGCAAAGTTGTCTGCTACGAGAGCCAGTTCCAGGAATTTTTGACCTGCTGTTGGTCGTTCCCTTCTGCGACGGACTGATCTAGTTCTGGCTTTTTGCTTGCCTTTATAATCTATATCCCCGGAATAGAAATAAGAAAATAAGATCGAATCAGTAACAGTTAACAGCCTGAGTTAAGAACTCTAGATCTAGGGTGGCATGCTCTTGTCTCTGGGAAAATACATTTATTCACTGATTGTCTGTCGCAAATAACAGAATTCTGTCCAAAGGGGGAAAACGTTCAGGACTTTCTATACACCTTATTCCAAAATGGCCGCCATTTAGATATGCTTTTGTTTTTATTGAAATTAGACCTTGATGCCCCGTTCAAGGCAAAATATTCTTTTGAATTTTCAGCTGAAGAACGAGGCATCAAGGGCTAATTTAAATTTAAAAAAAAAAGAATATTTAAATGACGGCCATTTTGGAATAAGGTCTATGTAAAGGGAAAAACATTGTATTTTTATTTTGAAGCTTTTTTGGCCGCCTCTTATTCTCGATCTCTTTCGTTTTTGTTATTACAACTTCTGTCTTCTCCAACATTCTGAATAAAGCGAGACGTTCCCTTGCGCGTGGGCTCTCAGTAAAATCTTTATCATGCGTTACCAGTATTTTTGAAATTGCAGTGTTCAAATTTTCGGGCTACAAAGAGCGTCGCTTAATTAATCCCAAGTGTTGCTTGATGAAGAACTGGTTATTAGGTTCTACAGAAAATGCTGCAGCAAGAAGTAAAATTCATGATATTAATGGTAACTGGATCCATCATATGATAACAAAACAAAGAAAAAAAATCCCATTAATTAAGCTCGTGACTTTTATACTCACTTCGACTAAAGAAGATATTTTTTCAGTTTATTTTCTGGTTGGATGATATTTTCAAAGAAGGTTCTTTTTTCTTTCTTAGAGGAAGAAATACAACAAATTAAAGCGTTGGCATTCCCTGTTGCTTAACACGTGGAATATAGAAGATATCTAACCATTTAGTGTTGAAAGCAAAATTATTGAAAGTTGTTAAAATACCCGACATAAGGTAATCAGACGAAAGCTTGTCAATAGGTCCACGATAAATGACATGGGGCTGGCCATCAAAGTCATCCTTTTGGGCGAGGCGTGATGGAAGAGGCCGAATATAGAACGTGTCATCTCTAGTTCGAATCATCCCTGTCTAAGAAAAAATAAAAAAATTGAATGCACTCGTTTTATGAGAAAAATTAATGTGTTTTTTTGTTTTTGTTTTTTGTTTTGTTTTTTTTAAGGAAAACGAATTACATCAACTCAAGATAATCTGACAACGAGGAGTGCACTTGAGCCCGGTTCCAGGATCCAGGCGTCAGTTTTACCAGTTACCATTGAGTAGAATTGACCGGGAGTGAGTGAGTGACAAATTCCATCACGAAACGTGGCTTAACTTTGTTTCAACAATTTTAAAAGATTGTCTTATTAGAGGGATTGAACACCATGCGTAA
>NC_090881.1:10768721-10781221 GCF_036669935.1 Montipora foliosa
CTGATATAATTCTTCTGTACTTGTATACGTCCTATAACCGAGTATGCGTGCCCTGTCTATCACAACGGCGTAACCTCATACCTCTCCGAAGATCTAGAGGTTGTACAAAAAAGAGGAATGAGAATAACCCATCCTGGACTGTCTTATGAACAAGCCTTGGCCAAATCTGATCTATGGCCACTATTAACCAGGAGTCAAGAGATAACTGATAGACTCTTTCAATCTATTAGTAAGGACAATGACCACACACTGAAAAAAAGCTCTTACCCGACATCTATAAATATAATTATAACTTACGTAGACAGCGGAAATTCAAACCAGTGTTTAAAACTAACAGATTCAGATTCAAGTTTGCTAGTTACTCTTTCTCGCAGCCAGAGACTGAATTGTTAAGGGTACAATTCGAGGAGGTCGGACAAAAGGACTGAGATCGACAAATCTCAGCTCAAGTAGGAATAAATGAAGGGTTCAATCCCGAGTCCACGAAATTGGTGAAAAGAGTGTTACAACAAGGCCATCCTTCGTTCACGGGGTATTTGATTTGCTCATTTCCTTGTTTGTTTGTTTTTTTTTGTCCTCTTTTTTGTTTTTAAACCAACCCCCTAGGCGAATCAACAGAGGTATCTAGTCTTTTGCGTGCAAACATTAATCTTAATTGGCGGTGTTGCTTCTTTGATTCCCACTTAATTCCATGCGACAAAAAGTTGAGGTAATACATAACGGTAATCCAACATTAATTTAGAAAAATCAGCAGAAAAAAAGTACATTGATTCCAATCGCAACTTGAAGGTGTAATGCACCCGGTGCAGTGAGAAGGATGGATTAGTTGCTTAGCAACGGCAAGAGGAAATTTGAAAAAGTTGTCCCCTCGTCCGTTGCCACGCATCTATCATTCATTTCATTCTTCCAGGAATATCGTTCTAATGAAAAATCCGAAATCTGTTTAAAACTTGGCCAGTGTTTAAGGTGGTTGGATTTTGTCCGTTTCCTCGTTTGTGTGCATCGTTAATAATAATCTAAAGGAATATTAATTGGGAAAATCAAAAAAGTATCCTTATTAAATGAAATATTGCTTTAGAAGAAAAGTCTAGTAACACAAATATCATTCCAATTCTGTTTCTTTTTCACTTTTAGTTAGCCAGACTGAGATTCCCATTAAATTAGAATTGAAATAGCAAACAATCGATGAGTTGGTGAAAAAAAGTATTCATACAAATTTTAAAACTAAGTATAACTCACCTTCGACGGAGAGACACAAAACACAAAAAATCGTGAACATCTTGACTGTAAAACAGTGACGAAGACAATCATAAAACCTGATTCCAATGAATCTAAAATTTAAAGACATCGACAGACTTAATCTAAACCAAGAAAAACTCTTGAGCTAAATTCTTCTTACAAACTCTGAAATTGTTAAAATGGTGCGTTTGAAATACCAAGATTACCTCATCCGATCAAATTTGTCACCTATACTTAAGAGTCCTGATGAATTGTGTCGCTCCTTAAGTTGGCAAAGATGAAAATCGTTTTTAAGGTTGAAAGATAGACCTAATCGGCTAACTCAATGTTGTACCCAATTCAAACCCTTTGGGAATAAAACGTTTTGTTCCAGGTATTTCCATATCATTTAAATATGAATGCTACATTATCATGCAAATACAATACACAAAGAATCTTAATCCCGGAGGATTTGAATTGGGTACAACATTGAGTTAGCCGATTAGGTCTATTCGTTCTAATAATTAAGTACCTTTCTTCCCAAAGCTATTTTTTGAAAAACTTTCCTTCAAAGTAATTTCCTCGTTGGTTGTTAGTACCCGTGTCTACCAATAATTTAGATGATTGTTTCCCAGAGCGTCGGATGCCATTTGACATGCTTAAGTTTAAACAGCACTATTCTAAATGTCAACTTTACATTGTTACACAGAATGTTACAAAAAAATGACGCTTTGTCTGCTTCTTCTGCATCAATCTTTGCTCGTTTTCAACTCTTTTTGTTTATTTCCCAGGTGACAAGTTTTGTTTCGATGTGGGAATATTTGATTTGGAAACTGGTGGCTTTACTAACTTTTATTTTTTAACGCCTCTTTGTACTCTGAGCCATCAAGTACTCTGTTTAAACTCAATTAAGGATTTTAAAAATATAGAGAAGGATGCAAGGATATAGCCAATTTTACCTTTTTCCACATTGACAAATTTTGTGGGCAATGTGTTCATCTTCGGATTTTCCTTGAAATTATTACCACTTAATTCACTTGTAGCGAGCTGTCTACGTGACCTTAAAACAAATGTAAACCTTTTAGGTATCAAATATGTTATTTATCTTAAAGTGTGATACTGTTAAATTTCACTATAAGCACTGTGGACTGTAAAAAAAAAAAATAAAAAAAAGGCAGAATATTTTTAAAAAAGCTTTAATGAATTACAATGTTCTGAAGTTTTCTTCATAAGGGTTTCAGTATCCTTTTTATTTACATAGTATGTACTGCTAAATGATTTTTGTTATAGAAAAAAAGCTCACTGGGCCATTATGAAAGTTAGTATTTACCTTATAGAAGTAGAGCTTCCGATATCAGAGACGCACGGTCTGGAGATCGCTTGAGTTTATGTTTGGCAACAACAAGCAGAAAGCACTTTAGAAGGCCAAAAATCCTGAAGCAATTGTTTGATATTTTGTCTCACTGACGGTTCTTTGCATGAAATGTGCTGTTCTGGCTTGGCAATATGACAGAAAGTTCTCAGAGGACATTTTAGTCCCTGTTCCATCTGTAGCAGCCGAATAAGAAAACCCGTGACCGACATGTAGCATTGATTTCCACCCATGCTCTAACTCCGAAACACGGCAAAGGTTGTTTATTAAACGAGGGAACTGTATACTTATCAACAACAGAGCCTAGAGCGTTTACGACCGCATGAATTTCAAATTGTTCAGTGTCGGTTGATTACCTCTAACAGAACTGTATAGCTTTCAGAGCTTTAACAATGAAATGTGGGGGAGGGGGCGGGGTTATCAACAACAGAGCCTAGAGCGTTTACGACCGCATGAATTTTAAATTGTTCAGTGTCGGTTGATTACCTCTAACAGAACTGTATAGCTTTCAGAGCTTTAACAATGAAATGTGAGGGAGGGGGCGGGGGGGGGGGGGGGGGAAAATGTACCATATTGTATTCACTCTATAGTATGACAAAGACGAATTACGCAGGCAAAATTCCTTTGAAGACACAGTTTTGAAGACCTTTTATTTAAGCCAATCGCTCACAAATGCTATATCTCAGCGTGCTTTAAACTCTTCCATCTCGTCCATAGCTGTCAGCGGCTTCGGCGCCCGAAAAAAAAAATCACTAGAAACCGGACACTTCTGGTTTAATTTTCCTCACCGCACGCCGGCAAAGGTCAAAACTGCCCACTCCCCAGGCACAGAATTCGAAGATAGTCAAATGCCCAGGGTTTGCCAGGGGGGAGGTGGGGATGTTGAAGTTTCGATTTGATCGGCGCATGATCGGACACCTGAAATCGGACAGTTTCATCAGCCAATCATTAAGTGCACTCAGCCGTTTAATCCACCAACCACAGAATTTATCACAATAACCATAGCAACAACCACTAACCCTACCAAACTGGGGAATTTCCAAAATCGATGAATTTGTAACACGAGACAGTGAAAAAGGAATGCATTTGTTTTTTTATTTTTTTGGAAACTGTCATGGTTATGATTAATTGGTAACAGGACCTCGTGTCGTCCAATTCGGTCTGTAATCATACTCGTGATTAAACAAATCGGACTCCCTCGTGATTTTGTTAATCACTCGTATGATTACAGACCGAATTGGACCCCACTCAGTCTTATTACCATTTAACAATTAGACCCTTCGCGCTCAAAGGGCCACGGGTCAATAGCCCATTCTGCGAATACTAATAGTCCTCTAGTAGCGTAGCCAATCAAAATGCAGGATTTGCATTAGTCCACTAGTGATACTAATATATATTTGGCTGGGTTGTACTGAGAGTGATACGTACAGACCAGAATAACCACCTTCTCTCGCAAACTGTACTTATTACAGGTTTTGCTAGGCAATTCTCCATTCACACTTATTGGCAAAACATTGTGGTGCTCGAACTTGATAAAGCCAGCAAAACATGGAACAATGCATCATAGTCTGAAGGATTACAATTAACTACATTGTGTGCTTGTATTCCTTTTCTGTTATTTGTCTGCTGGTCGAGCACAAGATAAGTCCAGACAAGTAAAGAGATGATTCTCTAAGAATATGAAGACAGCGAAAACGCTGAAACGCTGCTGACGAGAAGAAGCAGTCAGCGTCTCCACAAGGATTGAAAGTCACTTCATATCCACAACTTTCTAGTTTCTTTTCCATCGGTTAGAGAAATCGTTTTGAGAGCTAAAAGACTCAGCTGAAACCTGGAAGTGAAACGTGTGTTTTATCAGCAGTGGATTTCAAAGTTCGCTCTCGAGCTCTTTGTACAGGAGCTGTTTCGCGACCTCCTTCTATGATCTGCAAGTTACTTCGTGACGATGACGTGGCTAACGCCATCTATTTGAGCATCACTGGCGTTTTTCCAAGTCACAACTATAATGGAGAGACATCATATTTTATCTGGAGAGCTTGGAAAATTGGAGTTTCCTAAAGGTCTTTAGAGGGCACAACACCAATAACAAGCAAAGTTATACTTTTGACAAAAAAATGTAGATAAAATTGGCCCGGGAATTGGAGAAAATTACTAATTTAACCTGGCAATTCCTTTTGAGAAAAAGTGTAAACAAAATACTTGTTAAGCCAAATTATGCCGAAAAATATACTAGCATAAGGACCCTTAAATTAAGGGACTGACCGACTTTGAACAACTGGGGTCTGGGACTTACAGCAAGTCCCGGGTTGCTCGAAGCTTGGTTTAAAATACCACGACAACCTATTTTACCAATGGTCAGCGCTTGCCAAGATCAGAACAATTCGTCTTTGAACCTTGTCCCGATTTCCTTATTTCCCGATGGACAGTTCTTTTTCACGCCTGAGTGAGCGTCATTTTCCCGTCATTTCCGGTCGGAAGTCGCTTCGCATCGCCACGACTCGAGAAGAGTTGATTGTAGTTTCCGCCTGGGCGCCACTTTGTGAGCGCGATATCTAAGATTTGCCGACTAAATCCGGATAGGCATTTGAAGAATATAGGATCGTGGAATAGCCCAGATGTTTACTTAGCTGCAGCAGAGTAAAAGCGAAAGAAAGACTTGTCGAGAATCTATCAGCTGCAATCGTGGATGCGTTTTGGCGCGAGATTTCAGTGAACTGGACTCAATTCAATTCGAAATGGCGTCGAATGGAACTAGAGTGAAGGTTGCTGTTTCTGTGAAAGCTTTTAACGAGAAAGAACTTGGAGACGGAGACGAACGGATCGTCTGGGCGAAAGACAACGAAGTCAAAGTACTTAATCCTGAAACTAGAAAAGAGAAAAGTTTCAAATTTGACTACACAGTAAGTTGAACTTGACAGTGAAATTAAGCTTAACTGTATACAATTTCGTTGTTTGCATTTAGTTTGTATATTGACCGCACACCGGGCAAATTGTTCGTCTGTGGTTTTCATCTTCGGTTAATGTCTCTTTCCTTGAATTAGAGACATTGCGTCTCTGCCTATTAACCAGATTAAAAACTTATTTCTCGAATAATTATTTTATTGCTTTTGTTGTTATTTCTCAGTTTTGTGGTAAAACAGAAGGTGATATTAAAACTCCAGCCGGCAACTCGAAGGTAAACCAAAAGCTCTTAAATTTTTAAAATATTGAATCGCAGACAGAAAAAAACTCTGTGATCCCGCTAAGTCCTCTCCTCTGCAATTTGCTTTTAAATTCGTGCGTTTAATGAAAGCGTCGATGAACTACTCGGTATGGTTTTTTTAGTAATCCAATTAGGGAGTCCTCTTTGGCAGGCTTTTCGAGGTAGAAATTTTCCACATTAAGTTTAAATTGAAAAAAATAGTATATTTTACATTGGTTGGTGTCTTAATTGAAAAATTGACCTAAAAAAGGAGCATCTTTTTACGTGCCATTTTAAAATGTTGCAATCGCAGTTCTTGTCAGACACAGGCGTGTTCATACGGAATTAGCAACCGGATGTTACAGATATTTTCAGTTATTTTACGGGCGGGTAAGATATTTCGAATATTTTATCACGGAAAGAAAAGGAAACGAATCGCTTTTTTTTTCTCATTATAATCAAAGGTGGGAACGGCAGATTTTTCGGATGATTTCTTAAGGTGATTTCCCAGTCATGTATCAACCGTTTAATTAAAATGTCAACAGAGTTCATGTCTTATGACTGATTAATCTATATTTTTGCATTCTTCAAATCAGCATAATTAAACGCCAACCGTAAGCTTAACCTTCAAGAGCCCACACAGTTTTCTTTTGTTTGCATCCCGAAAAATTTGCTTAAATTCCGACTCGAAATGAGGAAACAAATCTGTGCCTTGAAATTAATGTGGTCCCATATAAACTATTTGCAAACCCATGGCACTTAAAAGGGTGAGAATTTTATCAGCTAAACCTTTCATATTTGAACAAGTATCTCCAATTTGATTTTTTAGTTGTTATAAACATGATGGGTGAGTGAGATGTTTGGACGTTAAGCTCGCTTTTTTCACATAACCTCTGGAAGGAAATGTGATTTGTTAGAATCTGCCTACCTGATCTGACAAAATTCGAAAATAAAAATGAATAAAATGGTTTGGGCCACAAAGATGCAGTCAACCCAAATTTTGGAAATTCTTTACCGTCAAAGCTGTCAGTAGACACTCTTCTATATTGACATGTCAAAGTACAGATGAAAGGAAAAAAACGCATTCATTTGAATGAAACAGGACTGGAAAAGTCATTATGCTCTCACACTTCTTAAAAAATCTTCAAGAAGCTCGAATTACAGACAAGATTTCTTTTCTGTCATGATATTGACTTGGGAGGGATTATCATTAATTCTTTTAAATTCCTTTTCAATGTTTCCCACATTTTGTTTCCTGAATCAGGAATATTCTTCTTGAAAATTTAAACATTTTTCAAGGCATAAGAATATTATGCATATGTAAATATGGGAGCTGGGATGATTCAGTGGTTTAAGCACTCACTGCGCAAAAATGTGATCCTGGTCTGATCATTATTATTGTTATTATTATTGTTGTTGTTGTTGTTTTTGATGTTTTGTTAGTATCCACTCATAAAGTCTCTCAGATACATGTATTTTGAAATGACTAATTGAACATCTACATATGAATAATCATTTTCACTCACAGGTTTTTGAGGATGTTGGCAAGTTTGCTCTTTTATCTTGCTTTGGTGGTTACAATACTTGTGTATTTAGCTATGGGGCATGCGACACTGGTAAAACACACATTATGTATGGAACAGACAAAAGCCAAGGTCTTGTCTCTTGGATTTGTGAAAATGTTTTCAAAAAAGCATCCTGTTATGATGAGGATACATCCTTTAGAGCTGAAATAAGGTAATCACATTTTCTATTTAATTAACGGAGAGGACATAGGTTTTGACTGTTTAACTCAATGACCCCGAAGGCACCCTGGGATAAGGAATCTTGCTGCTTCATCTCCTATGATGATGTTGAAGGTGATGATGTCAATAGCAAGAATGCTAAAGCCGCTGTCACACAATTCAACATTTTGTTGATCAGCAAAATATGGTTGCAGCTGCAGTTGTTCAACAAATGTTGAACAGTGTGTCATGTCATGTTGAATGTTGAAATATGCCATTCAAACACCCTGAACCTTGATGAATGATGTTGAACGAAAATAGAGACCAGCTCTATTCTGTTCAACATGTCTGTGCCACATCGTTCAACATTAATGTTAAGCAACAAATATCACAGGATGTTGAACCCTGTGTCATCAGCTTAAGATTGACGGTGTTGAGGTCAAAAATATTCTGAACTTTTAATATCAGTGTCAATTATGGCTGAATTACTAGATGCATAATAATTGAGGACATGGCAAAATAAGTCAAACCTGTAGTTGGATCTCAAATTCATTAACTTTTTCTCTGTGCTTGGGTTATGTGAAAGACATTATTTTGTAAGTCTGTTTTTTTTGTGCTTTTCATCTATCCTACAGTTTTCTCGAAATTCACAAAGAATTTGTGAAGGATTTACTTGGAAGGAGACGAAACTGGCAAGACTCGTTACGAGGTATTGATGTAGAAAGTGTCATATTTAACTTGTGAACGCTTCAGCAAAGCTTTAATTGTGAATGAGTAATGGCTGCTAGTGGGAGCTGAAGTCTCTTCATGGAATTATCAGTTGGTGTTACTTTTTCTAACCATTGCATAAATTATATTAATTTTTGAAGACAAAAGTTGACTTTCCAAAAAAATGCTGAGCGTCATGCAAAATTGTTTTGAATTAAAGAAAATTAAAGAAGTGTAACTTCTCTCCTAAAAAATGTTAGGGGTACTTTCAGTGAAGTCTGTTACATAAATCGCGGCCTGGCATTGCAATCTCATGATTAATTATTTGCATTCACAAGTTGACAAGTTAAAGTGCCCCTGTAAAAAACTTCTTCTTTTTCTTGAGATTTTAAAAGTGTGTTTGCTTAACACGTGACTGGCAAAATTTTGAGGTTTGATTTTTATCCAATGGCTGTTTACATTGAGTGTAAGTTTTGGATATCGTGGTCCACAATTCCTCACATTCAAAACTGACCAATTGGACCTCAGAGGGTTGGATCCAGGGAAAAGTGACGTCAAATACTCAGTAGCTTAAAATTTCAGTGTGTGAATGCAACTTATTACATGTATTATGCAAAACGTGAGTTTAAAAGTCTGAAAACCCAAACCTTCCGTGGTGCGTATTAATTCTATGGCGTACACACTCGTTGGATTCTAAGTTAGACTGGTGAGTCTTTGATGTCATTTTCTCCTCATTCCAGCTCTCTCAAGATCTTAAAGTCGGTAATGGTGGACCATTAAATAGGAAAATTCCTGTTGAAATAAACAGGTGTCTTTTTTAAATCAAGGCTTATAATAAAATTTAAGTCACTTAGTGTTTAGTTAAAATAGTTTTGAAATCTAAAGAAAAATAAGAATTGATTTTTTGGTCACAGTGTTGGTGCTTATTTGGTAGTGTATGGCTGATGTAATAATTTGCGCAGGTGAAGAGATACAGCGTCATTAAGAGTTGAAGATCATCATGGTTATCCCATTGACTCTTGAACCCCCCTCCCCTCCCCCCCACTTAATGAGTAAGAATAACTTTGATGTCTACCTTGTTTGTCGTTTGCAGTGCGTGAGCATAGGGAACTTGGTGTATATGTTGACAAGCTGACCAAGCATATTGTCACAGATGTTAGTGAACTGTTAGGATTAATTGAAAAAGGAAAGAAAAATAGGTGAGTTGTGAAGACCTTGGATTTTGTTAATTTACATGCTTGCTGTGAAGTGAAGTGAACAGATGTTATTAGTCTCTACCCCTCGGGGCTTTTGAGGAGTGTGTAATTTTCCATGCTTTTGTGGGGAGTTTGGTCAGACTGCTTGTTACGCAGTTGACAGTTTTTTCAGCTTGGGTATCGAGCCAATCAAATTATATGACTGTTACGATAGCTGATACACTACTGCGGGTGCTCTGTGTACTTTTGTCTTTGTGAACCCTAAGGACTGGTTTACACATACAGTTCAAGCATTGAGCCCAATTAACAGTTAGACATGTTTTCCCTAGAATCTTGATGTTTCCCGAGATGAAGTCGAGGGCAGGAAACTTCAGGCCTTGAGGGAAAACTATCTACATGTAGTTTCTCGAGGGACCAGACATTAAGTGCTTTGTTATAAATTTAGACTTTTCCTTTAACAATCGCAGCAAAACATCCTGAGTGGACAACAACTGCCGAATTGTATCCCGGTCGGGATGCATTTGAATTTGATCAGGGTCATGTGACCAAGAATCAACCAATCACAGTGCTCGTTTTGTTGAGTAAAAGTCCAGGTGTTCGCTTTTTTTACCAAACCCATAATACAGTTCATTTTGGGGGTTTATTTGCGTTAAAACAATGGATATCCAGTTCACTGAAGCATGATACACAGTGCTGGAAATAACAGTCGGTCATCGGACATTGTCCGACCAAATTTTGAAAATGTCCGGCCAATTTCACATTATGATTGGACACGATGACCGACCATGTCACCAGCACATCTTGAGTTCTCTTCTTCAAAGTGTTGTCAGTCAATAAATTATGTCCGGTCCAATTTGTCAAATGTCCGACCAAAAGGAAGATTTGAAAGGACATAATTATGTCCTCTGAATAAAGAAAAATTATTTCCAGCACTGATACATTCCCAAGAGTAAATAACGTGTATTGTTTTAATGTAAAGATTCCCCCAAACGTATTGCATTATGAAATGGTGAAAATAGTCATTATAACAAAGTGTGTTGCATGTACATGTTGTACGTGCAGTTGAATTTGAAACCGCCTCCAAATCCTCCGCCGTTACAAGTCGGCCCACTTATGAGTTTAAATTTCAGTTTTGCTGATAAATGATCTTTTTGATTTATTTGCACAGGTCGATATGTTCAAGGTCTTCAGATTCCTTTTCAAGCAGCTCGCACACAATTCTAACGCTAAGATTTACCCAGGTGAATTTTTCAGTATCATTATTATTCTGTCACAAGACTAATAGATGGTTTTCAACTACTGTAATCTCTAGAGACACGTCAGATAACAATGCTGCAATGTACAATTGCTGGTGGACGAACAGAAGGAGCTAATGACGGAAAAAACCTTAAATAACAATGACCACAACTAGGTTTTCTGAGCCCGCGTGACTGAGCACCCCCAGCAAACCATTGTTTTTAACGAAAACCGCTGGTCAGCAACCTGGTTTTGGTCATTGGTGTCTAAGGTCTCCTAATGACGGATCTTTGTTTTTTTTCTTTCAACAACATGGCGGCGATGACGTAACGTGGAAACCATTTAGTGGTGGATCCTCGCCATATTGTAACCGCCTGATGAAATCCGCCGTTTTTTGTTTCGCACCAAGTTCTCGACTGATTCGATTCGACTACAATTTGAGAACTAGTTGAGTACGGAGTCATCCTCTTATTGTGTACTATTTGTGGTTTAAATAATAGCCCTGACTGAATTTTTTTTGTTGTTGACCTGCCAGAGCGAACATGAAACGGAACAGATATTAAAAAAAAGAAGAGCAGGTTTCCAGGCTATGCACTTTTGTCCGTTCCGTGGAGAAGCCGTACTCGCCGATATTTTTACGTTCTTCGCCAAGTTTGACCATCCCGTTATTTCGACGGAGATCGCTTTTTTCTTGTTCTTTGGGAAAAAGGAAAAAAAACCTTAATCAAAAACTTGAATTTACCTCGATGTCAAAAATTGAGTCGCGTAATTAATAGGTCATTTCCGAGATCATGTCTGCCTCCTCTTCAAAGCGAGTCTAAGTGCAAAGCTCTTCTTATGAAAATTAGTTTTCATTCATATGTAAAGTGGAACTACCGGTAATTACTATCACAACAAGGTCGCGCTTGAAGCGTAGGCAGACATGAAGTCGGAAATGACCTGGGTATTGTTTGGTGTGGGTAGAGTGAACTGTTTCAAATTGATTAAAGATCGCCGCCTTTTAGGCTGAAACACTGATCTCAAGAAAAGACTGAATCAACCATCTACAGGACACCATAACCAGAAGCCTACAATTCCAATACTAGGTCTACGTAGCGGCATTTTCACAGATCGAACTATTTTTAGACGAGTTCTTAAGTAAGATTTGGCTTGGACGAGCGACCCTTGTCAATCGCATGGGTACTAAGTTCTCATGCAAGACTTGTGATTTGCTGAAAAGGTCTGGTTTGGCCGGAAAATCAATCTAAAAATAACTCGGTCTGTAAAAACGCCGCTCCACAAATACAGTGAAGTTTTTACGCCCGTAGTCATGGGTTTCTGGCATCTGTTGTTCGAAGTGGAGCACGACAAAAATCACGCCGGCCATCTTGTTAGGACCACCTCAACAACAAGGAAACACTGTTTCCCGAAATATTTCCTCGGCGCGCAAACGAGGATACATTTGCTGAGGGAGCAAAATGTTTCCAAACAAATTCAGAAACAATTGCAACAAATGTTTCCGTGGGCGGCACACAAAAAATCATTTGCTTCCGCAACATTGTTTTCTCCTTTAAATGTTAAGTAAACACTAAGCGACCAAAGTCTTAAGCCTTGATTAAAAAAAAAGACACCTATTTATTTTAACTCGAGTTTTCCTATTTAATGTTCCACCATTACGAACTTTAAGTTCTTGAGAGAGCTGGATCCTGAGGAGAAAATGACGTCAGAGGTCAACTAGTTTTGGGCTTACAGACTTTTAAACTCGTGTTTTGCATGTATAAGCTGCAGTCACGCGCTGAAATTTTAAGTTAGTGAGCCCTTTACGTCACTTTTTCCTGGATCCAATCCTCTGAGGTCCAATCGCTCAGTTTTGAACGTGAGTAATG
>NC_090881.1:10788721-10798721 GCF_036669935.1 Montipora foliosa
TTGTTTTTAAAGCACTTACCAGTGATTAAATCGCTTTAGTAGTTATTTTTTGAATAATTTGTGTATAATGTTACTTCCTTAAACGTGAGTCAATTCATTCCCGGCAATTTTGTGGTACGCTTCGAAATCGAAGTAATAAATTTGGCGTTAAAAGTCAATTTGTTAATTAACTACGTTTCAAGCAACTACAGATTTGTCTTGGAAGCGTGAACTCGTTGTCGGAGATTTCGAAAGTGTTGTATTTGTTGTGTACGTTTGTTCGGCTTCGAATGTGAAAGTGATCACGGCAAACCTGCAGCACAATTTTCCATCGAGTTCAGATAAATAGTTCCCCATGGAGTTCATTCGAAAGATGGGACCGCTTTTTACAAAAAAAACTGTCGCAAATGTTCTCGCAAATAAGCTTGAAACAATAGATTGTTCGCGATATGATTTCGCCGAATCAATTCTATTTATACAAAGAAACAGTTTCACAATGCAACGAGAAAGAATGAGGATAAGTGACGTAGGATCATGCGGTGAGTTGTGACAATTCCCTTGCGTTCAAACTGTGTTTCTGGCGGAGATGTTCGTCATTTTTAGCTATTATAAAAGTTCTGTTTTTTAATTTCTCGACCCGAGATGTTTTTTCCTCTGTAGCGCGATGTTTATGGCATCCTTGTCGCCAGCTGGTCTGGACAGCAGGTGGTTTCTTTAGTTTCCTTTTTTTTAATTTTAGCAAAACGATTACATGCGCATCTTCTGTATAACGCGGAAATTTTATCGACTGCTTTGCGGAAATTTAACGGAAGTGTTGGTAGAATTTATTTACTTCTTTTTTAATGTGGCTGACGAGATGTTGAACAAGTAACAACCACTAAAGTCAGACACTGATCGATCGATTGTTATTGAATCTGTTGACATCATCCTAATCAATGTTTCGCTTTTTGTACGCCGCAGCAAAACGAAAGGTATAGTATTGTGTCGAGGTAACGTGTTGTCAACCGTGTTTACTCTGTACTTATTCAGTGCGATAGTTGTATACTTAAGAAGGAGTCGTTTGCAAATTTCTCATCTCCATGTTTTTTAAGCCCTCCTTTGTTCGTCTTTAGCGGATTTCCGTATTCTCTTCGAGTTTTGTTTTGACCAGTGCCTCTCAAGCTGTCTTATTCCATTTGTTTTGTTTATCGTTTGCTGGATTCTATGTCTGCTTAACCTCCTTTCGAAGAAAACGTAAGCAAAATCTCGCGTGCAAAGCGCGCCAGTAGTTACGCGACAAGCTGTTAACACTGGAGTTCTTTGGCGTTAATTTAAACGCCTGAAAAATCGCTTGTGATCAAAATTCAGATTCGCGCTCGATCACATGATTAATAAGTTCATCTTAAATCATTTTTATATGACCTCATTTTCAAGACATAATTTAGATATAAGCTCGTTGGCGTCTTTTTCTACGTTCTTTCATCTACCGCGTTGAAGTGTCTTGAGCTTCGAAAGATCTGCGAGACAAGAATCGACTGCTTTGACAAAGACTTGCCAAACGCTATGAGATTTGTGCGTATTTTAGCTTCTGCAATTTTTCCACAGGTAAGTTTTAGTAGGAATATGTTTCTAGTATGATGTTTTGTCTATTTACGTCGGCATAAAGCGAGTGCTCAGAGGATAAAACTGAACGGAAGAAAAATGTGCCTTTTGGATAATTTTTCCCTTAACCCTTAGTTTCAGCTTTATTTTTTTGGTGCAGACGGCGTGAAAACAATAGTTAGGTTTATTAGTAAACTGATGTCAGTTGGAGATGAATTATCACACCTTCTAAGTACACGTTTGTCCCGCTTCGGTGTTAACGATTTCTGTTTCATTTTTCCTGTCTTTAGAGTGGAAATTCTCCCAGCTCTTTGGATGTCGACAAGGCGGAGAGAAAACTTCAAGAAAATGAAGACCTCATGAAACGATTAACGGGGATTTGGGAAGATAAATGGAGCAAAACGCAAAAACTGATAGAGGTGAAGTGTCTCTTGGCTGTTAAAATTAATTCCATGTTTTGGCCTTTTTTTTAAAATTTGCTTTTACTGCATGTCGATAGAAACATACGATTCCTTGAGTGCTTAAAAGCTGTGTTCGATATGTAAAGCAGGAAAAAGGGCGCTCTCAAGAGTTATGGAAAAAATCCGCGATGAAGCTTATACACATCCAGCTGTCTTTCGAAGATTCCACTACCGCGAACGAATTCGTCAAAAATGCACTTGTAACATAACCCATGGCTTAAACTTTAAATTTTTCAAAACACACATGCCCCGATATCATAAGCAAACCGCTGATGACAACAATATTCTATAGCCTCTTTCAGTGTGGTGTGGACAGATAATAAATAAAATGATTGCTATATTACTTTTTTCCGGAGGCCAAAAGTCAGCGCTGCAAAGATATTAGCGAAGTCAATTATTGTAGCTCGTTTGCTGCAAAATCCAAAAATTCATTAACGACAGTGGATGAATTAATAATATCGAAGAAATTATACTACCAAACGATACTTGGCGTATTTTAACTAGATATTAAAGGCAAAATCACGATTTCACAACCTTCATATTCACTATATCTATTGTTGCTCTTTTCGCAGTAGTTTTTTGGGTGGAAAATGACATATTTCGCACATTGCATGACTTTTGGCAAAATCAGATATGCTGGCAACCATGAGTGTCAGATTTGGTCAATGTCTAGAATATAGGCTATAAGTGGAGACTTTCTAGCTTTAAAATCTTTATTTCAAGATCTGTGAAATTTGTCTGTATTGTTTACAAAAGGTCGTTTTTGGAAGCAGCATCTGCCCTGGTCACTCATTTTGTTAAGCATTTGAGGAGCTCTTTTAGTTTTCTTTTCCCAATTCGAATTTGCTCTCAAATGTCGATCGTTATTTCTATCGCCTCTCAGAAATTCAAATATCGAAAAGTGTAATTTCAATGTGAACTTACTGTAAAATGCATTTTTTTTTTTGTGGGCCGTTTTTGTATGTTATTGTAATCCCTTTTTCGAAGCGTTGTTGCTATGTTTTGTCGTTGTATGAGGTTAAAAGAATAGGGATAACTTTGTGTCGCCGCACCCTTTCAGAAGTTCAGCTGGGTATTGTGATCAGTCTATTTTTAAAAAAAACTTTCTAATTAAAAGTGACTTTTGTTTTGAAAACCTTTGAGTATTAAGTGCGGAAAAAAGTATCTACTTGAATTGAAATATTTAGATGTAGGTTCCTTCGCGTCACGTTTTACGTGTAAATTTTCGAATACCTGAAATTGTCACCATAGCGAAGACCCTCGTAAATTAAAGAGTGTTCTAAAGTTTTGCAGAAAGAAAAAAGAAAGAAGAAGAAGAATATTGCATGTTGTAGTTATGTTAACTTATTTTGTTTGTAGACATAATATCCAAGAGCTAGATCAAGCTTTAATTATACATAGAATTATTTTAATACAACGGTGTATGATTTATAGCCCATTTGGCTCCTTCGGTTTTTCATCCTCGCATTACCCTTAATTTTATTAAAACCAAAACTTCCTTCACGTCAAATAAAGTGTTTTTATTAATTCTCACATTTCGCATGTGGGTGAGAAGATTACAGCCAATAGCTGTTATGTATATTTTCTTGTTATTTAAAGTGTTAGACGCACATGTCTTCTTTCTCTTCTATGATCCAGCACAAACTCGTGTTGTTCTACGTCTGCAAAATCGCGGTTCTTTCTTGAGCTCAAAGGATTAGATGTAAATATCCATTCTGATTTCAAAACATGGTCATTTGCAACTCGTAAATTTACGTCATGCGCACAGACATTCGACTCCCACAAGAAGCGACGACGGCTACGGCAAAGACAACGCCCACAAAGCAAGAATATTATTGGTTAAAAAGAGAAAAATACTCTTAATGACGTGCAGCGCGAATTTCCATGCATTTCTTTGCCGTCCTTCACAAAACAAATGACGAAATTTTAGGTTTTCACGACAACGTGAACGTATAACAATGAACCGTTCATTTTGTGTTTTCGCTTTAAAACCGTTCGTACCCATCCAGTTACAGGATAGTTCGCGCGCATTGTTGAACAAGACAGAATTATCGCGAAATACATGCGGCAGCGCTAAGTTATATTTTGGAGGGACGCTTTTCGTTGACGTTGCCGTTGTCCGCGCTGGAAATCCGTAATATCATTGGTTGCAGAGGAAAGAGAATCGTGCTGCACGTGCAGCACGCATTTTAGCCCATATTTTTGCCGTAGGCGTACTCTGGGCTTTGAGTTACAACGACGTGAAATCAACAAATTTGAGGTTTTGACGACAGCGAGGGCGTACAAATTCAAACCTTTCATTCGCCATTTATACCCTGAAACTTCACGAAGCCGATTCGTGTTTTTGGATACTTTGGCAATCGCGAAGAACTTACGATAGAGCAAAGTTATATTTTAAGGTGGTGTTTTCGTCCACGTCGCCATCGTAGATCTTTAAGTACCTATCAGCAGTGGCATACAGAACTGTTTCAGATTGTTCAAGAGGCTGAATGGTGAGAGGGAATTTAAAGATATTGAGACGGCTAGGGTCAATGCCAGAGGGTGTTTTACCTTGTTTGAACTCTATTGGGTTAAGTGATCGTATTTGTTGAGTTTCTTAGTCGGGTCTCGTTCCACATCTCGATATCCCTTCATGTGAATCAAGAATATTATAGCACATAAAGCAAACATCGAGTGCTTTATATTTTATGGTGTTATACAGACAAATTCGCAGTACTTAATCAACATGTAAATTCAGCATCTGCCTTATTTTGAATGTCACGGTCCCCGTTATTTTCTGTTTTTGGGCATTTCCATTCGAGCAGCTGAATCTGGTTTACACGTCACGGGTAAGGCTGAACGTTTTGATTTGTATGTTTATTTTATTTTATAATAATAAGAATTATTATTTTTTGCGATTTCAGCCTGCAAACATGTTTAACTTGTTCTTAAAGTTGTGTGGTATACTAAGTTCGACTATACAAACTGAGTTGTTTTTCTTTGTATCGTGCAAAAAGAAAACTGCATTGTTAACTTGTTGAAAAACGCCCTAAGTATTTGAAGTAATTGTCCTGTTGGGCTACATCCAGTTTTACATTTCTTTTACCTTGTATTTTTCACACACACACACCAAAAAAAAAAAAGCCATTGAGCAAAATAAAGACGCTCTTAACTGACTCTCAGCCTGGGTATGTACTTAAAATTTTGTTTTATCAAAGCCTGAATATTCTTTTTGACCACTTTCATAAATGGCGATTACTTTTACATTCTCTTGTATTTACGTAAATTAGACGTACTGCCCTCATTTTGAAACAATATTCTTTTGAAATTTGCTCGTGTTAGCTAGATTAGAAAGGCTTATTAGCATTAAAACAACGGAATATTTTATGTGGCCTCCATTACGAAAGAGATATACAGAAAAGGTTTTTGTAAAAGAAAACTCCCTTGAACTTGTTATGATTGGAATATCGTAAATTCGGAGCCTTCGGGTTTTTATAAGGAGTTTTCCTGCGTTCCTCATTTTTTTTCTTATTCTCTCAACACTTTGCGTTTACGAAGAACATAGCTTTTTTTAAAAGTTTGTTTTGGACTATGTTCTTAGATGCATCTGAATTGATAGAATTGTGTTCAGTTCTCATATCACGCTGGCTATCGAGGAACAAAGCTTGCCCGCTTAGCAAACACCCTTTCAATTAAGCGATATTCACTGTTTAAGTAAACATGAAACTTCTCGTAATGTTCAAGTATTTGTGATATAAATGTAAAATTCGGTTTGCAAAATCAAACAGGAAGGCCTGCTTGTATCCGTCCACTTCGTGCACAGCTTTCGAAAATGTCAAAGATATATTATATGAGGGAGATGAGAAACGACATGGCATCGGCAACGACAGTGGCACAAAACAATAATATCGTTGGTTAAAGGGTGTGAAATAATGGTGCGACACGCATTTAAGCACACTTTTAATTTTTGTGGTACGCAGCGCAACAACGACGTGAAATCACCAAAAGGGAGCTTACGAAACGAGGACGGCGACGGCGACGAGGACTTCATTTAAAAATACGAGTTCGCGTTATTCATATCACTACGAAACTATTTCATGTCGTTTCCCGTTAAAAATGTGTAGTAACTGTCGAGGAATTAAACTGGTATGAGTGAGTTGGAAGCGTACATGCAGAGAGAGAACTGAAAATTCATCGTCTTGTGCTAACGTCCTCCACAGAACCTTGAATTTGGTCATTCCACGTCGTCATTTAGGAGGTGACGCCAAAGAAATGTACCAAAATGTAAAACGCACGTGCAGAGCGTGCAGAACCATTGTTTTTGCTCACGAAACCTATTGTTTTGTAGCGTCGTCGTTGCCGTCGGAGTCGTCGTTTCGTAAGCTCCCTAAATTTGAGGTTTTAACGACGTTGGGCTTTACCCTGCGAGCAGAGTCTCTTTCGATCTTCCTAGATAAGTTGGGAATGGGAAAGTAAATTCTGCTCGCCGCCTCAACATTCTTTGATTTGCCGCTCATCCAAAGAATTGGATGAGTCAGTCCAGTTTCGACTACTCAAACCTGTTTTTATTTTTATTTTTTGCGCATGATCAATCGCCACGCGTCATCAATATTTTGAAATTTACAACAGTGTGGCAATTTTAACTGTCAGAATTCCCATGAGTTTTTCCTATCTGTGTCGGTTACAGAAACTAGTCTGACAGAAACCTATAAAGTTTTCAGTAAAAAAAATGAAATGGCATTTTAAGAGTATGGATTATCTTAAGTTTCCAATGAAATGATTCCTCGATTGTCGTGTGTTTGCCAGAGTTTTTGGAAAATATCCCGACTGTTTGTTTTCGTTTTTTGCTTTTGTTGCTACTGGTCACGCGTGACTGACACCGAACACATTTAAATTTCTAACGCATGCTCAATACGAAATGGGGATGCGGCGAGCAGAGTCTACTTTCCTCTTCCCGACTTATGTAGGAAGATCGAAAGAGACTCTACTCGCAGGGTACGTGGGCTTACAAATGCAAACTTTACATTTTCTATTTTTGCTCTGAAACCGCTCGGACCAATTTATTTTTAGGATACTTCGCCCACTTTGTGGCACGTGAATGACATGGAATAATCGCGAAAGACTTACTACAGTGCAAAGTTATATTTTGAGGTGACGTTTCTATCTGTCGCTGTCGCAGGTCTGAAAGTTCCTATTTTTTAGAACTTCCTTATTGAGCATAGTGAGTAGCAGCGTAAGGAAGATAAAGCGAAATTCCGCTCCGAAGG
Source organism: Montipora foliosa (assembly GCF_036669935.1). NCBI lineage: Eukaryota > Metazoa > Cnidaria > Anthozoa > Scleractinia > Acroporidae > Montipora > Montipora foliosa. Next base: position 10,795,989 of record NC_090881.1, read on the forward strand.
TGTAATTAGGGAGTTTAAGCAGGCAGCAGTGCTCGAAATAAGCGGTCGTCCGAGACGACCAGAAATTTACTCGGAAGACCAGTTTTTTGGTGAAATAAAATGCAGCCCGGCCAAAATAGAAAATGGACCACTCGGTTTACTGGTCGGCCTTTTTGTGTCGATGTCCTGTAGTAGTGTGATGTTAATAATAAATGATTTGTTGCAGCTCAGCATTTTCCCGTGTCTTGAATATCTGTAGCTTTTACAGTGCATTGTCAGATAGGAAAATGCAAGAACCAGTATCACCAACTTGAAGGCGATGGAGTACGAAGACGCCATTTTGAAAATGCCAAAACTGAAACAACAGGCGCACTCTAAGAATGATGGGATATTTAAGGTCGATCGCCTTGTGATAGCATCTCAACACACTGGGTTTCCTGAATGGGTAACCAAGAATTTATCATGGCAACCAAATTCAAGGATTTGGTAGCCCGGCTTTTGAAACAGGGACAACCTTATTGTTTTTTTTTAATTCCAAGCACTTGTGGTAACGGCAAAGTTAACAAAAACTTCACTCCAAAATATAACTCAGCGCTATCGCAAGTATTTCGCGATTATTCCATCTTGTTCACCATGTGCATTACGGGTGAACCATCCTGTAACTGGATGAATTCGAACGGTTTTAAGGTGAAAAATAGAACCTTTTCTGTAGACCTCTTTCATAATGGCGGCCAAATAAAGTATTCATCAGTTTTGATGCTAATAAGCCTTTCTAGCCTCGCTACGACGAGCAAATTTCAAAAGAATATTTGTTTCAAAATGAGGGCAGTTGGTCTAATTAACATAAATACAAAAGAATGAAACAGTGGTCGCCATTTATGAAAGTGGTCAATAGAAAGTACCGTAAATTGTTCACGGTTGTATGCTTTCGCCCGTCAAACCCTAAAATTTGGTGATTTCACGTTTTTGTTTTGTAGTGCACGACAAAGAAATGCATTGAAGTGCGTTTCTCACGTCCAGCTAGCACGAGTATTTTATCCCTTTCTAACCAATAGCGTTCCTGCTTTGTGGCGTTGTCGTTTTAACTCCCTAATGCGTCACTGTGCACGAGCAAAAGAGGTTCAGGCGGCGAACATTGAATTCATGTTGGGAGATAAAGAAAGCAAATTGATGGAAAGAAACTAGTAACACTTTCCGATCCCATTGTGAACATGCGTGCATGTGTTTTGTAACCGTCGAACGAAGTCTTCAAACGTCCACGGCTCGGTTCAACGTTTTTGTTTCTTTGTTTCTTTCGTTCTTTATTTCTTTAATGTGACGAAAAGGAAGTCGAGTCGATGTCGAAAGAGTACACGTTGAAACTGATAACTATCAAGATTGTCATTTTAGTTAGCACGTTTTCAACAAGTTTTCTGTTATTTTTTTTTTTAGCTTTTCAACAGTAAAGAACGACTCTCGGCTTATGATTTCTCAAATGTTCTAACTAATGTGGAACAAAGTGCTGAAGTCTGTCTTGAAAAAAACGAGCAGAGAGCACTTGTAAAAAAATCCTCTTAATCGACTAAGAAAATCACAAAAATGAAGAAGACAAATATTAAAAATAGTTCATTGGTTCGAATTGACAAGACATTCAAAGCCTAAAATGACTTTTTTTTTTTTAATTCAACCTTGTTCAGCAAAGCGCGAAAGCTAAGTAACAATCCATATGAAACCATGTGGTACAATGCCGAAAAGGGCACAACACCAGGAGGAAACCGCAGAACTACGTTACAGAGATAATAAAATGTAAAAACTATAAGGAAATCATAGATCAACCAAGAATTTAACACCCCTCGACTGAAAGTCTGTAACAGAAGATAGGTTTTAATCTAAGTGCTTGACGAAAGAGGCAACATTTACTGTAGCGAATACAACGTTCTTAAATTAGAATATGTGCGCTTGATTGGCAAGATTTCTAAGTCCAACATTTGCGTGCGTGAGGCACGAATAACCTTAAACTAAATTTCAGAACATTCTCTGCTTTGGTGGCGTGATTTGAAAACATTTGAAGATACCTTTACCCTGAGGGTGCGTGTTTTATTGATATTTAAATGAGTGAAAAGTGTAAAGATTTACACTGTGAACAACATAAATTCAATAACAATATCCTCAAACATAACGTGTTTTAGATCAATGTTTCCAATACTTTTTGTGTGATATTATATTAAGATTCATTGTCCACTTTCTTGGATTGCATGTCAACTGTTTGTCTTCCGTGCCTCTTTGATTTTGATGGACTTTATTTTTAAAAACCTTTTTGAGATCTTAGATAAGATTTCCTTATGTTTTTCTAACGACCTTTCTCATCTTTCCGCCGAGTACACACCACACAATAAAACGATAATCAAACCTGGAAGTGGGACGAAAATGGTATTATGAATATGGTTATTAACAAACGAATGAATCACCTGCTTTGGTTGTGAAAGTGAACAAAATAAGGGCTCTTTTTGGCGCGCGCGGGATAACCCAGTTCCTTAGTACGCAGAATCACTTACTACCGACGGGAGCTTCGTGTTATTCCATCCCGTTGTTCTGTAGTCGCGGGATCGTCGAGCTGTGGCTGCAGTTCGCAGTATTCAATCTCTAAAAAGGCGAGAAAGAGTACTTAGTTCATAGTTCTTGTTTTCATTCAGCTTGTTATATTACTGCCCTAGCGCCGGGATTCTCGTCATTCTGTACTCGCGGGATCGTCGAGCTGCGCCCTCAGTTCGCAAT
>NC_090881.1:10803721-10836221 GCF_036669935.1 Montipora foliosa
TTTGAAAGAGTTCGAAGCGCCTGTTTCACAGCTTCAAGGTACTAACCAAAAATACACTGATACGTTTGACAAAAAACTTTTGTTTTCATTACGGTTTTTATCTTTTTTTCTTTTATCGGAAGTCAGTTTACTTAATAGGGATAAATGACAGAGAAAATGACAAAAGTATGTTTCTAAAAAAAAGGTATTCGTTGGTTATAGTGAAATATGATTTTATTATTTTCTATTAACCATAAACTTAGCAATGCGCGCCTTAATTCTTGTGAAAGCGGGGACAAAACAGCTTCCTGATCTTTTTCAGTTTTCGTTCTAGATTTAAATAATTTTCAGTGACAGTCACGCGGATTTTACGAAGTGCTGTATATTGTACAATAGGTGTGATTTTCTATAAGTAATTGCCCACCTTTTTGAATGGTGTGTTTTTAGAGTAAAATAGTTCAGCGATAGACTGAACACAAATAATCGGAATTTTCTAATTTTTTTTTCTATATATTTTTTCTTTTTTTCGCTCTCTGAAGCACTTACAGTGTGTTAATATTAATTAATATACTTTTCTGTTGTACACGGGCTGTTCTCAACCAGATTAAAAATTCTAATAATTTTTACCAAAATTCAAAGGTGGCACGAAAACTGGTGGAAGCAAGCACATGTCACTTTTCCACATTGTTCACTCCGCTGGAATAAACCATGTGGAAAGTGAAGAGACACGAAGATAGAGTGGCAGATTTGAAAATGTAACCGGCAACAATTTGCTTGGAGGGGCAGGAGATAGACTGCAAAACAGATGTAGTTTTTGCGAACGCAAGCGACGCGGTAAATATTCAAACAAAAGGTCTGGAGCTTCGCGCCTTGCGGAAATGGAAGAAAACGACTGTTTTGCAATCTAGGCAGGAGAGGGAGTTGCTGTACCTTCAGTTCGCACTTTCCGCCTCACGGCTAAAAGTGTACGAAAGTACAGAATTTGACATCGCGCTGGCATATAAATTAGTCGAATATTCTGGTTCTTTAAATTTTGCCGACCCTCCAAGAACGCTTCCCAAAACTCGATACAATCTATAGGCAGCATCTCCGTTATTTTTAGAGCATTAATTTCCCAGTCGATGGCTGTCGCTAAACGTTTTTCCTATTTATTTTCTTCTCCATAGGAGCGCGCACTTGCTGTAACAGAGCTGGGCTCAGCGCTCAGGTTTGAAACAGATGAACCTCACTTTGTCAGTCTGGGAGGAGGACGGCTTAGTATTGGCGTCACTTTGTGCCCAATTAAACGAGGTAAGATACTCAAAGCGCGAAATTCCTGAGTTACGTCATAGAATGACCTGGAGAAAAAACGTTTTGTATTTGTTACTCTGTGTCTGATTAAACGAGGCAGATAATCATCCCGAATTTGTGAAATCACAAAATGCGGACGTCAACCGAATTTTCTTCTTTTTTTGGGGGGGGGAGGGGGGGGGGGAGGGGCTTATTTCCGAGTGCTTACGAGAGAGCTGCTACATTACTGAAGGCAATACTAACGAAAGCCTCTCTTGAAAATAAACGTCTGCGCGTTCGTAACCATTAGGCGATTTTTCCCTCGTTTTTTTCGTGTTGGTTGACCCATACTGGTGGGAACACATCCTAATTACATACAATCAAAGTTTGTCTGTTTTGTTCTCGCGTTTTGCAAAAAAGTAAAAAAGTCACTTTTCAAGAAAGTGAAGATCTATCTATACGACAGCGACCTTAATAACGTATTTAACCCTTTGGCTACTGGAGATTTGGCCGAAAAACACGTTTTCAAGCTAGTTGAGGGGTTTTTTGGTCACTGTCGTGCTGTTTAAGAGCTAAATCTCCCTACAAACCCGGTTCCAGGTTGTACACTCCGCGGCCTTTTTAGCCAGGTGCAAAATAAGCGCTTGCAAAGTTCGGGCATGCGCAGAAAGCAAAAAGCAACATTTGTTTATTTTTTTTCGTCAACGGCCCAATTGGATCTAATCAGTCTACTACCGTGCCGAACCACGGATCGTTCGAATCGTTCGACTTGGAAAGGGGATGCCAACTTTTCAGGAATAAAACTTTTATGAACGGTACCGATGCGGTGCGATTTCGCATACTAATTGTTTGGGGTTTTTTTTTTCTCTTTACAGGAAAGACAGTTATTGGTGTTTCAACAGACACGTGTAAACCTGACATTCAATTGAGGGGAAAAGGCATTGAACCGTAAGTCATGTCAATAGTCAATTTCATCGCTAAAAGAATAATTTGTTTGCGGCCATTTTTGCATTCGGTTAATCCACCGGTTAAATAACCATTCAGTGGGTAAGTCATAGTGAAACCAAGTGCGCTATCCAATGGATAGCGATTTATCTGGTGGATAGCGCTATCCACCTTTTGAACTACTGGGGCCAGGTGTGTACGCGTGTATTCTACTACATATTATGCTGAACGAGCCGTGCAAACGGCTTCGAAACGCTTCATCCAACATTTGCGAGAACAAAGGAATTGTTGAATCGACGTCAGTTGAATAGGAGTTTAAATCAGTTAAAATTTGGTTCCACACGCTTTCAACACTTTTTTAAACTTCCAACAACATTCAGCGAGACTTGTTGAAACGTTTCTTAGGTTTGTCTCAGCAAAGCGTTGAATGCCGTGTTAAAGCAAATAATTACATCGTTTTAACGGTTCTTAACTTGCTTCGTCGTGAGATAACTCTGTCGTTACAAGTGCTAAAAATTACCGTACAGACAGTGAAATGACTTGCTTGAGGCATCTCCTTTAAGGTGAACGACGCTTGTCAATCTTTTTGGTTGTATGATTGCTAACATTTTTCGAGACAATGCTGAGAAATGTTTCGAGGTTACGCGAAGCTGGCCTTTTCTTTTAATTGTTCATGAATCTTTAAATTAGCTGATGGAAACGGTATCTTGTTTTATTGGATTTCAGTGAGCATTGCCTTGTTGAGTACAATGGCGATGCGGTGGTGCTTTATCCAAAAGCGGCCCTATGCTCCGTGGATGGTATTCCAGTCTCCGAGCCAACCAGACTGCCACAAGGTAAACGCTGTCCTAGCTATATCTGTCACTCCATGCGGGATTAATAGCCTGGAAATTCCACGAGTCTCCTATCGTTCGATGGTAGAGCACCCGAACTAGTAATCGGACGGTCGTACACTCGAGTCTTGCAAAGGAGCACTCGGGTTTTTTCCGAGTTTTCCCGAGTCAACACCGAGAAATAATGGTAGAGCATCCGAACTAGTAATCGGACAGTCGTAGACTCAACTCTCTCAAAGAAACACTCGGGTTTTTTCCGAGTATTCCCGAGTCAACATCGAAAAATAAATTCTCTTCGGTTAGCATACAACAACAGAGAAAAACTCCCACCCCCCCCCCCCCCTCCCCCGATTTTTTTGTTTTTTTTATTGAACTGGTAACAGCAACGCTACATTCGTTCTCTTCCTACCCCAAGGGAGACCTTTAAGGTGCCCTTTCCCTCCCCTGTTGCGTTGCCTATTTTATATTCAAGTTGGCTAGGTTTTAGTTGCTCGTGCGTAAATATTTTTCCTCACATGGTCGCAGTTTGCATTGTGCTAGTTCTGCGAACACTCAATCTCTGAAATCCTACACCTGTGTAGAGTTGGTCGCTAGCCAGAGCTGTTGTCTTCATTTGTAAGTTGAGTTTTCAAATGGTCTTTATCCGTCAATTTGTCATTCGCAATTCTCTTTTCGTCCATTCCTCGGTTGTGGAGTTTGAAATTAATTCTCGCGCCTAAATTTTCATTCCCCGTCGCAAAATTATCTGCGAGCCGGGAATTAGAATGTTGCTTAAGTCTTTTGCCATCGGCGACATTGTCATGAATTTCTTACCCAACAAATTCATAATTCACCGAAACAACTTCTAGTTTTGGTGAAGGAAGTTTAATTTATTTAATGCGGTTAACTGTTTGATAAATAACAACTATTTTGGGTTGTAATCTCCTGTAGCGGTTAGAGTGACACAAATCATCTTGGCATGAAGCTGATGTCGTTCTAATTTTCAACTTTGTAATTAAACCATACATCTTTCTTTTCTCTCGCTCATAATTCCTTACATACAATTTTCATTTCTTTGCGTTTTAAGTGAGTGTTTGCAACGCAATTTAATACAATAATTGCGCTGAGATATTAACTTAATTGGTTCGAAATTTGCATGTCGCTAGGTTGTTTAAGTGCTTTTGTTTTTTTTATAGCATTATCACCGGTAAGTTTTTATAACTTTTTCTTCATCCAAACCTCCTTTTTCAATGCATTTATCTTATTATTTATCATGTTTTGTTATTGAAAACTCAAATCTTTTGTGCTGTGACGAATGTCCTCTTTACTCAAATTTACTGTTTCGCTTATCTTGTGTGATTCACTCGCAAAAAACGAGTCATCGATGTGACTTCAGCATTTCGTCAGTTGTTTTCGATATTTCTCATTTTTCATCGACATTTAGGCCACGATTATTTTCTTGCTTAAAATTCACACGACATTGTTGTGAATTCTCTTGTCCTGATAATTTCTTTGTAACTATTTATTGTTTTTGTGACGTATTTTGAAATTCGTCTTCTTGACGCACAATTTTTGAGCTTCTGGCATAACTGCGTTCAATACCCTCAAATTTTCTTTAGTGCTGTGGAAAGTTTCCTTGTTTTAGTATAATTACAAAGGTGATTATTGAAAATTCTCTGCGCTGATTGGTTGCCGTTGATGTCATTATTACGCAATAATCATGTAAGCCTTTTTTTTTTTTTTTTAATCGCCGCAAGCCGTTTTGTCGAGGTGACAGACGAATAAATTAATTGTTTCAAAGAGAATGCATATTTTTCAAATAATCACCTTTGTGATTATACTAAAACAATTATTAACCTCAGACTTGGTGAATAATTGTTTAATATTGTTTAATATTGCCCCTTCCGCGGGATAATAAAAAGCACTGCAGGAAAGTATTGCATAATATGCATTGGGGTTTCATCCTCACATTTATGCAAGTTATAAATTGTGTATACACGCGATGCCCAGGAAGCCAGCTAATCGAAACCAGGAGCGCGGACGCGTTTACCCTGGTCCCAGAGGTTTTTCTTGAGCGGCGAGAAAGCTGTAAAGCGTTAAGGACGAGTCCCAAAGTGGCGAGAAGAGAAAAACCTCTGGTTACCCTGGACTTGAATCTCACTTTCATGCCGATGCCAGCTGTCAAACGCGTCAAATTGATAGTTACAAAATGGACCAATGGCAACTTAGCAATCACGCGCCCACTCTGCATTATCAATCAAACGAACCAATGATATTGGTTTGCGTGTTTGTAAAAATATCATCCAATCCGAGCCTGAGGGTCAGATCCTGACCCTGGCGTCTGCATGAAAGTGAGGATTCAAGTCCAAGGTAACCAGAGGTTTCTCTCTTCTCGCCGTTTCGCGACTCGACTTCGCCTCTTCGCGGCTCTATCGTGGCTCAAGAAAAACCTCTGCCACCAGGGTAAGACGCGCTTTTCAGTTTTGTTTTGCTCGCTGCGGAAAGCATATCCAACCTTCGTCTTTCAATAGGGAGTTTAAGATTTCGGCTACGACTGGTAAAATGTTGCTCCAAAATTTAAATTTGCGATGTCTTAAAGGAAAACTGAAGATAAAAATGGATTTTTTTTTCCTTCGCCAAATCTGTAGTGCCTTACTCATTTAATGGAAATATTCGAGTATTTGAGGGGTTTCTTACATTTCGTCGTCTTTATAAGGCCAGAAAGACCCGTATTGATCACTCGATGGAAGTCCGCCATTTTGGCTGTACTATAGCAGGCTTGGGCGCTAAGCGTGAGGTCATTGTGCTCACTTGCTTGAAAGAGGGAAACTTGAAAAATGGTTCAGTGCGTTATTGTGGGCTGTTCTATTAGAACTCTCAGACACAAAAAGAGTTAAGTTTTCATCGTTTCCCTGTTAAAAACGAAATCCTTCTCAAAGAATGGCTCATCCGAACTTGCCAAATATCCAGCACTGTCACATCTGTTCGGATCATTTCGAACCCTCCTGTTTTGACGGTGTCTTGGCCACAGGGGTCGATGCGACAGTTGCATGTAATTGAAGAAATGTTAACTTTGTGACTCCATCGATTCCATTTATACCCAGTGAGTGAGGTATGTTCTCTTTATTCGGGAGATTTCAGTGGCAAACCGGGCGCCGGAGAAGTGAACCGGAGAGTTGTTTTTGCAAGCAACTGGGACACGTCATTCCGTGAATGGCAATCGCACTTCAAGCTGGGTTTTATAAACTCGGCAACGATCACAAAGATGTTTAAGTTTGCCAAATATCCAGCACTGTCACATCTGTTCGGATCATTTCGAACCCTCCTGTTTTGACGGTGTCTTGGCCACAGGGGTCGATGCGACAGTTTCTTGTAATTGATGAAACGTTAACTTTGTGACTCCATCGATTCCATTTATACCCAGTGAGTGAGGTATGTTTTCTTTATTCGGGAGATTTCAGTGGCAAACCCAGCGGCAGGGAAGTGAACCAGAGACTTGTTTTTTCAAGCAACTGGGACACGTCATTCCGTGAATGGTAATCGCGCTTCAAGCTGGGTTTTATAAACTTGGGAACGATCACGAAGATGTTTAAGTTTGAAAATTCGCTATACTACGAACAGAGTAATGTGTTTACATACGATGGCAGTTTGTAGCGCTTCTCTTTACAAACACATGCACGGTCGAAAAGCTAGAATACTGCGTTACACAACGAATAGCTTGATCTGCTGGCACGGCTAACTTTAATAGATACTAAGCTATGTGTTAGATGTAGATCTGTTAGTTAAGAGCTGTGAGTATCACCAGACGTCTGTAAACTAAAGTTTGTCAAATTGAATCGAAATGACAGACAAAACAACACCAGCCAACAGAATCTCGTAGTAATCAAGTTGTCTTTATTACCTTTTGAATACAATCAATTCACCTGGATTTTGTTCGTAGCTTCCTCTATCTCGCGGTAGCAGATGCGTTCCTTTTCTTGCTGTCCCGGTCTCCCAGTTTACGCAGAAAGCAACACGCTGTTTTTAAATTGACTGCGAAAGGCAAAATAACTTGTTGATGTCAGTTAAATCTTCAAATTTAAACCTTTTAGCTTTGATAACGAGCCAGTTATTAGCATCGAAAACTAATAAATTCTTGAGTGGCAAAAGCGTTAATGACCCCGTACATTCTTTCTAAAATCTCGGATTTTCAAGGCATCATTACTCAGAGATTATAAACAATTACTGGATGAGGTTTTTGTGATATCCGGAATAATCAAGGTCGAGGTAAGTGTTATCAGCCGAAAGAGAAAAAAAAAATTAAAAAAATGTGAATGAAAAGTGCTAGGTGGCAGTGCCTGGAGCAAATCTTTTCAAACTTAACGCATGTTTTATGACTCTATAGACCGAATGCATAAATGGCGGCTAAAAAAATATTCTTTTGTTTATGTTCTAATTAGCCTCACAAGCCTCGTTTGCATGGACAAAATACAAAAAATATTGCTTGAGAGCGAGGCTAGTGAGTCTAATTAGCACATAAACAAAAGAATATAATTTTTGGAACGCAATTTATGCCTTCGGTCTATTTCCTTACGCTACAACACAAATCAATAGACCACTTCAGTTTCGTATGCAAATTACCCCTTCTAGACCAATTGACAGTCTCACATGGACTGTTCATTTATGTTACCTTTTTTCATAAGAGTGCAAATCCGTAGAGCAGGATTACGGGAATATTCACTGGGAGTCCACTACTGAGGCCACGACCGCCCCTTTTTTTCACTTGTCCGTTAAGTAGTATTTCGGAAACCTAGAAGACACGGGGATCCTTGTTTTAGACTCCCAACTTTTGTCTTGTTTTGCAGGTTGTATGGTTTGCTTGGGAAAGTCGAACTACTTCCGGTTTAACCATCCCAGAGAAGCAAAGAGGATCAAAGAGTCACATCCGGGAAACCGGTTTTCTATTGTTCCTGACCAGTATTACCCAGGTATGACCAGTTTCATGATTAGGCCCACGTTTTTCAAGCGCCGGCCGGATAATGTTATCTACTAGGTACGCCACTATCCAGAGCATATAATGTTGTGTGGGGAACATTCGCTAACTCCCAGCGACACTGAAGCCTTGCTGAGCTCCAAACTTAAAAACCACACTTTATTGTCTACTTCGTAAAAACGTTCTTCGCAATACAATGATGATCTTATTTTGTAGCCTGTGCAGCTAGCGGTATTGTTTGCGCGAGAGGCAAATTAACGCGCGGCGACGCGCGGCAACGCGCTGCAGCTCCCCTCCCCATTCTCCGAGTGGCATCGCCGCTCCGTTAATTTTTTTCCACCTGTGCGTTCGTCGGAAAAAAACGATATCCTTTGTTACATAACGTGATTGGAAATTTTGAGAAACCAGCCAAACGATCACACTTAAAGCGAAACAAAATAAAGTCACAGTTCCATGATGGTCGTTAAACGTTAAACGCTGGGAAAGGTTTTCGTACACGCCTTTAGTTAGATGTGCGTAGAGTGTGCATGTTTGCGGTTAAGTGAGCAAATAATCAAATCTTTGCCATACTGAAACTGTCAGATATTGACTTATCCACCGAATAGAGTTTTCGAGTCTATAGGGCCTCTTTCTACCACTCGTTTAGCTTATAGGGAAGATATCCGTTTACAAACATTTTCACGGGAACAAAAGACGCTTTGTTCCGACAGCCAATGAGGCTCTGGTTGGCACATTACTATCGAACCTCGATCATCCGGACTTATTCTCTGGTTCCAGTTTTGTCATGAATATTTATTATTCATGATCAAGATCCGTAGCCATATTCTATTTAGAACTACAGCGTTGAAAAGTGAAGTAAGGGCGAGTTTGTTTCGCTTTCAAAAAGCCAAAGCAGCTCTCGAGTTTGCATATAAGCAGAGGTTTTTATGTTAGAAGCCCATTACCCAGAAATGTTGATCTCACCCATTTGGCCTTTTGGCCCATCAGTTTACTGTATTATCTAAATTTAGAATAGTGGTTTTGCACGGCAGCCATGTTGCATGGCAGGAACAATAGATTATTTTTGCTATGGGGACAAACGTTCTTTCTAATGTAAAGCATTTTCATTGTTCCTGCCATGCAACACCTCTATACAGGGCCCGCTTGTTCGAAAGCCGATTAACTTAATCCAGGATTAGCGTAAACTTGTGTTTCATGTTTTTCAACTATTTGGTCAAAGTTTCTTTTGCTTATTTTTGTTTTTTAAGATTGACTTTTCTGATGTAAAGTTTTGCCAAATATCAGCGTTGAGCAGCATTTGGGAGTAGAGAAATAAAAAACTCCTTGGTTAATTTTTAATCTGGGGTTAGCATTGATCTGCTTTTGAACAATCGGGCCCAGGTCCAGCGGAATTATGACTAAAAGCATTGTGGGATTAATATGCGGACAAAAACATTTTAGCCATGTTTGTCCGCATTTTAGTCCCATAGTGCTTTGCAATAATATATTTTTATCAACTGTGGAAAATGCTTTTTGATTTTGCGCGACGGCAACAACGCTTCTCATTGGTCTTCAACGAAGTCGTCGCACGAGGGATTGCTCGTGCTTAATGCAAAATCATGGATCGTGCAACGAACACAATACCGCCACGCTTTACCCGCAAAAATCTATCAGTTGCCGTCCTAAAAGCAGATGATGGGAGTTTTAGCAAGGGAGACGGCAACGTTAAATACAACGTCACTTCAAAATATAACTTAGCGCTATCCTAAGTATTTCGTGATTGTTCCATCTTGTTCACCTTGAACAATAGGGGCGAACTATATAACTAGATTTATAGGAACGGTTCCAAAGTGAAGGTAAAAATTCAACGATTTCCTGTTGTATGCTAACTTTGTCGTCGAAACCTGAAACTTGGTGATTTCACGGTGTTGGGGACCGTAACATAGAATAGAATACAATACAATACAATGCAATGCAATGCAATGCAATGCAATGCAATGCAATGCAATGCAATGCAATACAATACAATACAATACACAATACATAATACATAATACACAATACAATACTTTACTTTACTTTAGTGGCCGCTCCCCATAGGGGCTTTTCAGGGCCAATGAATCACGACGAAACGACAGAACAGAACAACAACAGCTGTTAAGAATCCCAACTGGCTGGAGGCAAACCAGTTGGCTGTTTACAAGTGCAGCTGGGAAGTTGTATGCTTACGTTGTCGTCAGAACCTCAAATTTGTTGATTTCACGTCGTCGTTATGCAGAATACCACAAGAATATGCGCTAAAATCCGTGCTTCATGTCCAGCACCATTCTCGTCACCAGAGCCCCGGATCTTATGTCTGCGCATGACCCTAGGCTCTGGGAGAGTCTATGTAGGAGAACATGGGCCGTAGGGTTCTTATAGCCAACAATTGGCTATTTGAACCTTACGGCGCCTGTTCTCTGCTCGTGCTAACATGAATGCACCAATCAGAGACCCTTATCCTTGTTCTTTACGAAAACCAATGAGAAGACACTTTGTGTCAGGGTTTCCCAGAGCTCTTACGCGCCAAAGAGAAGAGCTCTGGGGTCGAGATTGGTCCAGCGCGATTATTTATGCTCTTTTAACCAATGATATTATTGTTTAATGGGTTGTTGTTGTCGTCAACGTCGTAAAATCTTACGCTCCCTGTTGTTTTGTGGACAACGGCAAAAAAAAACAGCACTAATATGCAAGTTGCACCCGCCGCACGTGCAGCACGTGCTAATGTTTGGGTTCGCGCCCATACGTAACTACGCGCGCGTTGCTTTTGCATAATTACGATAAGTTGGCTCGAAATGTTGTCATGTTTATATTAATGAGCAATGACGTGATTTTCCGGGCGATTTGACAAAGAGAAGCAGTTTTATTTTATTTATTTATTTTTTTAACCACAAAATTGCACTCCCTACAGGTCGTGCAGCTTTGTTAGTCTTAAAGAAATTTAGTCCAAATGTTACTGGAAGAAAAGAAGAGTGTCCATTTTTAGCACATTCGAGTCATTGATTGCTCATAAATGAAATTTTTTGTTTGTTTGTTTGTTTTTTTCAGATGTGGAACTCGCCATTGAACAGTACAAGAAGGACAAACAAGAAAGGGAGCGGTTACAGAAAGAAAACGAACGATTATTGTCTCTGGAACACGAGTACAAGGAAGCTGTCGAACGAATCGAGTTCGAAAAAACTCAGCTCGAAGAAGGACGGCAACAACTGCATGAGATGGAACAACAGCACAAAGAAGCTGTCGATAGTTTTGAACAGGAAATCGCTGTCCAGATCAAAGAGCTGGAAAGACAGCGCGAAGAGTTACAGCATTTTGAAGAAGAAAAGGAAAAACTGATGATGCTTCAAGAGAAATATGAAGACAATGTTAGGAAACAAGAGCAGGAACGCACAAGCAGCGAGAAGAGGTTAGTGCACTGGAGTCGTTAGGGAGTTTAAGCAAAGCGACGGCTATGGCTACGAAAACGCCACAAAACAAGAATAATACGACGTTTTCAACCAACCTCTAGAGACACCAATAACAATAGTGAAATGTACGACTTCTGGTAGACGAACAAAAGAAGTTAATGAGAGATCTTTTGTTTTCGTCCACCAATGTGGCGGCGATGACGTCACGTGAAAACCTTCTATTGGCGAACCGAAAGAGAGAAATGATTTTCGTACTTACCTGGACCTTTTTAGCAATTGTCTCGTGTGGACACCTGAAAATTCAGTCGGATCGAACGGGAATCGAATCCTTGATCTCTGCGATGTCAGTGCAATGTTCTATAAACTGAGCTGTGAATCCACTCATTTGGGAGCAGGTCAATTTGTTGGGCTCATGTGTTCCGTCCTGTTGGCCTGTTCCAGGCTCTCAGATAGTCGAGAAAACGAAAAGAACTGCGTGTGAAAATCGAGTGTGGGCTTTTTCGTTTTCTCGACTATCTGAGAGCCTGGAACAGGCTACGTCCTGTGAAAGGACTCGATGAAAGAAAAACAAGAATATTATTGGTTCAAACGAAAAATAATCGTGCTGCACGCGTTTCAGGAATAACATTTTGCCGGCAGCCGGCTAAAAAACCGGCTACTTTAAATTTAGAGCCGTCTACTTTTCGGTCATAAACTTGCTATAAACAATGACAAAGCGCTTCTCCCGCCGCCTACTTTTATATTTAAGCCGTCTACTCCAAAACTTATTGAGAACCCTGAAGGGTAATGTCTCCTTAGGCCTCACAACGAATCAAGAATTCCGTGCCCTTCTCTTTGAGTTCGTGTTTTTTAACGTTTCACTGAATTTAATCCTTAAGGCTTACGATTGACGAGATTCAAAATTGATGTGTTTACGAAGGCAACACTTTTTCCTTCGTTATTTTAAGACCCCACATGTTTGTCTAGCCGAAATTGAATCCACATGGGACTTAAAGATCCACAGCGGGGTACGGCGTCAACGAGGATGCCACAAGAGGAAACATAATTGCACTGCACGTGCGGCACGCATTTTCAACGCATATTTTCACGGTACTCTCCACACAACAACGACGTGAAATCACCAAATTTGAGTGAGATTTTGACGACAACGCGAGCATACAAATGAAACCATTCATTCTCTATATTTATCCTGAAACGTCTCGTACTAATTTATTTTTAGAATACTTTGCCCACATTGTACGACGCGAACGAGATGGGCTTAACGTGAAAAACTGACGAAATTGCAGAGTTGTATTTTCGTCGAACTCGAGGTCGTTGATCTTAAAGTCCCTTCTTTCTCAGAATAGTCCAGTGTTCAACTTCCTAAGCCAACCCGGGTCGGTGGCCATTTTGCATGGCTCTCTCCGTCAATGACAGGTTTTACTTTTGGACTGCTAGCCTCCTGTATCATTCGAGCCAATCGCAACAGACCTTATTCGCTTGTACAGTTTGTTTTCTCAATTCAGATCATATGATTTGGTCCTCTATTTTGTTCAATAAGAGTGCATGCCGACATATTCATGCTTGCATGTACTCTTTAAGTGAACGAGACAAGGGATCAAAATCTCCTGCTGAGTATTATCACATGATCTGTATTGGGAAAACAAAATGTGTAAGCGATCAGTGTATGTGTCACGCAATCGAGACAGGCAAGGGAGGCTTGAGGAAGGATGTCTCTCCCACTTTTGACGATTGCGTAACAAAATATTTGCTGACTAGCTCGTGAACTGAGTTCATGGTCTGTCTGATACACGTGAGCGAGCAATAAATATAATCATCTTTTCGTTGATTTTGTGTATGTCGAAGATTAAAAAAAACACTCTTGGTTGAAAAGAAATACAGGGGATAAACTCTTTACTAGTGGAAGTTGGTGACTCTTGTAGCGTGCCTAAAACACTGTTGGTATCAGAAAGCTGGCGGGCAGAATCGAGGCCATCATTATCTGCTAACGTGTTAAATCATAACAACTTTCCCATCAGTTTATTGGTCAGACAATTCAAGCGGTGATGAGTAGAGAAGTTTCGAGTTTTCTCGTGACAAACTTGATAGCACAGATAGCAATCCTTTGGTGAATTCTGTAAAGATAGTGGTATTGCGTAATTCTAAATCTTAAATAATTGAAGAATTGTCCTGGAGGTCTAAGAAGCCCTTCGGCAAATGGTGGTTATGGTGTGTGATTGATAACTTAAAGGTGTATCTATTTTTAGTGTCAACTGAAATCATAAGGTTACGCTGAGGTCATGGCGGACTTAACTTGATGACAAGTTATTTTCCACAGCCATTCTTCTCTACGGGAAATTTCCATAATTGATTTCAGCCACAAGATAAGAATAAGTGCCGATTTGAAACTGAACGGAGGGCGATAACATTAGTAATAATGCGATTTGGTCTGTCGTTGCGATAGAATAAGGTTGATCGGCTCAAGTCAGCCACGATACTGAAAGATTTCGTTAGGTTACTTCGTTTCAATTTCGCAAGGTTGTGACACAATCCGCTTTTTATAGGGTTTTATGTCGTTGATAAATTGCGTAATGTAGAATGCTGTTATTTCGTAGGAGACAGGAAGAGTATGAACGATTGAAGGCTATGAAAGCTAAACTGGAAGGAAAAGAAGGCACAGAAAAAGAAAGAGTGGCTATCGAGGAATTACGACAGCAGCTTGCACTGCAGGAGTTAAACAGTTTAGAGGAGGAACTTCTCACCTATGAACAGCAACAGCTCGATAATGAGCTTATTGAACAAGAACGAAAGAAGCTCGAGGAAATGAAACGTAAACAAACCGAAGTCATTAAACAGTTGGAAGAAGAACTAAACGCCCAAATTAAAATGTTGAAAGAAGAACGAGAAAAAGAGAATTCCAAGATTCATCAAGAGAAAGAAAGGATCCATATGTTGGAGGAACAGCAACAAGAAGCGTTGAAACAGATTGAACTCGAAAGGAAACGGCTTGACGAAGAACGCGAGGAAGAGAAGAGACGTTTGGAGGAAGAAAGGGAGAGACTAAGTAAAATGGAACAAGAAAGACTAGAATTGTTAGAAAGTGTTGCACGAGAACAGGAACAAGAGAAACAAATGATTAAAACGGAAAAGAAAAGGCTCATGGAACTCGAGGAACAACATGCTAAAGCGCTAAAGGAAATCGAAGACACTATGATTTCAAAGCAGGACAAGATGGAACGCGAGCGCCAAATCGAATTTGAGTTTTTCGAGACGGAGCAGTTGCTGTTGGAGGAGCTGGAACAGAAACAACGCGAGGCTGCCGAGCAGCTGGAGAGAGAAAGAGAAATAATACGCCAACAAGTTGAGAAGGAAAGGGACGAGGAAAGAAGAGAACGTGAACGTCAGCAAATGCGCTTTCAAGAGTTGCAAGCTCAGCAGCAAGAAACACTTCGACAAGCTGAAGAGGAAAGGCGCCGCTTACAAGCGGAGCTACAGAGTCAAAAGGAACAGATGGCAAAGGAAAAAACACGGTTGCTGAACCTCGAGAAAGAATATAAGAAGATTAGAAGTAGTAATGGTGGCGAGGTTCCTTCGCTTTTAGCTGTGTTAAATATGCCAGATGTGGCACAGCTTGGAAAAGGTTGCTCGCTACAGGAGCGAAAAAAGCGCTTGGAAGAGGAAAAAAGGAGACTTGTAGAGCTAAAGAGAGAGGCAGAAAACCTGTGGCATGCAAAACAGCGAGAAAGCAGCGAAAGCGGAAGCAGTGGAGACGAACGAATGAAAGATAAGACCGCACAAAAACTGCAACGCGAGAAAGAGAGAAGAGTCGAGTTAGAACGAAAGCTTGCTGAATTACAACAACAGCAGAGCAACACACCTGCAGGAGATAGTGGTGAAAGGGTGAAAGAGTTGGAAAAAGCGCTGGGAACGGAGCGGACTAGAAGACAGGAAATGGAGAGAATATTATCAGAGAAACAAAAACAGGAGGAACTTGAAAAGGTCGCTGCTGCCGAGAAAGCTCGCAAAGAGATGATGACGGAAAAGGCTATACAAGAAAGACTCCCTCCTCAGGTAAGCGATAATGCGTTTTACATTTGCCAGATCTTGTTTTAATTAATTTGACATTTACTTAGAAATCAATAGCCCTGTCATTCCTTTACTTGATATAAAGGTCGCATACGCCTAGAGCTGGTTACGTGGCATTTTTTTTTCTTTTCGTTTTTTAGACTTACGAGGCAGACAGTCAATACCCAAGTACAAGGGTGGGTTCAATTCCCACCCTAGTCAGAGTTTTTCTCTGTCCTTGTGTGGGCCCAAATCTATTAATAGGGCTAACGCTCGCATGGTTCACATGGGTAGGAAACTAGCACTTCACTTTACCCTCCAATAGTTAATTCAGTCAATAACGCGTTACAATGCGGAGAAAATGAAGCCGCGTTGCTATGTAAATGGCAGTTGTTTCGAGTTTCGTTCAAGATCCATGGAGGAAAAGGCGCGAAATTGTTGTGGCCAGTCGTCAAGTGCAGGCAGACGCTAAATTAACCAATCAGAATAAAATCATCATTCAATAGAAAGAAAGCATTTGAAGCAGACGTCAACCGCGGGAAATTAGGGACCTTAAGCAAGAACGACGGCTACGCTCTGCACACCCTGCACGTGCGTTTTACATTTTGATTCATTTCTTTGCCATTATCGTCTTGACAACGACGTGAAATGATCAAATTTGAGGTCATGTGGAGGACGAGAGCACCTGATGATGAATTTTCAATTTTCTCTCTAAATAATTCATTCACACCGTTCTCAAGAAGTTATTCTTTCCAAGCCGAGCGACTTGGAGTAATCGCTCAATTATTACAGTTACGGGAAATAATATTTTTAGACAACCTTGCTTTAAGGTCCCTATTGTCGAAAGCAAGTCACTATTATTGGCGCGACATTTTTTTTTTGTCAGTAAAGGCAAACACAGTACTAATCAAAGCAGACGCGGAGGACTAACCCCGTGATAGCAAGTCATATTTGTGTTTGGGTTCAGTTTGGATAGGCTAAGAGGTATTTCTAAAAAGAAGTTCCCATAAGCGGTTAAATCAGTAAGAAATCGATGATAGGTCGAATTGGCTAACTCAATGCTGTAACCAATCTAAATCTCCCGGGGTTAAGGTTCATTGTGATGTAGGATTCGCCTTTAAATGATATGTTCAAAAGCCGATCAGCGCTAATCCCAGCTTAAAAATTAAACAAGGAGTTTATTTCTCTATTGCCAAATGCTGTTGAATGCTGATATTCGGCAAAACTTTACATTGGAAGAAGTCAATCTTGAAAAACAAAAATAAGCAAAAGAAACTTTCAGCAAAAAGTTGAAAACTTGAAACAAAAGTTGACGCTAATCCTGGATTGAGCTAATCGGCTTTCGAACAACCGGGCCCTGGGGAACAAACCATTTTATTCCCAAAGGGTTTGAATTGGTCATTGTCATTGAGTAAGCCGATTTGGTTTATTGCCAGTAGGGTTTTTGCATTTGTGGGAACTAGCTGCAGTGTAATACAGAGACTTAACGAAAGATGGAAATGATCCTCGCACTTAACTAGACAATAGGCTGATTTAGCAACAGAACGGGAACGTCAGTGGCGACGGCGCGCGCAGAAAAAACACCAATGAGAATTCAGAATAGAGTGGACTCCACTCTTTTCTTCTCTATTCTAAATTCTCATTGGTAGTTGTGCTGCGCGCGACGTCGCCAATGACGTTCCCGTTCTGTTGCTAAATAAGCCTAATTTAAGCAATTGTCATTTTACAGACACCTCAAAAATTCACGCGACATCAACGGATTCGAAACCATGTCCTATGCGATGCCGGTGCAGTACTCTACCAACTGAGCTATGAAGCCACGCATTTGGGAGCTGGTGGATTTGTTGGGCTCATTTGTTCCCGTGAAAGGATTGATGAATGAAAGAAATTTTATATTTGCATTGCACTGGCATCGAGTCCCCTTTGGAGCCGCCTGAATTTTTCAGGTTCTTTAAGAGACAATTGCTTAAATTGTTCAGAAAAGTGCGAGGTTCAGTTCCATCTTTCGGCTACAACCCGTACTTCCAATGTACATTTCTTTCAGAAAGAGTATATCACGTTTACAAGGACTAAATTTTACGGGTTGCCAAGAATGGAAGAAATGGGTTTGGTATTAGCTCGTTTCTGGACTGTTATGTGGGAATATCAAGAAGGTTCTCAAGAGGAGAGAAACGAGTTACGGCCCGTTTACGCCAGCACGTTTTCCTTGACCAACTTTCCCTTGACAAGGAAACTTGTTCGTGTAAATAGGGTAAAATTGACATATTTTCCCTGTCAAGGATGAAGTTTGTTTCTGTAAATGGACGACGAGGAAAACGTGGCAGGGAATATTAAGCTGATTAGTTCACAGTATTACGCTCATGCTCGTTGCTTTCAAAATATACAAAGTGGCGGCTAAAACGAAAGCAAGTTGGAGTGATAAAGCTTCGACAAGCTAGGGACTGAAGCATTTTTATTTACTCGCTGAATAACAAATATTGCGGGTACAGGCTTAACTTGTTCATCGTTTACACGAGCAATTATTCCTTTTCAAGGAAAACTTGTGGATCATTTATACGAGCAATGATAACTGTCAAGAAAAATTTCTGGTGTAAACGGGGCTTTAGGTTAAGAGAATTTTCGTGCTTTTATGACAAGCAACAGGTTGCCATTTCACGTGAACAAGATACAGAATTTTTCTAATGTCGCCTCCAAACCAATTGAACAGTTTTCCTTCTCAAAAAAGGCGCGGCGCCAAACTACGCCCTACGTGAAGTGTTTTATTCATTAAATTATTATGAATAATTAAATCAGTGGCCTTTAAGAAACGGTCCAGATAAGAACGATAGCAATAACGGTAACGAACATGTTGGAATTCAATTGGTATGCAAAAAGGTGATAACTTTTCTATTGTCTGTACTTACTTCTGATTGGCTTAAACAGCAAACGGTTAACAAAACTTCATAAAGCAGTATTATATTTATCCTTACTTTCCAACCATCTTCCATCTTTCATCTGTTCTCAGTTTAAATTAATTCCACAGAAATCGTATGTGGGGAACATGTAAAATTGTAAACGTTTCTTGGCTTTTGTTTTCAACTCTTGTGATTGGTCAAAATCTTTTAACACAAAAAAACACCCTTTCAAAGTGGGCTGTAAATGAATTTTATTGCGTTAACTGCCTTCCTGTAGGTTTATGCATTCTCTGTGTAAAAATGATAACATTCCTATGAGGGGAAAGCCCCGTTGCCGCATAACAAAGGAAATTGCTATCCACCTTACACGGATCATTACTTAACATTTCAGGTCAAAAATGGCACCTCCCACAACGAAGATGATATTAATCTAGTCCAGCACCTTGTCGCTACTGGCCACGTGTTAGAAAACTGTCCATCAGTGCGCGTTACCGCTAACGCCTGCAAAGGGTATCTGTCAAAAATGAGCGGAAAACTAATCAAGTCTTGGAAGAAGCGCTGGTTTGTATTGGATAGACAAAAGCGCGCCCTGTGCTACTATACCGATGAACACCACAGGGTACCTAAGGGTATTATTTTCTTCCAAGCTATTCAAGATGTTTACGTGGACTTGCCGACTTCTTATAAAGGCTCGTCTACGAGGACTACGTTTTGCGTGAAAACGCCACAAGAGACTTACTACGTTGCTGCTCCCAGCGGGCTAGCCATGAGTATTTGGATTGATGCTATTCTCACAGGGAGAGAAGGTGCAGATTTCTACAACTGACACTTTCAAACAAGCTTGACAGAAAACGTTGTATGGGTATGAAGTTTTTTTGCGCATGGGTGGTCGTGGTGGGGTCTAAGTATGTGTTAACTAATATGACAGACATTACAAAGGGTTGGAAGAGTTTGCAACTTTTGTCTTATTAGGCATTCTTTTGAAAGAAAACGTGGGGTAGCTGAAAATGGGGAAAAAATGTTTCCGTGCACTCTTCGCCCTCCAACATGCACGTCATCTCACATTTTTTTGTATAAACCTTAATTGTTGTTGTTGTTTTTTTAATTGTTCGTTTTGTGATGCTTTGACGCACACTTTTTTTCATGCTTCTCGCACATTTACGTCAATGCAAAAATTAAAAACTGCTTAGAAAGTGAAAATCACTCGAAAATTTTTATACTTTCCATTTTCCAAAAAATTACCCATAAGTTGTTTTCAATTGGCTGATCACTAATGAAAGGGAGTCAATCACAACACAAGGCAACGACGACATGCAACCCGCTCTGAGCGCGGGAATAGTTTTCCCTTTTTTTTGATTGGCGCGAAATAAGACCGAAGATTTTTAATCCATTCAGCACGCGCAGAAATACAGTTACACAAGGTCAAAGCAATCACGAACTGATTGCTGTCGATAATCGAAGATTTCCTCTTGTACAAAGACGTTTCTAACTCGTTATCGTTTACTTTCATGAGGTATTTGAAAGGCAAGGAAATTTAAGCGCAGACAACATTTTGGTCTTTTCCGAGCGAGACTTTTCTTCATCACTAATACGTTTATGTTCCCGAGGTTAGAACAATATTTATAGTTAAAATGATTGCCTCTCAATGTAAATGAAAGAAAAAGCATTTTCTTGGTTCACACGTTTCATGCTCGTACGGTTGTGTTTGCAAAGTTTTGCTGTTCCTATTGACCCTTTGTTTGTTTGTTTGTTTGTTGTTGTTGTTGCGGTTTCCGGTTGTGGTTGTTGTTGTATTGCTCGGTCTACGACCTGAGATAGATCTTGTGTAGGATTGAAGGAAATTAAATGCTTCATGTTGAACATCACGAAGCGTCCTCATTCTCAATCAAATGCGCATCACACTAGTATTTTTTCCAAGTATACACCTTTTTAATAAGTCTAATATATGCCGCTTTCCGCTAATGACATCGAACTCTTGCTTTCAAATTTTATTCAGAAAAGTACAAAGGCCTAAAGCCTTTTCCGATTTCTTTTCTTCTTTGAAGCATTTGTACATTTCTGAATAAATTTTAAAAGCATGAGTTAGACTTCATTAGCGGAAAACTGTATGCTAGACTTATTAAAAGACTATAAGTGGATGTGAAATTGCCAAATCTGTCGGTCAAATACGTTTGAATGTTTAGCCTATTTCTTGCTTGTCATCAGAAAACGTTGAACAACTTTTCAATAGAGAAACAAAAAAGAATTTTCATACTTTTATTTTATGACATCTAGCGGTCTCACGCAAACGCCATGGGAGATCCCTCAACTGTTATTAACCCTTACTAGTACCATAGATTTCTTTGTTGGGTACTTATGAAAATTTGATAGTATATCAAGCTGATAATAGTCTTTATTCTCAATACCTGTCTGACTGACGCTGTATTGGAATTGTGCGGAGAATTTACATACTGATCACTTTTGGGAGTCAAAGGGTTTTAAGGACGGTGTCTACTATTGTTATTACGCATACGTTCTGCGCATCTCGAGATACTCGGATTTCCTATAGGTGATGCTTACTAATACAGGGGTATTTTTGCGCGGTTTAAAACTATCCGGAGAAAGTAGATCTTAGAAGGTACTCTTGGTATCCAAAAAGAAAATTGACGGGAACCATGCATTTTTGAGAGATAATTAAGCTTTAATTTGAGAAGGAACTCCATACATTGCTTTGTATTTTAAAGCTTTTTACAAATATTATTCATGAAATATCTTTGAAAAATGCGTGATTATCACCAATTTTCTTGTTGGATTTCAATAACACTTGTTAAGATCTACCTTTCCTGCATAGTCATAAACCGGGGTGAAAATATCTTTAATTAGTAGGCACCGTCCTTAATTAACTCATTGTTTGCAAGGTTTGAAGGCCAAATGCTCTCGTTTTTTCAAATTTAATTTTTTGTTGACAAGTCTAATTAGAAGGAAAGGATTGTCATATTTATAAGGTGGAAGCTTCATAATGTCTTAAATTAGTAATAAGTGCGGTAGTTGATGTAGTTGCTGGGATTTCACTTACAGATTCAAAATTAAAATTACATTGTACAGCGTATTAAATAGAACCACCAGTTGGGTACTCCTCAGTAACTTTCATTCAAATGGCCCCACTTCAGGATTTCATCCTTAATTTCATTGAACTCAAGAGACAATACCGATTTGTACAGCAAAGCAAACAGCCACACGGCAACGTATTACGTCAGTAGCTACCAATAGACCTAATCGGCTAACTGTACCCAATTCAAATCTCCCAGGACTAAGATTCTTTGTGTATTGTATTTGCATGATAATGTAGCATTCATATTTAAATGATATGGAAATACCTGGAACAAAACGTTTTATTCCCAAAGGGTTTGAATTGGGTACAACATTAAGTTAGCCGATTAGGTCTATTGCATGGTCAGTGTGCAGTTCTAATTAGGTACAAGCTATCGTGTAAATCTTCATCTAAAATTATAATCAACAAACGTTTCCCATACACGTGGATTTGTCAGCTGTCTAATCAAAGCTTAAAACTAATAAATTATACAATAAATACGATAAATACGATAGACCTGTTAAAAAAAAATATTAGAAAGAACCAGGGTCATCCCAGGTCAATAACGGCCCCGGAAACCGCATGTTTGAACAGTTTAAAAGCATCCAGATAAATGGTGGAACTGTACAGAGGGTTTATAATCCAAACTGGTCAGAAGATGATGTAAGTTTTGCAAAGAAAGTAACAAAAATGCTGGAACTAAGGAAAAAGCCGCCATGTTGGTCGACGACCGCTGACCATGCCGTTTCTTCTTTACATTTCTTCTTAGTCGTACGAAGTGCATTTTCACTATTTTGAACGAAGCATTAGGGAATATAGTGATCAACATCGAGGTTTCATTTCATTTAACGTGCATAAAGTGTTTGTCTCCCGCGCAGCCGTCTTTATGTCGACACGCAACGCTAGCCTTGCCTTCCCCATCAGAGGAGCGTTGCGCTACGACACTAAAAATTACTGCAAGTCGTTCAAGTTACTGATAAGTTACATAGATATTTTTATAATATTGTGGTATTTCTACGATTGACGTGAAAATAATATATATTAAACGCAATGAACGTCACAAGTAATGCTTGTACCATAACGTGAATAAAGCATGGATCTGTTGCTTTCTTGTTACTTAGAATTTATCGATGAAGGCTCAGGGGTGCAGGCATGGCGCAGTGATGAGAGCACTCGCCTACCACAAATGTAGCCCGGGTTCAATTCCAGACTCGGCGTCATATGTGTGTTTAGTTTGTTGGTTCTCTTCACTGCACTAAGAGGTTCTTCTTCAGGTACTCCGGTTTTCCCCTCTCCTCAAAAACCAACATTTGATTTTTGATTTTAGTTTTAGTTCACAGTGTCTCCAAAAGACCTTTTGCATAAATGGCAATGTACATCCTAAGCCTCACGTTCATGTGAAAAATCCTTTGTCTAGAAACATAAGTACGAGGCTAAGGATGTACAAAGTATTGTTATTCAAATTTAGGCGCCATATATGCAAAGGGTCTATTAGTGCTTCAGCAATAGAACGAATAGACACTTGAATAAAGTTCCTTTTCTTTACAATTACGAATATGACGGCTGCCTGAGGGCCGTCCTATCATTTCCCAATGAAAGGGGTACGTAGGAAGAATTCTTAAAGGGGAACTGAAGGCAAAAAAAATAAGCATTTTTTATTTACACTGAGGACCATACACAATAATGTTTTCAACTTTTTTTTCTGGCTTTCTTTCTGGCTTGTTTTCGTTTTGCCACCAAAGAAAAATGTTTTTATTCCGATTTTGGGCCGTCAGCATTGCGGCTCTGAATGGAGGAGTTAGCGGTCGTTTTTGCAGCTTATGACGTATGATAAGGGGAAGACCATGCGAGAATGCCCCACATAGAAGCTGTTTGCCGTGAATATTCTTGGGTTTCACTCACGTGATCAACAGCCATGTTTTTCAACGAAAACAAAAGAAGACGTTAGCATAATAATAGCTTTCAATTCCCGGAGGATTGGATCGGGACACCAACATGGCCGCCATTTCATTGTTTGGGGACACCAACATAGCGGCTGTGACGTCATGTGAAATCCAAGAATTGAATCCGCGACGAAACAGGAAAGCATCGAAGAAAATATCAACAGCAGCACTTGTGTTTACCTTGTTTCTCTTGATTACGAAATCTCTGTTCCCCATATCATACGTCACAGCAGGCTGCTTTGAGCCCGCACTGAAAAGGCCGAAAAATCGGGAAAAGCCCAACTTCTAACGTACTTTTCTCGCAAAAAAAAAAAAAACAGGAAACGAGAAAAAATAACTCCACAAACGTAACTCTACTTATGTTACGCTTTCAAAAAAAAGTGCTGGAAAAATTGCTGATTTTGTTCTTCAGTTCTCCTTTAAGTTTATCACGAGTTTAAAACGCGAAAATGGTAATGTGGAATTCCTTTACTTGTAAAATTATCGTCACAGCACAAACAAGATGATGCTGAGCAGAAACGACCCTTCTCCAGGCTCCAGTCATAAACTTGAAAAACGTTGGGTTACTCAAATGCAATCCGTTTCAATCTTGTCGATTTGTGGCCATCCATGCTTATCTTTCCTTTTTCTGCATTTCTTTTATCATGTTCAACAGTTTTAAAATGGTTATTGCAATGTTTCATTCCTCTTTGAGGGCATTTTGGGTGTCATGAAATTGCATCATTTTGCGTGACATAGCCCCTTATCGTTTCCTTATCGAGTTATTTTTTCTCGTTTGCTGTTATTTGGTATTGGAAGATTTGCGGCCTGTGGTATTGTGCACGGGGGGGGGGGGGGGGGATTCTCGTTGGAAACTTTAAATTAAACCCCTGAGGCAGACCAATCTGGGCGTGGCCCAGGTTTTTGATGATGATGATGATAATGATCATGGTGGGGCCTGGTGGTATATAGCAGCTGCAGCCCTCCATCCAGCAGTAGTAATGCTAAATGCCATCTTCTAAAACTTTTGAATACTCTGTTGTGCTATGTCAACTTACGCAAAGAAGTACTATTTAGTAGCCTTGTTTGATACGTGTGAGTAGACCAATAAGGCAGAGGCTTATGAGGCCAGATCGAACGACTGTTAATTTAATTCAAGAAGCTATATGAACAAAAAAAATTATGCGAATGAATCTTACTGATTTGTTAGGGAAAACATGAATAAAAAGTTCAATGTCACTCATGAATTTCAACCGTTAATTGCGGAAGAAATTTCATTTAATATGGTGCGTCGGTTGTCCACTGATGTGCTTATTAAAAGTAAAGCTCTCCTTCCGTTGTTTAAAGCAGCCAAGAATGCATTCCCTGCCAAGAAACCAAGAAGCGAGAACATCCATGAGTTTTATTTAAATAAAATCTCAAAGGGGGTGTTAATTTTACAGTTTATAAAACTGTTGGCTGCCAAACATTCCGCGAGGGGATTAATGCAGTTTCTAGTGCCCAACAGTGCAGTGAAAGGAATTTTTCTCGAAATATTGAATATTCTGGCCAAATTAAGTAATCCTAACTTCAGTCCACTTTCTATTTTGACCCAAGGTGCACCCGTTCGTTAAATACTATCGCTATCAACGGTAACAACTCGTATGTAACATTTTACGTTGCCATGGTTCACCTTCAGGTTGTAAGCTTACCACATCTAACACTCCTCCCCCCCTCCACACCATTTTTTTGTACTGGCTCAATGGAACCACTTAGTATACTCTATCGGTAATCGAAAAGCCATTTTGGTCACATTCATTTGTGGAAACGTTGCCGGGTAAGAACGTCCCCGTTTCCAGTTCTCCCAGACGAGTTTACCCAGTTAGGCGAGCCAAACTGTGCATGATTGGACAGCTCGAGTAGGGGGTAACCCGTGTACCTGGGACAACTTTTCTCTGTGTAAACGTAGCTGTCATGGCACCTAATTGACTAATTTATCTTACAAGGGACAGGACGTTCTGTCTGTAAATGCTAACCCATCACTGTTTATTTATGAACATGCAACTAATAAGGAATTGAGGGTCCTGCGTTGTTCAATGCGTCGAATTCTTGGACCTAAGGACCACACCGATGATTTTCAGGGTAGAGGTATACGTATTAAAGCTGAGGATACATATGTTTCATGGTAACCCTTGTGTTGATTTACCTCAGCAGGGGGGTTTCATTAATAATTGTGTATTTCTCTTATTTAGAGCGGGAGACTTTTCAGGAGCCTCTACTAGCACACACCCTAACATTGAAGAGGCGGCCATCTTTGCCGACGTCTAAACAAGGGATACAGTTAATATGCATTAATGGGTTGGGTGTTTGTAAATACCAATGTGGCCATAAAGGCATTTCTCTTGAAAGAAGGGCAAGCCTGATGCGCAATACTATCGAGATAAACTTACATGTAGCTTTCCGTTTTGCCGAACTGAATATGGCGAAACTAATACACAAAAGACGGCGACACATACCAACTTCAGCAGCTTCATGTCCGACTTCGATAACCACATCATGTTCCTTTGAAAACATTTTTACCAGTTCCTGGTATAACGCTACAGGGTACTATTCTCCAATTTTTGTGATGGTTGCTTCCAGGAGGATTGTTGGTGGCTGCAGGTTAAGTTAACATGTCTGCTTCCCACGATTCTGGAGATGGCCCAGTGGCCAACAACAAAGGCGGAAACAACCTCTTGCATCGTAATACCTGGAATTTTAAGTTTAAAAATATCAATCAAAATTATTTCTGAGAAGTCACTCGCCAATTCAAGGTACACGTATTCCCAAAACATGACAACAGACCACTGCATCTACTTCCAAAACGCAGAACGTCCTCGCATAATTTAGACAAAAATCATGTTATTCCTGAAATCTAGAATGTCATACCTTAGGACAGTCATATGATTCAGTTTTTGAAATTCATTTACTTAGTTTGGACCTCCCACCGCCCCCTTCAACTTCTCTCTTGGACGTTTATGCATATTGAACTTCGCGAAAACATTATTCTAAAGCACTTTTAGCGTTTGTAACAACACTGTGAAGCCAAGTTGCAAAAATGCCAAATTTAGGTTTAAAAAATCCAACCTTAAGACAAAAAGGAACACAAACTATCATTGGGCGAAGTGACCTTCAACGTATCTCAGTCTGTTGACAGCTAGTTGAAACCTATTTGCTCTGGCGAATCTCTGCATTGTAATTTCTCTTGCTAACGACAATGGTATTCATACCTTGCCCATTATTTGTAGCCTTCTTGTGATGGATGTACCCGCGTGCTGGACAAGCGTTGCTTCCTCTGTTGTAAATATTTCTTTTACTGAATGTGCCATGCAGATTGACTGGGCAAAAGATGATACAGCTGAACGAACTTAGCAGCAAAAAGTTAAGCCGCCTAACTAGGTCAACAACTTCATTACATTGCTGCCTCCCATCAGAAATTTGGTTCTGAAAGGTACTGATCAGAAAAGGCAATGGTTATCTCCATTCAACGTAAACTGTCATTTCCACAAAGGTTTCGAATTGTGTGCTTAATTTTCTGCTTTTCTTTTTGTTGGTCTTAAAACCTTTTTACCATGACCAACATGCACACGTAATGGAAATCCACCTGAGTGATGCCAGGTTGCACTTGTCTTATGATAATCATATCAAGGTTTCACTTCATAATCTAAAGTATACTAGCCATTTTCTAAAATCTTGCTCTGTTAGATGTAAACTGTTTCCGGAGATAGTATTAAACGTTCTCATTTGCCCAGAATAGTTGTAAACTGAATTTTCATCAGGGCTTGCACTCATCATGAAATCAAAACCCACGAGTCCGAATGTAAGGAACGCACCACCAAAACTGGACTGGGAAAGCTCCTTCTGTAGATCAACATGATCCAGCGATCTCCTGAATGTGACAATGAACCCTTTAGTGTTGCTATCCTTACTTGTAAATTCGTCTGCATCCTCAACACTAGGTTCCTCTATTTCTTGGTTCTCCCTATCTTTAAGCCTCCGTAAAAACACTTGAAAGTCATGGGATGGCTCGAAGTTGCCCTACATTGTGGAATTCGTCATAAATGTAAACATTAAAGTTTTCAAGAGTAAAGGGATGCCCACAAGCCCACAATGCCTTTTATGTATATTATCATACACTGCCTGGAAAGGCCAGCTCCAACTAAGATAATCAATTGAATTGAAAATAAAGCAATTTAAAATTCAAGGGCAACTGTAGTTTTAAAGAAATCTGCTCGAAAAGAAGTAGCAAACCCTGACTAAGATATTAGTTTTTCTGCAGTCGATGGTACCTTTTCGTTAGGAATCGGTCAATATTTAGTAGGGTAGAGCAAGAGCAAACAGGGAAATGCTATGCGCAAGATTTCCTGATCCAACCTCGCCCATAAGTCAGTTGCTCTCCCTTTTTTTCAGCATAAAAATTAATAATCCTTTCCCTATTTGCAATAGCCCCTCTCCTCCTATAAATAATGACCATTCGTTAAGCACCAAAAAATGTTTTATACCTATGGTTCAAGCATCATGCTACCGTTTGTGTGCATTTAAATTCAATTAGAATTCTCTCAATCACTTTTAATTTTTACTTACCGTAAATCTGACCAGTTTTTCAGCGTCTACTGCACTGCCAAACCTCTCATTTGCTTGGTCCCAGTTATCAATTTCGAAAAAGGATATTACAGCTGATTGCACAGTATGCAAGGACCTAATTTTGGCCGCTTCGGTCTGCAATTCGTTAAGAAGGACTTCGCCTGAAACTAACTGTGGGATAAAAACACGCACAGGTATTGAGTTAGCGCTTGCGAGAACTACAGATGTCCTGGCTCATGCTTGCACCAGTTCATTAACGTGATATTGTCACGCCATCTTTAGTAACACACTGTGAAAGTTTCGGTTGATGGCATTTGCGAAGGATAACCATGACAGCCGCCTCTTTGAGGCAGACAATTGGGCAGGCAAGTAAAAAATATATATATATATATTAATATTTGATTGAGATTTACATCTTACCTAAACGCTTGACTCCATTTGAAAGTATATTTTGACCCTGACTAAAATCTCCTCTTACTGAATGTTTAATGCGGGCGAGTCGTTACGGTTTTGCATGGCACCCATTATTGTCCTACTATGACTGCGCCTTTCTCTTTCGCCTGGTCTTTCCCTTTTTGGGCTTCTTCATATGAGGAGTTTTTCCCTCTCAAGTTTCCTTCGATGGTTAAAGTAAAGTCAAAAGAAATTTGAGGTTGCTTAAACAAAAAAAATCGAGAAATCATCTGCAGGCTTGTTCGTAAGATTTCAAACCTGAATGGTCTCATCACCACTTTTCATCTCGGGAACCGGGCTGAAAGTCGCCATAAGAGCAGAAACCAATTTCATCCCGGTAACCGCGCCAACTTAATCAACCAGGATCATGTGAAACCGGAGGCCCTGAATGAAATCATTGCCACTTGCCTTATTCAAAAGATATTAAACTTTTGAGTTATCTGGAAGGCTAACAAGCGGCTACATGTGTCACTTTTCAAGAACCAGGGTGTCTTTAGCAATTTCACTTTGAGAACACTTCTAGTCTTTCAATTTTCCGCTTTCGTAGAGGTCATTGACTTTAACAAATGCCTCCCAAGTAGACTTCGACATTTGCGCCATCGACAAAAGCTTCTCTTCTGTGAAAAACAAAAGAAACAAGTCAAAAGGCGTCTTGTGCACATTTTACATAACCCTAAATCTTCTTCTGATCGAGCTATTACGTTTTCCTTTGTCGTCTGCAGTGTTGGGCTTTTCAAGTAATTCTGAAGCGTCCTCTAAGAGGTTTGCTTGCAGTGCTTTACAGTGATTTTAATGTTTAAAAAAAAACTGATAATTATATGGAAAACAGCTGCTAGGTGCTGATGGCAGGCTTTGCCATCTGGCACAAACCGCTCTAAAATCACGCACTAAATTTCAGTGGCTTCAAAATTGATATTCTTACTAACTTCATCGCGCTCTTGCCATTTATGGCATCTATTTTGTACCAAGACCACCTTTTATGATTGATTTAGTCACGTGACACGGTCCTGCAAAGCCTCGCCTATTGCTTTGCCGAGGCTTGTGAAAAATCCTGGTGATTAGCACATAAATTACTCTAACAGTTCTGCAAAATGAGTCAGGATTATTGTTCATAAACAAAAGGAGAAAATATTGTGAATATCTTACATCTTTATACTGGATACGAACACATGTGTCTCTCCAAGTCATGCTAGGCTGCGGAGGCTCGCAATTTTGCTCTTTGCTGTCATACAGCTGGGATCTACACTAAAAGTAGAGTCAACTCGGTGTTAGGAATCAAACTGTGTTGCATTTCAGAAATGACCGGCTGAGTTAAAGGGACTATGGCACGCAAAATGCCCAAAACGTAAAATGAAACATTGCAATAACCACTTGAAACTGTTGAACAACACAAAAGAAATACAACAAAAGAAAAGAGAAGCATGGATGGACACAAATGGACAAGATTGAAACCGACTGCATTTGGGTAATCTTGAAAAAAGTCGGCCCGACATTTTTCAAGTTTATGGCAAATCGCTTGGATAAAAGTAGTTTTTGTTCAGAGTCATCTTGTTTGTGACGTAACGATAAGTTTATCAGTGCAGAATTCCACATTACCAGTTTCGAGTTTTAAACTCGCGATTAACTAAAGGCTTCCCCAAAACACCCTAAAATTAACGTGACATACCCCCTTTAACATAAGTTAATATACCAAAAGTTTTAACCGTGCTCTTTTCTCAGACTTAAGGTGCGCAACGAAATGACGAGGACGTACTGATAACAGAATTATTCAGAAAAACGAGATGCAGTCCACATAAATGATAGCCTGGGACCACGCCACTTTTGCTCCATAACCCCACCTGATGAGCGTGGTCCCAGGCTACATTAATGATAACGATAATACTGATATACCTCCTCTCTGTATGTAACGTTGTGGCAATACGAGGTGGAATTTTGATGCATGGCACCAAGGTGGATTGCCTGGTCGTCCGTGAAGCCACAACAAATGCGAGACATTCTTCCTTTGTAATATTTGTTCGCTGGAAACTGCTCATGTAGTTTATTGGTGGCCAACGTGAGGTGAGTACCTCGCAAGACTTCGTAGAAGTATGTGTCCTTTTTTTCAATGTCGTATTCCTCCTTAGCTGTTATACCTTTGGCAACAACAAACAGACTGCCATGGCTTCCACCAGGCTCTTTCAAAAGTACTTCTGAAAGCTGCTCCACGAATTGTCTGTTCACTCTTCTGAACTGCCTTCAGGGGCGGATAGGCAGACAGAGCTGACTGATGGGTATCAGTTGAGATGTTGTTGTTACGGCAAACAGAGAAGGCAAATTTATAGTTGAACGGTATTTTTAAAACTATCACACATATCACCATTATTTTACTATATAGAGAGGCCCAAAAAACTGAAGTTATGCAATGTCTATGTAATAATAACATAAGTTTTTTTTTTTGCTTATTTGCCATGTCTGGCTGAGATCGACAATGACCACGGACAGACTCTCTGATTTGTCCGTCATCGCCATGCACGATAAGTTAAACACGATATTTGCTCTGGAAACAGACAGCATTTGCCGAGCATTTATGGAACTCCATCCAAGAAGGATGACGGAACCATCACTTTGTGGGCAGTAAATATCGTAGAGGACATTAGTGGGTAATGTATTCATGACTGCATATTTTTTTAGGAATCAATGTACACACGGTAAACTCTCTTTGTTCTTGATAAAGACTAGCAACAATTCGAATGCAACAAGGTACCAAAAGCTATTTACTATTTCGACAAGAAATTAGTCGTCCCGGTTTAGAAATCCCGCGAATGAATTTACAAATCTAAAGTAATATAATTGGCATTTGCGTTCGATCAAAATTCGAAGATGTTAATTATTCATCAGAAATCAATCATGCTGATTCACAGACCTCAAACACCTCAACCAGGCTTTGGTTCTATTACATTATTACAAAAATTCACCCCTTTGAGTTATTACACAAATCAAACGCAGTGCTGAATGCCGAATTATCACTAAGTTTAGGGAAAAAATGCGAAAAAGGACTTATTAGGGAATTATCCGGAATAACGTCTCGACACCGTAGGCAGCCCAAGTTCGCGTCACTAGAGAGCGTGTAATAACTAATTACTGGTGGGAAGATGACCTTTGAGTGCAAGCGGCGTTGCGTTACAGGCAGCCGTTGAGAATTTAAACGCGTTATAAGACTTTGTATGGAAAATAAAATACTGTCGATTATGAAGCCTGAAAAACACTCAATTTAACGTTCATTTAATAAAATGAATAATGGTGACTCACCGTTGGTGTTTTCCTGTGCGTTTTGATGCTTATTTTACCGTTTCGGGAATTCCGTGTTTTCACAGTTCTAAAACGAAGTCAATTTGACTTCCACGCATTTGAGTTGTCAGAAGCAATGAAATTGCAACCCACAACAAGAAGACACCCAGTTGACAAGTATGCGTCTTTAAAAAGTCGAGAAGAGGATGGCCACTAAAAATTGTACATTTTTTTCCAATAGGGTTTTCTCCGGGTGCTCCGCTTTTTCCATCTCATTTCTAGTGTTAATGTTTAGCGCATTTAATCATATTCATGGCTACCTATGTTTCCGGCAGCGTTTTTTGATTTCATGTTAGTTGTCACAAAATGTAACGTTTCCAACTTACATGACGTATATTCTTTAAACATGCTGTTGCTATTATTTTAAATTGCCATTGAGCACCAGCAATGAAGAGAACATTATCTTAGCTTGCTATTTGAACAAATTACAGTCACTGGAGACATGGCACTGATTTCCACAACTAAGTAAATTTAGAACATAACTTGTTGCAAAAAAAATTATCATTGGACGAGACAAAAAATAATTGTTAGTCACCGCATATTTTAAACTGGGGTATCCCTAATCAAAATACGGTAGTTGGATATTGTTCTCTTATATTACCATTACTATTGTATATATTGATATATATTATTTTTGGATGCCAGATTTCCAAAACATTGTGAAGAATTATTGCACCTATCACTAGTTTCAGAAATGAAAGGAAGTCAGTCACACTAAATTAAATTTAGTCTTGAGGCAAGGCACAGACGTTTTGTGCCCGTCTTTAGTTTCAGAGCAAAAGGACG